>NC_080652.1:10849578-11149578 GCF_027579445.1 Ammospiza nelsoni | reverse complement strand
CTTTTATTGTGCTGTTTTTCTGAAGATGAATATGAAATGAATAGACTCCTGACCTCCCCCAGCACTCCTGATAGCGCTTCCCTTCCCCCTCCTCCCCAGCTGATGCCGACAACTCCCAGCCAGAAACTTGCCTGGTGTAAACTGTGAGGAAAAGTGTGTGGAGGAGTCAGTCCTCGAGAAGAAATAGGGCTGTGAAAAACAGAACAGCTTTGTTTGAAAGGGGGAGGAAAGTATGTGCAGAAAAGTAAGACAGTTCAACTGCGGGAATGAGAGAAGAGCTCTCCTGGATTTATGAAGTGATGAGTGGCTGGTAAAAATGTGCATGCTCTAAAAACAATTAAACCCCACAGATGACTGAGTGGTCTTTGTGCTCATTAACTTCTTGAGCTTTGCAATCTTGCACCTGCAAGATTTTTAATGTCAACTGGAGAGCAAGAAAACTTGTACAACTTTAGATTAGCCGACAAGGCTTTCATCACTTACAATATTACTTTCTTGAAGAACTGACCTGGAGTTCAGACAGCTTGTTTTCACTTCACAGAGGTCAAACCCCATCATGCATTTTACAAATAACTTTGAAGTAAACAAACACACATGCCAAAATAAGGTATTATTCAGTGAAAAAGGTTCTATTTCTGTTCTATTCAGAGATGGCTTGCTGGCTGTGCTCTTATTCTTTGTGCTGCACAATGCCAGAGCACGCTGAAGCTTCCCGAAACACTTCTGTCCCACTTCTGAGTGCTTCTGCAATATGTGCCTGCTTTGAAGCCGGGCTGTTGTTGCTGTGAGATGTGTTCCCAAGAGGCTGTTCTGGCCCTGGGCAGGCGTGGGATGGTCTGGAGGTGCCTGCAGGCACCCACAGCCCTCCACACCCTCCCACTCCAGCCTGGTCCTTCCCCATGGCTTTTTCATGGTGCACATGTGGGGTATTTCTCCTGATGAAGTGTGGCACCCTCTTTAGCAGGAGGACCTCGTTCTGCACCCACAAAATCTCCATCAGGCAATTTTCCAGGAGGTTTTGGGGTGTTCCCTGTGCATCAGTGTGCCCTGTGCTGCCTATCTCTGTCACTGGCTTTGCTGCAGATTCCTGCCTCTGTGAAACCTTCTCTGCTGTTAGAACAGGCTGGTGGTGAACTGAATCACCAAGAAAGGGTTTTTTCCTAAAAATATCTGTAGATTGTGGGCTCCCCATCCCTGGGCCAGACAGGATGGGGCTCTGAGTAACATGGTCTAGTGGAAGGTGTCCCTGCCCTTGGCAAGGGAGTGGGACTGGATGAGCTTTGAGGTAATTTCCACCCAAATCATTCCATGATTCTGATTCTGCATTTGTAACTGAGACATTTTCCTCCTTATTTTTGGTACTTGCAGACTTCAGGCAGTTTTGATGACTTTTTAAAAAAAATTCTCTTGCAAGGTGTTAAAATCTCTGAAGCTACTTTAATGAGTTTCATGCCTTCACTGTCCAGGCCGTGTGCTGATGTGATCTCTGTCCTGCAGGTTCAGTGAAGAGGGGATGGAGGTGATGGAGCGCTTGATCTACCTCTTTCGCAAGTTCAACCAGCTGAAGGTCAGCAACGAGGAGTATGCCTGCATGAAAGCCATCAACTTCCTAAACCAAGGTGAGGCAAACAGGAGCTACCAGCCACACTTGCTCGTTTTTATGCCTCAAAGGGTGAATTTGTAAGACTGGTTCCTCTCTAAAATTTTTAGAGTTTTTCAGATTCATTAAAATGTTTACGTTAAGGATATATCCTTAGGTTGCTTAGCTGGGTTCCTAATTTTTAGGTTCTATACCTAAATCTGACTCTTCACAGTGAAAGGTAATCACAAATGAAGTATTTGCATGCAGGCCATGAATTCATCCTAGGAAACGGCTGCATCCTCCTGTTGATTAATAGCATATTAAAGCTGGCAGTTCAGGCTCCTCTAAGACCCTGGGCATTTCAAAATCCACGCAGAGACAAATGCTCAGTCAATAGTGTTCAGCTGTAATTTTGGAAATAAATGTCCCCAAAGTCTTTTGTACTGTGAAAGATAGTTGCAGTCTGTAAAAATGTGCTGCGGGCTCCTTCCTCCCCCGCTCATTTCCAGAGGGAGATAATGCTGACACTTCAATCTGTGCCGGGCTGAGGTTCCGGTTTGCTTCCCTGGGCAGTTTCCTGACAGTGGATAATGCACTTCTCGAGCTGTCTCCATTGTTTTCCAAAATGTATTTTCATTAACTTCCTGTCTTCTTTTATTTTTAGTTGAAGTTTGCAATTTTTTATGTGAAATACCTGAGACTTATTTTTAAAAGTCAGCTTTTGGGCAGTAGATCAATGCCTCTTCCGTCAGATGGTCTCCCAGCACCGAGCCCGCTCCGCAGCTTCCTTGCTGCTGTGCTGGGTCCTCCCAGGACCTGCCAGTGCTGCTGCTCACGCTGCCAGTGGGACATCCTGCCCGTCCCTTCTTCCTCTGTGTGTGCTGCCTGACACTGGCAAAGCTAAATTTAAATAGAAGAACTTGACAAGTTTATAAAGCTCCCATGACATAATTCATTAGCAGATGGGGAGGAATGTGATGATATCTTTAATTATAGAGCTGAGCACTGTCCTCAGCCAAGATGATACACCTAAAACCAATGTGTTCCTGTGTGAGGAGGTGTTACACTGATCTGCTGTGAGGACCAAACCCTGACACCTGACTGTGTTGTGCCAGGCAGGGATTTCAGGTTGCTGGGGCTGTTCTCTCCAAGAGCATTCACTGAGCTGCAGGTGAGCAGTGTAGGACATTAGCTGTTCTCTTTCCAGCCTTTTGTGGAGGGAAATCCTGGATCCAGACACACATATAAAGACACATCTGTGATGCAGGCACAGCAGGAGGGGAGATGGGAATTTTAGTATTGGTCCAGGTGCTGGAAGCCAGTCTCCAAAGCAGGGGCCCGGATCAGAGTGACAGAAACCAGCCTGTCATGAAGAAGTGGCAGTAAGTGTAAGGCTGCCGCTCTTTTGAGATGTGTTTGTCATGTTCTCATTGCTCTGATTGTATTCCTTTGCAGATATCAGGGGTCTGACCAACGCCTCCCAGCTGGAGCAGCTGAACAAGCGGTACTGGTATGTTTGCCAGGACTTCACAGAGTACAAGTACCCCCACCAGCCAAACCGCTTCCCAGATTTGATGATGTGTTTGCCAGAGATCCGCTACATTGCAGGTAACCTGAGTGCTTCTGAAAGACACTTAACTTACTGCAGTGAAACTCTTGTGGACTTTGCTCGAGGATGTTTGTGTGGGAGCATTTCCTATCAGAGCTTCTGCCCATCTTTAAGCCCGTCCCATTGCCCTGAGCTCATCCAGTCTGAGGGGCTCTTGGCAAGGTGTCCTGGTGGTGCTGGTGGGCACAGGGTTAGTCCCACTTGGGGAAGAGGGGCCTTGCTCCAACCTGACACCCTTGAAGTGCATTCTTCAGTCTCCCCTTATTGTCCTTTCACTCCCAGATGGAGTGCATTTTGTCTCAAAAGGATGTAATCCTGGTTTGAGTAGTTATCTCATGAGAATTAGGGAGATACCTGAACTGAGCAGAAAGTGATCAGCAGAGTTCAACCAGATCAGTGTAACCCCTAGGGTTCCTCATCTGGACCTCGGAAATCCTCAGGTGAATTCTCAACTGCAGTTGCATTGCTAATTAGATCTCCAAGGCCTGGTGTTACTAAAACTGTTCCTGGATGTTATGGCAAAGGGAGATGCTTGCCTCCCTGTGTCAAGGCTCCGTATGCTTTATCCTACTCCGTCATAATGAACTAGATAATAATCTCAGAGTAGCTCTCGTAATTTACTCATGGAGATCAACAAGGGGGTTTGAGGTGAGATGGGATTTAGCCTTTCCCACTTTCTGTAAATACTTCTCCATTGTGGAGAAATCATTTTGATCTGACTTTGCCCATTTATTTTGCTTTCTATTCAGTAAATAAATCATATTGTGTCCAAATGCATATCAAATGTCTAATGTAGCTGTAGGATGATTAACTGTTTCTGAGAAAGGTTCAAGGTAAAACCGTCTCCAGTGCTGCTGCCTTAGGTGTCTCTGAAATCTGATTCAGTTGTGGCTGCTAATTCTGGTTTCTTTCTTACCAGGAAAAATGGTGAATGTCCCTCTGGAGCAGCTGCCTCTCCTTTTTAAGGCCGTTCTACATTCCTGCAAGACGAGTGTGAGCAAAGAGTGAGCGCAGCTGGCCCCGGCCGGTGCCTTGCGCAGAGCTTGGGGCTGGCTCACCCGGACAGGGGCAGGGGCCATCCAGGCAGGAGACAGGGCACTGCGCCTCCCTGCCCTCGTAGCAAGAATCTTTTTTGTTTGTTTTTGTTTTTTTACTCGTTTTCCTATATATTTATTTCACGACAGAGTTGAATGTATGATCTTCAACACGATGCACATGGTTCTGTAAGAATGCAGCAGATGCATTCTCCAGCAGTTTACAGAATGTGAAGATGTTTAATGTTACAGTGTTTGTTAGGGTTAGTTCTTTTGTATTTGGGGCTGGGGACCGAGATGACTAAGACTACCTCAAGGAGAAGATGCTGTTCATGCACTGCTCTTTCCATGATTTGCATCCAAAGCATTTGTCACAGAGAGCAAATATTGGCAGAGCTGTTATTATCCCAAAGGGACGACTTTGGAGAAGTGGGTGCTAGAGAAGTGCCAAGCTTTTTCTGTAATTTTGAAAAGACAGGAGTGGAGAAGGAGGAGTCTGTCTAGGCAGCTGTTTTCTTTTCCCCTGGCAGTTTTCAGATGCAGGTTTTCAGTGGGGTGGCAGTGCTCTGAGGGGCTCCCTGGCCCTGTCCTGTCTGGGGAGCTGCAGGGGGGGTCTGTCCCAGCCCCTCCTGGCCAGCTGCCCTCTTACTATTGCCACAACACCTGCCAATTCCTCTGAATTTGTGTTCCTGCAGCTCAGGACAGGCTCCTGGCATTGCACAAAGGTGCTTCTGTTGCTAGAGGATGGCAAGGACTTTATCATCACTTCCTTAAAATCCATCTAAGTTTACAAAAGCAGGAAAAGCCTACTTAGAGAAGAGGCAGGATTGCCCCTGTTAATGTGTTCCTCCAACATGGTACCTGACTTCTGAGGCTTCTGCATTGCAGCAATCCCCATCTTAGGAGCAGTTAAATGGGGCCTATGTAGTGGGGTGAGGGACTCCAGTGTCCTCTGGCATGGCTTTCTCTGCTGGACTCAGGGAATGGATGTTCCATAGATAGATCCTGCCAGGACTGTTCTGTTCCTTATGGAATCCCAGGAAAAACTACATTACTGCTGTACTTGGTTACCTGTCATGTTCTAGGTGTTGCCAGGCTTGGATTTTCCATCTCACAGGCTCTCCACAGCTCCAGATGGAGAACTGGTTTAATGTAGCTGATTAGCTGATTGAGTGATTGGTTGGCGCTGATGTTTAGCTAAACTTGGGCATTCTCATGAGTGATCTCATGATTTCCTGCTCATGATGGGGAGGTTTGGATGAGATGCTCTTGATCTCATCTCCTTCATTAGGAATTAATATTCAAAGACTCTGTCACTCTCCTAGACAGCCTTGGCTGGATTTCCTTCCCTGCCTCCTTAGATGTAAATCTGGCATTCACTTAGCAAGGTGGCTCCTCAATAAGTGTTTGAATGCTGATTTTAAAATACTTGTGGGAACAACTTTTGTTCCCTCAGGGCAGGAGGGATGAGTCACTACCTTGTCTTTCCCTGGTGGCAGCTGCGTGGCACGGAGCAAGCACAGCTCACAGGGCTGCAGCTGCTGTGCATGAATGTGATGGTGAGCTGGAGGAGAATCCCATTCCCCAAAGTCGTCCCTCCCTCCCTCCCTGCTGTCCCAGCGGGTGCTGCTGCCCGCAGCCCGAGGGCAGCTGTGCCCTGTGGGTTTGGCACAGCCTGCTCACACCACACAGGGCCTGCTGCTGCCTCACCACGGGCATCCATCCTGCTGGGGCATCTCCCAGCTCCACGTTTCCCTCTTCTCAAAGTCCATAGCTGTTCATTTTCCATTATTTAAACAGGAGGTTACGGGTACCAGCTGCTGGGCACAGCAGTGGCTCAGCTCGGTGGAGCTTCGCACCCAAAGGTGGTTCCATAAATCTCATTTACTTTCTGTGTGTATTCTCAGGAAAGCCTTCTGCATACAGCCAATACCTCACGTGTTCAGGGAAGATTGTAGTGTATCTGTTTGTGAGTTAGAATGTATTTCTCAGCTTTTAAGTTTAATTTCCAAATAGCTTGATATGATCTTTTTATTACGGGTTATTTCTGGCTTGCTGTTCTATACACTCAAGGAATTGTTAAAATTGCATAGGAGTGATTTTATTCTACAGTTACTGAATTATTATAATCTGTTGATGAATAAGTGTTTTAATTAGTGTACATAAAAGCAGTAATCTTGTTGCCAGCTACCCAACAAAAATAATCTATTGGGTAATCTGTGGTTTTCCAAAATAGCCTCCCAAAACTAATGCTGTACCAACAACAACCAAAAACCTAAATTCAGTTATGATGACAAACAGACATGAATGTTCCACTTTCTGTTGTAGAAAGCAAATTTTACAGCGGTTGATTGGCAGCAGTATCCGTTCCCAAATACACATTTGCCATAGGGAGTAGAAAATCCTTCCTGAACTGACAGGTAAGGAAGCAGCAAACAGACCAGATGGAATCACAGGACAGTCATTCCTGATATCTTCTGCACCAAGTCCTCTAATGACTTGTATTTTTTAAACAGGGTAATGTGAATGTGTTGCATTGCAAACTCAGGTATTATGAGAAGGTAGGAATGTAGCTAGAGATGTAGAGACGTTAGGTAGATGTATTTGTGAATTTGGTTTGAAGGACACCCTGGAAAGGTTGGAATTTTTGTTCCATTCTTCATGTAACATTCAGTTTACAGGGACTCATATTTTATTTGTGCTTAATGCTACTAGGGGGAAGTTCATTATCTTTGGTATCTATCTGCTCTTGCTTATCTGACCTTCTGTCATAGAGAAATCTATGAACAATAATAGTCTTTGGTAGAATTTTCTGCCATGACAAGTCAATTTTTATCCCTGATTTGAAAGATAGATTGGCTGGCTGACCCCCTCTTCTCCTTCAAAGCATCTGTGCAGATAGAAAGCTGAAGAGTTACTTTTAATCCGAGCAGAGATTTGGGACATAAATTCAAAGTGCTCAGGGGAGGCTGCTGAGGAGCAGCTGGAAGGGTCCCGCTCACAGGGCTGCACCCGGGGCCTCAACAGAACCTTCTGGAAAGTGAGTGAGTTCCCTTCCCCTTCGGCTCAGGCTGTGCCAGGGGCTGAGCCTTGACCCCTCAGTGTGGCTGCTCTCATCGCTGGGGGGGCCGTGGTGGCCCCGTCCCCAGCCGTGCAAAGGCTCAAGTGGCTCTGCCCTGACCCTCCCCTGTGCCAGCAGGACCTGCCCTTGCTCCTCCTTGCTCCTCAGGCTTCTGCACAGACCCACAGCCACTTCAGCTAACGGAGCGTAAGTCTTGTCCTTCAAACCAACTTTTAAAAAAAAAAAAACAACACTTGAATTTCTTTTATCTTTACTGCATTTTTTAAAAGGAAAAAAAGAAAAAAAAATATTCTCCTGTGAATGTGCTATTTCCCATTCATTCTTTCCTTCTTGGTTTTGATTTGAAGCTTTGAAGCTCGGTGTCTGTGAAAATGTTGTTATTTCTCAGGATAATAAGCGGCAATCATCCCTGCCACATGAAAGGCAGGAGAAAGGGGGAAACTTGGGGAACTAGTTAAAGTATGAAACTAATTTTTAAGTTGTAGATGATGTGTAAATGGAGGGGAGTGCATAGCTATCAGTATCAAGCTGTGGTGTTTCTCTGGGTTCACGGTGTGTTGTTTCAATGCACAGAAGCTCAGGGATAAGTATTTAAAATGTGACCCAGAGAAACCCTAGTTTTGATGTTGCAACAGTTGCTTCTTTCCCGACTTGTCTGGAGGGCCCTGGAGAGCTGACAAAGCCCCAAATGGGGATTTTGGGGGGAAAACTCTGGGTTTGGCTGTGGGAAGTTTGCCTGCTGAAGGCTCAGATGTGTTGCTGTGGGCAGAGCATCCCAAAGGTGCACGGGGCTGTACAAGGCTGTGCCCTTGCACCAGCCAGCAGCTGGGGACCAGCTCTGTCTGTGGGGCTCTATTTCTGCATTCCCTCATCCTAAATGTTTGACTGTTCATGAAAAAGGGGAAACAGGAGTTTCTCATTGTATCCCTGGCAGCCAGTTGCAGTGCTCTTTACTCTGTTGCTTATGAATTCTTAATTTTCATCAGTTCAACTTTCTCACTGTGTAGGAACAGTCAGCTTGAGAAGGGCACTGGTGTGTGACTCTGATTGGGTTACAGCTGCTATGAGTGTCCAAACAGCCCCATCCAGCCACAGACAGGGCCAGGAGTCAGCAAAAGTTAGAAGGGCTGAAACCCCTTCCCAGCACCCTCAGCCAGACTCTGCAAATCTGAGTTTAAACCAGCCTCACAAAAAGCTGGGGAGGCCAATCCAGGCAGTGTCTTTCCCTTGGAAAAAAAAAATTAAAAATAGCTCCTGTGAGCTGCCCTCTGACAAGTCTGTGAAAGAAGCAACATGGATCAGTGGAAGAAATGCCCCCAAGGGCAAAAAGAAACAGAAATTGAGACCAGATGACGATCAACCTTAACAAAGCCTTTTGTGATTCATTGTTTCTTTCAATTTATAAAATGTCTTGTAATAGTTGATAACATTATTGACTCAATTTCCATAACTAAACTACCTCGTGTGACATCCTGTTTATCATCTCAAAGGGATTGTGTGAAAAACTAAACACTGCCAGTGTCTGTTGCCAGCGAGGAGCAGGGGCTGTGATTGCTGGAGTTGTTTCCCTTCCCGTGGGCTGGCTCCTGTCACTGATGTGTGTCCTGTGCTGAGGCTGAGCTCTGCTGTCCCTCCCTGGGGACAGTTTGGGTTTTGTGGGTGCCCATTCCAGCTCAGTCCTGCTCAGGGGCTGCCCGTGTGACCTGGGACCCCGCAGTGTGTCCGTCCTGGGCAGCCCGGGGAGGCAGTGGGTCAGTTTGCTGCTGTGTCGGCCCCTTGCTGGTGTGAGGGATGTTCCCAAGAGGGTCAGTGCCAGCTGCTGGCTCCTTGGTGACATTCCCAGTGATGGTTTCTCCCTTGATTTTTCCCACAATCCCTTGTGTAAATCAGGGAAGCAGGATGTTCAGCATGGCACACGGTGAGCATTGGCGCACTCAGAGCCGGGGCTGGGGCAGCAGGGTGCGCCTGGCCCCGTGTCACCGCAGGGCAGCGGGCACCGGGAGCTGCCCCCTCCCCACACTGTGACCAAATGAATGTTTCTGCCGGCGGCTCCGCCTCACCCGCCCGCCCCTGCTCCGCTGCCCTGCTCTGGGACTTGACTACCTGTGGAAATGTGACCAATAAGTGTTGAATGCATGTTTAGTGAGTGTTTAGCTGTATGAACTAATAAATGTGAAATGTTCTGCACCGCTGGTGTCTCCAGGCTGTTTGTGCCTTCCCCTTTGGTGGTGGCTCTGTCTCAGGGTGGTGCTGCCCTGGGTGCTGCTGGAACGGGCTGTGGGTGTGGGGAAGGCCTTGGGGCTGCTGCTGTGGCTGGGAGCTGGGATAAGGGCACTGTGCCACCCAGGGTTTATTCCCAGCGAGGGGCACTGAAGATCAGCAGTGGTGGGGCTCCCTGGGAGGTGGCAGAGGATGCTCTGTGCACGTGGGCTGCCAGGTTTGTCCTCACCTGCAAAGGAAGCTGGAGCTGCACAGAGGTGACGAGGCAGCCTGTCCCCTCAGCCCGCACTCACACGAGGTGCTGCCTGGAAAGCCAGGCTGGAGTGGGAAAAGTACCGGCACCTTTTAATTTTCAGCTCAACCCCTACTGACCACTGTATTTTGATTAGAGCTCTGCTTCCTTTTCATCTCGGTGCTCGGGCGGGTGACAGCCGCGGCGGCCCCGCGTGCGCGGCGCAATAGTTTATCACCGAAGGCCGGCGGCTCTATGAATTCAGAGCCAGCGCGGAACAAATCACGCTGTCACTAACGTCAAACTTGTTAACCTGATCTTTGGTGGATCACTAGTGTCAACATTGCATGGGACATACATTATCGGGCCCAAGGACTTAGGGAGATGTGTTTGTCAGCCTGCTCTGTCACAGTCCTACTCTTGACCTTCGCTAAGTAACTTTCAAGGGTAAGCTGCTTTCCTCTTGACAGGAGTGGCTGTTCCCAGGAGTGTCACCCCATGGGCACTGGCTGGGACAGGGCTGTGGGGTCGGCTGGGTCGCCTCCCTGCAGCGCCGCAGTTAGACCAGCAGTGGGTGAAAGATCTGCTGGGATGGTCCTGGGGGGCCTCTTCCAGAGCTGGGGAAGGTTCTCCATTGATGTCCACCCTGCCCATGTCTATTATGAACTCTCCCCATCTTGTCACCAACTGCTCCCACATCTCTCATCATCCCTTCCCCAGTCACGGTCTGTTTGGAGTTCACACCTGAAAACCAGACTTCTGAGGGCAGCAGACTAGTGGGTCTCCATTGTCTGGTCCGTCACAAGTCTCTCACATCTCAGTTTGCCAAGTGTGGACACTTCCAATGCGGTTGGTCAGCACTGCAGAGGTCAGATGATGGATATTCATCACCATGGATGGGCTGGTAAGACCATGGAGGGGAGGTGTGTGGTCTGGGTAAGCTCCTGTCCAAGCTTCTGGGGTGAGTTGGGATTTTCAGTACCTTTATTGGGTGGTGGATCTCCTCCCTGCAGCCTGCCGTGAGTAGGAGGGGAGCAGCTGGGTGCTGGGGGGCCAGCAGGTTGGGGCTGTGCTGAAGAAGATGCCTCATGGCTGGGGGACCCTGAGACAAATGCTGGGTCTGTGCTCCACATCACTGTCCTCATGGGCCGACCCTGCTAATCAGCTGTGAAAGAGAGAGAGAAAGCTGGAGAGAAATCCTTCTCTCTGCTAACCTCATCACAATAAAGATTCCTATAAAGAGCTCTTATCCTTGAAGAAAATGAGGCACATAAGCAGGAATAGTAAACAAAAGGCTGTCATTTTGACCCAGGAGTGCTTCATGTTGTTGGCAACTTCCAAGAGGAAACATAAAGAGAGGCTGCATCCAAGTCCCAATTATGCAGAACTATGTGACTGATATGTCAATGAGTCCCCCCGGGAGGAGACCACCAGCACTTCCCAGCGCTGCCTGCGCAGCATCTGCACCCGCCGCCACGGCCGGGCCGCGCGCGCCCCGAGCGCAGGCGTGTGTGGCATCGGAAGAATGCGGGGGACAAGGTAATGTCATGGGGAACGCTATCGCCCGAGTCCTCGCCGCACGCACATTATCAGCACGGGCCCCAGAGTCAGGGACTGCGGGCAGGCAGCGGCGTTTGGCAAACAGTAGTGCTGGCCACACCTGCTGCAGGCACGCTCCGGGAACATGGCGCAGGCAGGAGGGCTGCCCCGCGCCGATAAGCTGAGTGGATGGAGATAAAATCCGAGCAGGAGATATGCATTGCTGAGCATCAAGGCTAAGCACCAGCAAGGAGCCAAAGCACGCTGCGGCCCGCCGCGGGTGGTGTGGGTCCGCGGGCTCCGGCTGCGCCGCGGCCGTGAGGGAAGGAGACGGGACCAGGAGACTCCAAAGCAACTGTGGGAGCTTTGGTGACAGATGTGCCAGTGCTTGGGCCCATCGAGGGCACAGAGCTGTGCTGCTCCCATGGCCAGGACAGCACTGCTCAGGGCGGCAGCTTTGGGGCCTGTCCCCATCCCTGAACATCCCCTCACCAGCACGTCCCCTGCTGCTGGAAGCCAGACCCACCTCATCCTTCCCTCCAGGTGCTGTGGCTTCCAAAATGTCGCCTGTCTATGCCTCCTCGCTGTCACCAGGAGCCCCTAAGGCCGCTGGGAGCCGGCTCTACCTGGTGCCTGTGCAGCCACTCCAGCGCGGCCTTCCCAAACCCACCCTCAGAAATCCACCCTGACGCCACAGCCAGGCCGAGCCGGGCCCATGCACCGGCCCTGACCATGGCCGCACGCCTGCTGCAGGAGCCAGGCCGCAGCCTTGGCCAGGGCCCGCGCAGAGGAAAGTGCCCAAGGCCAGCAGGGACGTATTTACCCCCGAAAGCACCTTGCTGCAAAAATAGCAAGTGGCCGGTGTGAGGCCGGGGCTTCCCAGGGGAACAATGCCTGGCAGGAGGAAGCGGCTGCGGCCGGCCCGCAGCCCTGTCCCGCCTCGCGCGGCGCTGAGCCGCGAGCGCTGTGTGCCGGCCCGGCAGGGACCTTGAACCTGACACAGATTTATTTTCTCTGACATTGGCATCGCATCGGAACATCTGGCATGTGGCTGATAATTGCTGGGGATCAGGGCGGAAGCCACTCCAGGCCTGGCGCTTCTTCCAGAGCTCTGTTTTCATTAGTTATTCTCCTCTCTTCAGCTGCAAAGCAAGGAAAAAACAAGCAGGGCTGTGCAGCCCGCACTCCCACTCCTCTCCCCTCAGCACCCGGGGCTCGCTGCTTCCCTCACTCTGCATGGGAATGCTGCAGGGCACCTCACTGTCGCACTGTGTCGGGGCTGTGCTGAAACAGAGAGAGGACGAAGCTTTCCCTGAGCCAGGACTGTGGGTCCTGCTGTTTCACCCTGGTTACAGAGCAGAGCCGTGGCACAGCCTCTGCTGGGCTGGTGTGGGGCTTGAGGCAGCCACCCCTTCTCAAGGCTGTCGTCACTGTGGGATGAAACGGAGAGCAGGATACTGTGCAAACGTGGGGAGACACCGTGGTGATGGATGGATGGAGCATGGGGCTGGCAGTGAGAGCAGATCCCCTCTCTGGCAGCATGGAAGGGTTTCTCATGCAGCCTCTCGCCGTGGCACTGCAGTTCCTGTGTTGCACAGGACGATTGGAAGCCGAGATCTGCCGGCACAGTGCCTGTGGGCAGGATGGAGCATGGCAGTGAAACGTGGGGAATCACACATGGCAAAAACACAGCCAAGGCGTGGCTGCTAGGCCCAGGAGGGGCACTGGCTTTCAGTGAGTGCTGTTCTGGCAAATGAAGAGCTGCTGGCCACGGGCACAGTGAGCCCCAGGGACCTGGGAGTGGGGCCCTGAGTGTGGAGGAGTCTCCTCCCACCCTCCCCTGCAGAGGAGACTCTCAGGGCTGAGGAGGCCGTGGCTGCGTCCTGGTGCTGGGTGGGTGAGGTGTGCTCTCGTTCCTCCCAGAGGTGTCCTGCCCCGTGCCCTCGGCCGCCTCCCTCCTGCCCTGGGCCATAAATCAGGGTGGCCATGGATGCTGGGGCTCTCTGGTGCCCCCCACCTCCCTGCGGGGTCTCCCTCCCAGGGCACCTTATCTGCTCCAGGGGTTCCACTTATCTTCGCTGTCACTTTCTAATGCTAGTTTATGGGCAGCGTTTTGTAGCTTAATTATGATGTTTTTCAGCATGGTCACGTGGCTCCAGAAGCCAATAAGGCACCGAAGTGGGTCCATCCTGGCTGAGCCTGGCCCCCATGGGGAGGAGATTGGCCGGTGTCCTGCCCGGGGCGGCGTGTGCGCAGCCAGAGCCCCAACACCTTCCCAAGAGACGCAGGTCCCCATAAATCCCCCAGCGTGCCGTGGACGGGGCACGGTACCCACGCCCCACGGAGGCTTCTCGGGTCACAGCCCCTGGCCGGTGGAGAGCGAGGCTCTCCCACCCTCCGGCCCCACGCGCAGCAGCCGTGCAGCCGCCTCACGGTGAGTACGTGTTCGTGGGGGGATCCCGCTCCCGTCCCGGCCATCGCCCCGCCACGGCCGCCATTCCCTGATATGGTGGCAGCCGAGGCTGGGGCTGGGGATGCGGCAGGGCTTGGTGAGGAAGCGGGAGTCGTGTGTGGGCCTCCGCTTCCCGTCCCGGCCCTCGGCGGGTGTGGGGATGGCGGCTCTGCAGATCACGGGCAGCAGAGCGAGGCCTCACCACAGCCTTGGCCCCACGGGCGAGCTGCTGGTCAGAAGTGACAGATCGGGCTGCTGAGGGGCTCTGGGAGCCCAGCTGGCAGTGCCTGGGGGTCCCCGGTCACCCAAGGGTTGGGAGTTGCCCATTGGAGCACAGGCAGCCTCCAGACCCTGGAGCGGGCATGGGAAGCATCTGGGACCCCTTGACCCATGGGGTTGGCTGGGCCCGTGTCCCGTCCCCATCCCACACTGACAGGGATCACAGCCTTCAGCTCTGAGTTGCTTTTGTTCCTGGCAGTGTTTGCTCAGTTCTCCCAGCTCAGAGCCCCTCCCGGGCTCCTTTTCCAGGATGGCAGGCCCTGCTCCGTGGCTGCCTGGCAGCTCCCCCAGGAGCTGTGGTGACTGTTGGGGCCCTGGCCGAGGGCTGTGCCGGCAGTGGGAGCGCTCCTTCCCGGCTGAGCAGCGCTAACCCGCGCTGCAGAGCGCTCTGCTGCTATTCTTAGCCCGGGCTCCATTCCTGGTGGCTCTGGAGTGATGCTCCACTGAGACCATTTCCTGCTTGCTGCCCTCCCTGCCAGTGCTGCTTCCTACCCACTGCACCCGTGGGCAGCTGTGTGTGGGGTGAGCTGGGTGGGATGAGATCTGTGGGATGAGCCCCTAAAGAAAAACCATGCAGGGTCAGTCTGGCAGGATCAGCCATGGGGCCATCAGCCATGCCCTTCCTCTGGGGCACTGCCAGCAGCTCAGTCCCCAGCTGTGCCCCTCAGGAACCCAGAGCCTCGGCCCCAGTGCTGCTGTGCTGCCAGCAGGCTCCCACCATGCTGGGACAGGCTCTGCACCAGCCACGAAGGGTCCCTGCCTCTGTGGGAGCCCTGCAGGATGGGCTCAGCACCAGTGCCCAGCTCAGAGCTGGAGCCTCGAGCTCCGCACAGCCAAGCCCCAGGCGAGATGTGTGGCCCAGGGGCATCCTGATAAACAGGACATGCTGGGAGCCAGGGTGCTCCTGTGCTGGCCTGCTGCCATCATGAACATTTCATCAAGAAACCCTAATTGTGAAGCATGGATTCAGTACCTGCTGTCTGACAGGCAGACCAGGACACCATTGGGTGCTCTTAGTCGGTGGCCAGTGCTAGGTCCAAACTCATGTCCTCAGTGGTGGCCCCACAGGAGATTCCAGGAGCTGCTGCACACCTCAGTGTTCCTCACACAGCTCTCCCTGGGCTGGCAGGGGCTGCTGGTGGGGGGTAATTTCTTTCTCAGAAAGCTGGTGGTCCAGGGCTGTGCACCAAGCAGAGCAGGCTCTTGCCCAGACGTGGTGAATTTTGCTCCAGCCCTGAGACTCCTGGTTCTCAGCAGGTCCTGCCTCTCTCAGGCCAGACCCTCCAGAGAGGCTGGGGGACTTGTTGTTGCCCACAGACGGTGTGGGGGAGCAGGGAGGGTCTCACCCCCTTCCCGCAGAGCGGTGCCCCTCGCCTGTCCCTGGGGGAGTCCCGGGGGGATCCCCGATGCTGCCGAGGCCTGGCCGAGCCGCTCCCCAGCCCGGCCGCGGTGTCCCCGCTGCCCGGTCCCTCCGCCCCCGCCCCGTCCGTGCCGCCGCGAGCCGCCCGCTCTCCCAGAGGAGGTTCCCCAGCCCCGGGGGGCTGGCCGTGAGCCCGCACCAACATGGAGATGCTCTTCCAGGCGCTATAAAGAGCTCCGGCTCCCGCACCTGCCGCTCGGTCTCCACCGCGCCCACTCCCGGTCCGCACCCAGCGCCGGGGCTGGGGCCGCCGTCCGTCCCCTTGCCCGTCCCATCCCGTCCCGCTGACCGCGGCTCGTCCCGCAGCAGGGCCGCTGGAGGGGATGGACTATTCCTATGATGAGGACCTGGACGAGCTGTGTCCGGTCTGCGGGGACAAGGTCTCCGGGTACCACTACGGGCTGCTCACCTGCGAGAGCTGCAAGGTAGGACCGGCCGGGGCCGTGCGGGGCCGGGGCTGCGGGGCCGGGGCCGTGCGGGGCTGGGGAAACGCAGCCGGGGCCGGGGCTGCGGGGGGAGCGCTGCACGGGGACGGGGCACCGGGGCTGTGCAGGGAGCGGGGAGGGGGCTCTGCAGGGCCCGGGGCAGCGGGACCGCCCGCGGGGCTTCTCTCGCCCGATTTCGTTAGCGGCGGATTCGCGCCCGGCGGCGGGAGGGGAGCGCGGCCGCGACGGGAGCCCCGAGCGCGGCGGGAGCCCGTGCCGAGCGCGGGTGGCGGGGACGGGGTGCCGGTGCCGGGATGCCGGTGTCGGTGACCGCCGCATCTCCGCCGCCCGCCGCCGCAGGGCTTCTTCAAGCGCACGGTGCAGAACAACAAGCACTACACCTGCACCGAGAGCCAGAGCTGCAAGATCGACAAGACCCAGCGCAAGCGCTGCCCCTACTGCCGCTTCCAGAAGTGCCTGACCGTGGGGATGCGCCTGGAAGGTAGGCATGGCATGGCATGGCACGGCACGGCCCGGCACGGGCCGGGGGGCGGCGGGGCCGGGGACTGGGTCGGGACTGTGCGGGGACTGTGCCGTTGCCGGGACCGGTCGCGCTGTCCCCGCCGCTGCCACCTCCCCGGGCCGGTCAGTCCCGCCGCCGCTTGGATTCCGTTTTTCCCTCCCAAGCTAAGGGAAAAATCGTTTTTTCGCGTCGTCTCCTTCTTTTCCTTGTTTCATTTTGTTTGTTTCATCGGGGTTCTTGCTGCTACGGCTTCAACTTTCCAGGATTTTTTTTTTTTTTGCTGGCAGGAAGGTTGGGAAATAGCAAATAAATTACTGTTTTCCTTAAGCACATAATTCCAGAAGCCGAGACTTAAGAAAAAACGTTAAAAATTATGGGGATCGCAATAAAACTGCCGCAGACCCATCACGAATTATATTTTTCCTCTCGGTGACATTTAGTATAACGGATTTCTGACCCCCGGGGGGACGATCCCAGCCCCACAGCCGCCGCCTCTCTGTGATGTCGGCGCAGAGGATCCCGACATCAGAGTCGGGCCCCGACAGCCCGTGCCGCGGGCTCTGCAGCGCTGGGCATCCAGGAACGAAATGTATTTGAGGGGCCAGGTCGCTGGCACGGGATGGCAGAGCAAAGGCAGGGGCAGAGGAGCCCCCCACCCCCGAGCCGGCCGCTCCCTCCCCACATCTCCCCTGAAATCGTTTGCGTTTTGCAGCGGTGGGCGCGGGCTGAGTCCCCCGCCCGAGCCTGGGGGGCTGAGCCGGGCTCGCCGCTCGGGACACGGCGCGGTCCATCGCAAAGTCCTTCGTGTTCTGGCTCCTGGCAGGGCGGCCGCTCGCTCCGGGAGCGGGTGGGAGCCTGCGAGCAGAAGCGCAGGAGTGAGACACAACATCGATTCAGCCCCTGCAAACTCCCGGCGTGGGCTGCCTTCCAAACCAGATCCCAGTTCTACTCTCCTCCCTGGGCTGGGTGAACTGGTGCCCTAAATCCGTCGGTGCATGCTCTGGCCGTTTAGATCGATGTCGCCAGGGGATTTGGGCCCTGGGCAGGGGCTGGAGACCCCACGGCAGACGGGCAGGGACAGAGGGAAAAGGCACGATCTCCATTTGTCCCTTTCCAGCAGTTTCTGTCGTGTATGCGTGGAGGTGCTTTAGCCCCAGAGCTGTCCCAACAGCCTTTTTGTGTGTTTCTTGCTGCTGGCTCCTCAGCAGAGCTGGGCAGATGAGACAATCACCCTGCGAAAGTGATATTCCATGGAACCCTCTCTTTTGTAGTAAAAACGAGACCACCTTTTTCATCTCCGAGTATTTTTGGGCAAGGCATCTGAGGTGATGTTTTGGAAGTGAGTCTACAGATCCACACAACAAGAGCACCCCCGAGGTGATTGATTTTGGGAACACGGTGTTGACACAGGTACCCCTCAAAGTGCCTGAAGGGAGGTGGCAGCGGGAGGAGAAGCGCAGCCCTGGCCGAAGCTGCCCACAGCCCTGGGGGCACTGCCCATGGCACCTTCCAGGTCCCTGCCCAGGCAGAGAAAGGGGAGGCAGAGCCTGGCAGCACCTGCCCCAGCCAGGGCTCTGCACTGCGGTGAGAGCAGGCAAGGCGGTGCAGGTGGGAAGGGGCTGAGGGTGCTGGGGACCCCTCCTGCCACCGTCTGGGTGGGTGCCTTTGGGATCATCTGCAGATGGTTTTGGGGTTGTTGCTGGGAGTGCAGGCGCTTCATGGGTGGCTCCACTTGAGCCCCCTTGCCCTGGAGGTCGGGATGCAGCACCTTCCTCTCGGCTGTCAGCTGGGACACAGCAAATGGCAAGTTGTTCTCAATCCCAAGTGTGGCACAAATGGCAGGAAAAGCGGAGCAGGAGGGAATTAGAAGGCCTTTTCTCCCTTTGTGTTCTTGCTGGGAGAGGGGAGGAGGTGTATGCAGTTGCCTCTGGAGGGCTTGTGAGACCAGGCTGTGAGCAGCTCTCGCTGTGTGTGGGAGCGCAGGCAGCCCTAGGAGGGTCTCTGCTGTGCCCCCTTGCCCAGGGTCACAGGGGTTTGCTTTGGGATGCCATCCCTGGGCGTCACTGTGCCCGACTGGAGCAGTGGTGGGATAACTTGGAGTGGGTGTGAGATTTGGGTTTTGGTGTGCTCTGAAGTTTGTGGCCAGGGCTACCAGACCTGCCTGTGCCAGCTGGGGCTGCCAGCCTGTGTGGGACCCCAGCAGGGGCTCGCACAGGTCTGAGTGTGGCCTGGGAGCCGGGAGCTGCCCGGACAGCTCTGCGCTGCCCAGAGGCGCGTGGGCCGGCTCTGGGGAGCGGGGACGCTGCACCCCTCTCTTCAGAGGCTGCCGCTGGCAGCCCGCTCCAGCGAGATGCTGTTTTCATGAATAAAGAATGAGGGAGGAAGCCAGGGCGGCTCTCCTGGGAGCGCATTCCTGCTCGTCCTGGAAATGCTGCTGCTCCCGGCCACCCTCCGCCTTTCCAGCCTGCCCTGGGAGCGTTGGGGAGGCGCTCCAGCTCTCCGGGGGGGCTGGCTGTGAGCCCCAGGACAAGTAGGCGAAAGAAAGGCAGAGGTAACAGCGGAAAGGCAAAGCGGGACCCGCTGGCTGTCAGCAGGAACACGAGATAGCGGAGGGGCTCTGCCTTTGATGCTCGCTGCGGGCTGCTCTCGCCGGCGCGCTGCTCCCCTGCTCCAGCCCCCGCTCCTGCCTGAAGCGATCTGGGGCTCTTCCCAGGGATGGCCGGGCAGAGCCCCGGAGCACGGCAGGGCAGGGCAGCGGGACAGCTCCTTCTGCAAAGGAGCACCTGCTCCCCTGCACGTTGGCAGGTCCTTGGGGTTTTTGCTTTGGTGGAACATCTGCTTTGCTGCAGCGTCAGAGGGACTCTGCCAGCGGGATGCTCCAGCAGAGCCTTCGCCACGGCTGGGATCCCAGGGCCGGTGGGGTGAAGTGCATCCCAGCCGTGCTGCCCGAAAGAGGGGCAGGGATCTGCTGAGAAGTAGCACGTGCAGCCTCAACGGAGGGAACCAGGGTCCCGAGGGGACTGTGCGGTCCCAGGCTCTGTAGGGACAATGCCAGAGCTGGTCTGGTGACACGGGTTGTTAAAATTAGAGTGTGAAATCCCCTTCTCTGCCCAGGCTTTAAGGGCTGTCCCCTCAACCCACGGGGAATGAAAGTTGCTTTTTCCCCCAGCTCGTTTCGTAGTGAAAGCCCAAAGTCTCTTCGTTTCCTGCAATCCCCAGAGGCTCTGAGGGTGACATTGGCTCGTCTGGGAGTGACACAATCTTTCTGCAAAGGTTTCCCCAGTGCTCCCCAAACTCTTTTTGCCACTGTGTCCCCCAGCACTTTCCCTGTGCCCTGTGGAAGCCCTGATCTCTCTCCATGTGGGTTCACTGCAGTGTCTGCCCTCTCTCTGTCTGCAGCTGTCCGTGCAGACCGGATGCGTGGAGGGAGGAACAAGTTTGGACCCATGTACAAGCGGGACCGTGCCTTAAAGCAGCAGAAGAAAGCTCTGATCCGAGCCAACGGCTTCAAGCTGGAAAGCGTGCCTCAGATCGTGTCCCCGGTGCAGAGTGACTACAGCCTGTCCTCCAGCATCCACAGCATCCACGCCATGTCCAAGCCCCTGCCGCCCAACCCGGCCGCCCTGACGCCCATGGACTACGAGCGCAGCCCCTACGGGACCCCATCCCTGGGCATGGCTGTGCCCGGGCACGCGCCCCTGCCCGGCTACCACTACCCCTCCTTCCCCAACCGCACCATCAAGTCCGAGTACCCCGACCACTACACAGCCGCCCACGAGGCCGTGCCTGCCTACATGTACCCAGAGACCTACCCCAGCAGCTCGCCCCCCGACATCCCCGAGCTCATCCTGAAGCTGCTGCAGTTGGAGCCCGACGAGGCTCAGGTGAAGGCACGGATACTGTCCTGCCTGCAGCAGGAGCAGGGCAAGGGCCGGCACGAGAAGCTCAGTACCTTCGGCCTCATGTGCAAGATGGCCGACCAGACCCTCTTCTCCATCGTGGAGTGGGCACGGAGCTGCATCTTCTTCAAGGAGCTGGAGGTAGGAGCTGTCAGTGGGACGGGCGCTGCTCTGGGGGGACGATGGGGCAGGGTTGAGGCTGCCCATCCCCGAGGATGGGATGTGGCTATGGGCAGGATTGAGGTGAAATGTTGTGAGGACGGGGAAACACCCGTGGGCACAGGCCTGGGGCCATCACTGCAGATCTGCTGGCACGTGCCAGTCCTGATCCCAGCTCCTGCAGGGCTGGAGGTGCCAGGGCCAGGCTGTGGTGCCGGAGCGATTCCCACTCTGTGTGGGGCTAATGATTTCAGATTCATCACAGCAGGGGCAGCTGTTGAGGCAATTGCCGGCAGAGTGACTGTGGTGTCAAGCTCAAGACATAATTGAAAAATGTAACGTTGAGGAATTATAGTTGAGACAATTCTCTCCCCTGCCTTTAGGAGGAAAATCGATGTGGTCAGGTGGGCGCTATTAGCACCAGGCAGCAGGGGCAGCCCGAGCCTGCTCCAGAGCCGTGTCTGCTGCCAGCAGCCCACGAGTGTGCCCAGCTGGGGGACATGGAGCTGAGCTCCATCCTGCCAAGGCATCCCCTCTAGCAAATGTCCCTGAACCTTTACTGCAGCCAGGGAAGGGTTAGCAGGGCTGGAGCAGCTTCTGCCATCCTGCACACCTTGACAAGCTTACAGAAATTTTCCATTCATGTTCTGGGCTGACTTAAGATCCCAAACTAGTGCAAAAATAGGAGAGAAAATTTTGCAACATGGCCAAAACCCAGAGCAACATACTGGGGCAGCTGTGATGAGACTCAGGTGCTTTCTTGTGTTTCCAGCATGAGATTGTACTACCCGGCTCTGGCCAAAATCACCTTCTTCCGGTGGGACTGTGCTGTAGGACAGGACCAGGCTCTTCCCTGTGCCCAACATGGATGCCATGGGGCTGAGTGTGGCCAAGCCTCGTGGCTCAAAATAGCCCCCATCGTTCAGAACAGTGTCAGGAAATGGCATTGTGGAGGTGGGTTGGGCTTGTTTCAATCATATCAGTGTCCAGCCTGGATTTTGGGAACAGGGTGGTTGTTGTTTTGCAGGAGATATTGTAAACAGTGTAAATTCAGTTCCCAGCTGTATAGCTGTGTAGCCTTGTAGCCCCATTGTCAGCGTGATTGTGCCACCAAAATAGGCTGTTCCTGTGTGAATCGGTGTTGGCGGGTGCTCCTCCTGCCGTGGGACTCTGGGGGGGTGGCAGTGCCTGAGGCCTCACCTGGGCACAGCTACCAGTGTCCTGCTGGGAGCAGGGCATGTGCCCTGCCATGCTCAGGACATGCTCAGGGGGTTTGGTGCTCAGCGGGTGCCCACATCCATCACTGCCATCCTGGGGGCTCAAGTTTTTGCCTTATCCACATGGTGATTATGGGGTGCATTCCCAGCACCTCCCAGGGCTGGGGACTGCACAGGGCCCACAGCCCACCCTGGCTCCAGTGGCAGAGGGGGAATGAGGCTTGGCTGTCCTTGGCTCCCTCCTGTGCACAGAGCCCCGGGCAGCGCCGAGCCCAGCACAGAGCAGCCCTGGTATCCTCAGAGCTCCCACCTGGGGCTGCCCCTGCCCACCCCACACGGCTCAGCCTCCCTGGCCAGGGCAGAGGCTTTTCCAGGCATGGGAGAGCAGCCAGTTGGAAGCAGGAGCAGCTTTGAGAACCTGAATCCCCATTCCTGCTCCTGCCTGGCACATAAAGCCCGCGGCGCCGGGGCGGTAAATGAACTCCTGCTAGCGCAGGGTTTATGGCTCTGCCCTAAAGCCAGCACGGAGCAACATCGCAATCTCCGGGATCGATGGCATGGCAGTCCCTGCTGGGGGCTCGGGGCTCTCAGGGCAGGGCTGCAGCAGCCCTCTCCATGCCCTGGGAAGCTCTGTGTGAAGGTGACAGTCCCCAGCCCCAGCAGGGAAGGGCTGTTGGCCGAGGCCAGAGCAGGGATCCAGGCTGGAAAGGCACCGTGCTGGGACACCTCTCCAGGGCATCGTGCCAGGCTGGCACTACATGGGAGGAGGTGCAGGCAGGTGAGAAGGGGGGTGTGGGCAGATTGCTCCATCATGGATTGCCCTGCCTGAGCTGGCCCAGCACTGCTGTGCTCCTTCCACAGGGCTGTTAGCAGAGACCTGGCTTCTCCCTGGGGCCTCACAGGGAGCCTGGAGAGGATGGAGCAAATCTTCAGGGGCATGGGGAGCTGCTGGCTCACACCTGGTTAGGATGAGCCTTTGGTGCCTGCCCAGGGAGAGTGGGAGCAGTTTCCCCTGGAGCTGGCCAGTCTAGTTCCCATTCCCATTCCCACCCTAGCAATTTGCCGAGGGCAGAATGGGTGCTTTGCTCTGCAGTCTCCACACTCCTGGCCTGGTGGCTGGGCTGGGAGACATCGGGAGAGCCCCCCTGGCTCCAGCACTGCGCCCGGGGAAGGAGGGGGGCCACGGGCTAATGGCCTCTTGACATCGGCTCGCACGCCACGTCCGCCCGCAGGCGCGGGGCAGTCAGATTGAAAACAGATTTAACTTCCCAGATATATCGTTTCATTTAAGGGCCAGTAATTCTGTCAGTCTGCCACTGACAAACGAGGGTCCCCATGCCAATCCGCCGGGAGACTGATGTCGCGGCGCTCATCCCGTGTCACCAGGAGGAGAATTACGGACTGCGCTGGCCTTCGGAGGCAAGACTAATAACGCTGCTGGGCAGAGGGGATTTGGGGGCCCGCCTGCTCATCGAGGGCCGGCCAGAGCCGCGGCGCGAGGCCGCGCGGGCGGAGGGGGAAGAGGTCAGCGCTGACGCCCATAAATACGAACTTTAACTGAGTCTAGATGAGATGTGTCAGGACTGAGGGAAGATTTGCAGCATCTTTTCAGGAAGAAAAATATAGGCCGGGGGTGAAATATATTTTGTTGGGTTGTGAGTCTCAGGCAACTTTGTCCTTTCAGATGTAATTTTTTTATATGTATATGGAGAGACAGACAGAGGGATGTGCACGCACGCAGGCGCTTTTACACGCTCACATTGTGTCTGGTTTTGGTGAGGTTTATACACGCGAGTCTTGCACAGCCTGGTTTATATAGGTGTCACTGCCATACCTACATATCAATATCGTGAGCACAGGGTTGCAGTGACCTTTAGATTGGGATGAGCAGCCAGGAATGTTAAACAAATTGCCACAGTTCCAGCCCGAAGGCCAGGCTGGGCTGGGTGTGCAGTGGGTCCCTGCAGCGCTGGAGGGGCACAGCACCGCTGCAGGGTGCTGGGATGGTGCCGACCCCTTCCTCAGCCCTTTTGTGCCAAGGGCCTGGGGCAAACCACCCTCCATGCACAGGCAAGCTCCAGGGATGGGGGCATGCTGAGGGCAGCACTGTTCCCACTCACCCAGGGGTCCCTGAGGCCACTGGGTCTGTCTGCTGGGCTGCCCTCCCTCAGCTGTGCTCAGAGATCCCAGAGCCACACAAAGCCTATTTGCAGTCAATTGCTCCTCTGCCTTTAACATGTGGGTCATCTTGACCCCATCTCCTGGCCGATGGCCAGAGCGTTTTTGGCAGATTTAAAATCTCCTTCTGGTGGTGGATGCTGCAGCAATGTTTAGCATCCCGTGCACTGGGGGAAATGTGCTGTTGCCCTGCCTGCAGAGCCGTGGTGCCCGTGCAGCCGGGGCTGCAGCAGCCTGGGAGCCAGCAGGGAGATGGTATCCTGGCCTAGCCACACTGGTGTGGGTGGGTATTTGTTTTAGGATGCACATCGTGGCGGTACCTGGGCAGGGCAATGGGGACCTGCACTGACCATTAACACCTTGGACGTGTGTGGGTTTGCCATTGCGGGTCGCTGGTGGACACCAATCCCCTTCCACACTTCTCAGTAGCCGAGGTGATGGCTCCTGCTTGCACTCAGGAATTGCTGGGGCTGCTTGGGGCGCTGGCATGTGCCACACACCTGCCAGAGGGCTGTGGGGCAAATCCTGGGATCTGGAAGGACGCCTGGAGGGCATCTGTGTGGTGGGCACAGGTCAGGGGTATCTGAGTGCTGCTTGGGCCCGTGGCTGGGGATGGATGTCCTGGCACCAGCTCAGGGCTTCCTGCCAGAGCAGGGCTGCTGGTGAGCCACTCTCCTTCCCAAAGCAGCGGTACCCAGGGTGGGGCTGTCCTGAACCAGCCATGCAGGGAGCACTGAGGGGCTGCACCATCCCTGCCTGGCCTGGGCACACTCTGGGAGCCCCAACACTCGCAGGGACTCCCTCACCTTGTACCTATGAACCTACAGGGAAGGTTGCAGAGGATTTAAAACTACCTCCACATGCAGGTCCTGCATTCCCATTCCTGGGCAGCACCATCCCTGCCTCTGCATGCCCTGCCTCCCCTCCAGCACCTTTCCCACAGAGAATTGCATTTTCTGTGGGTTGCAGCCCATCAGGGATTGCTCTTCCAGGGTGGGGAGGGTTTCACCGCGTGTTTGTGAATGGGTTAAATGCTCGCTTCAAAAAAAGATAAGGATTGCCTCTCAAAGACAGCTTGCATCAGGCCTTTGATAAAGCACTCTGAGGAAGAGCCTTGACATTAAAAGGAAGATCCTTTGCTTAACTTTTAACGGGAGTGTGCGTGCTGCCGCCTCACCTTACTGGGAGGATTGATTGCCTCTGAGTGCCCTCCATTAGCAGCCCCTGCTCCTTCAGGCCAGGCCAGGGCGGGGGGCACCGGGGACCCCCAGCCTGAGCCCCTGCAGCAGAGCCCCAGTGCCAGAGCAGGGCCGTGGGGGCTGCCCGCTGCCACCCAGCCTGGGCACGGCACACCCTGCTGGTGCTGGGCACAGCCCCACGGAGCCCAGCCAGCCCTGACTGGCCCACAGAGCCCCCAGCCCACCCCATCGTGTCCCCAGGCCCATTCCCCCGTGCCATGGCCGTGTGGCTCTGGTACACTGCGACGTTTCCAGGAAACACCACGGCACATTGGAGCGTGCTGGCAAAGGAACTGCCCTGCCGCAGCCATGGAGGGTGAAATGTGCTGCTGAGGGGCTTCAGGCTTCAGCCAAACACCCCTCAGAGCTTGGGAGAAGCTGATTAGTAATTTTTAAAGGAAGAAAATAAGATTTCAGAATTATTGAAGTGCTTTCTTTGGAAAAGCTAACTTTTTAAAAAGGTTTTCAAGGCAAAGCCTTCTGTCTGCCTCTTCTGGAGCTCATCCCGCTCAGGAATGAGGCACAGGAAAGAACTTCCAAAACAACTCCCTGACTGAGCCAGAGCGGAGGCCGGGACCGTGCAGCTGGGCTGGCCCCAGCTCCGTGCTTGGGTTAGCCACAGATCTCTGCTCTGGTTAGCCACAGATCCATGCTCTGGTTAGCCACACATCTCTGCTCAGGTTAGCCACAGATCCGTGCTCTGGTTAGCCACAGATCCCAGCTTGGGTTAGCCACACATCTCTGCTCTGGTTAGCCACAGATCTCTGCTCTGGTTAGCCACACATCTCTGCTCTGGTTAGCCACACACCTCTGCTCTGGTTAGCCACAGATCCATGCTCTGGTTAGCCACAGATCTCTGCTCTGGTTAGCCACAGATCCATGCTCTGGTTAGCCACACATCTCTGCTCTGGTTAGCCACAGATCCATGCTCTGGTTAGCCACAGATCTCTGCTCTGGTTAGCCACAGATCCATGCTCTGGTTAGCCACACATCTCTGCTCTGGTTAGCCACAGATCTCTGCTCTGGTTAGCCACACATCTCTGCTCTGGTTAGCCACACACCTCTGCTCTGGTTAGCCACAGATCCATGCTCTGGTTAGCCACAGATCTCTGCTCTGGTTAGCCACACATCTCTGCTCTGGTTAGCCACACACCTCTGCTCTGGTTAGCCACAGATCCATGCTCTGGTTAGCCACAGATCCATGCTCTGGTTAGCCACACATCTCTGCTCTGGTTAGCCACACATCTCTGCTCTGGCTGGCCACTGCCACAGCTAGCCACTCACCTTTTGGCAGGGGGCACCAGGGGTGCAGAAAGTCTCTATTTTGGTTTAGAGCACAATGAGCTTTTCCCCAGGGTTTTGTTGAGCAGCTGACCAGGAACCTCACACTCTGAAGTGCTGGGCCACAAACAGCAGCTGCTGCACTGGCTGGGGGACGAGGGGCAGCCCCACAGGTGGGCAGGAGCGGTGCCACAGCCCTGTCACAGTGCCCACAGCCCCACAGGTGGGCAGGAGCGGTGCCACAGCCCTGTCACAGTGCCCACGGCCCCACAGGTGGGCAGGAGTCACTGCCTTCCCACCCCACCTCTTCCCTGCCCTGCCACACTCCCAGCTCTGGCCACCCACCACCCTCGAGAGACAAATCCCCACGGCTTGCGGGGAGCGCCGGCTCTGAGACCATAAAGCTCTTTCTCATCTGGCTTCTATTCCTTTTGCAATCTCCCAGCGCGGGTTTATTGCAGCCTCTTCAGCAGAACGAGGGCATTATCCAGCCCTGTGATGCTGCATCTGTCTTTCCTCTATTAACGGGGGAGCACAATGGCCCTGCGGAGCTCGGCTGCTGGCACTGGATTTGCTCCTCGGGGCCGTGGTGGAGGCAGTTCTGTAATCCCAACCCTTTGCCCACACTGGCCCTCAGCAGAGGGGAGTCAGGCAGGGCAGGAGCTCAGCTCGCTGTGGGAAGGAGTTGGGGCTCAGTGGGGAGCAGAGCCGAGGCGATGAAGCCGGTGACCTGTGGCGTTTCTTGGCAGGACAGTGGGGAAGGCAGCGTGATGGCTCTGCAGCTGCTGGCTCTGGCAGCTCACCCCACCAGTCACTGCTGCTCCTGCAGTCCCAGTGCCCTGTGACACCTCTGGGGACCTTTCCAGGCAGTGTCCTGGCTCAGCCCCTCCCAGGGACAGTCCCAGGTGTTTCTCTGGGCACACACACACAGTGCCCATGTGCAGCAGGGCACGCGGTCACAAGTGCGTGTGTTGGTGCGTGGGCAGGGCCGGGCTGGCAGCTGCAGGGCACAGCGATGTCCCACACCCAGCAGCTCCCCCAGCCTGCCATCCTGGCCAGGACTCAGGATGGGCACTACCCTATTTCGTTTTAAAGTATCCAGAGAGGCTCTCTGGACACACAGGCCCTTTGTGCAGCCACCGCGTGCCCCTCCCGCAGTCATTTTGTTAAAATTTGTGTGCAGTTTGAGGAGGTTGTGCCTGCTGGGGGAAGACCCGTGCTGATAAGAGCCAGCCAGTGCCACTGAAACATGTTGAGCTGCTTTGAAGCCAGCTCTGCAAAGCCACCTGCCCGAGGTCCCCCTTTCTGGGGTGCAGCTCCAGCTCTCCATGCTCACCCCAGGGGATGCCCCTCCCATGGGATTCCTGCCAGGCACAGCGCGGGTGCTGTGCCCTGCAGCACAGGGGGTGTCAGCTCCTGCTCTCTTTCAGGTGGGTGACCAGATGAAGCTGCTGCAGAACTGCTGGAGTGAGCTGCTGGTGTTTGACCACATCTACCGGCAGCTGCAGCACGGCAAGGAGCACAGCGTGCTGCTGGTCACTGGCCAGGAGGTGAGGAATGGCCTCGGGACTGCGGGGGTGCTGTGGAGGGGCAGTGGGGATGGGCAGGGGCTGCAGGGGGGAATGGAGTGACTTCTTTTTTTCTTTCATCCCAGTGTGGCCAACTCGGCATAGGGCAGGCAGGGGGTGTTGTTACACTCTGGGTTTGCTTGTGCAGAAGGTCCCATCCTGTCCCATCCTGTCCCATCTTGTCCCATCCTGTCCCATCCTGTCCCATCCTGCCACACAGCTCCTGGCTCTGGAGAATAATGTCTCTTAAGGAGAGACCAACATCCCCACCTGTACTGTCAGCAGTGGGATGGGAGGAGGGGCCCCTTCCCTCCCTGGAGGTGGCTTTTGGAGATGTGGTGCCTGCAATTCCAGCACCCTATTTAAAATGGCGTTCCCATTCCACCCATCAGTCTTTTTGTGACACCCCTACTGCTCAGTCGGTGCTCAGGGCTGGATCCAGCTCCTGCCCCGTGTGAGGTGCCCTGCAGCAGGCTGTGGGGGACGGGGGCTGCCGCAGCTGATGCCCCCCTGTCCCTGTCGCAGGTGGACATGTCGGCCATCGCAGCCCAGGCCGGCTCCATCCTGAACACGCTGGTGCTGCGGGCGCAGGAGCTCGTCCTGCACCTGCACTCGCTCCAGGTGGACCGGCACGAATTCGTCTGCCTCAAGTTCCTCATCCTCTTCAGCCTCGGTGAGTGCAGCAGGGGGGCACTGGGGCAGCGCTCCGGGGTCTGGCTGTGCTGCACACACGGCCCGGGCTCCGGCGGGGTCACAAAGGGGCTTTTAACGGGGAGCCGGGAGCGAGAGCCGGCTCCTGTCGGTCGCCCTCTCCTGTCCCGGGACCCAAAGCCTCTCCCCCTGCGGGGCCGGGCTCTGCTCCAGCTGCAGGAGACGTTGTCACCCCGCCTGTTTTGGTGGCTCTCCCATGGCAGGGGCAGGGAAACAAGCGCTGATACGGCTGCGGAAAACAGGCGTGTTGACAGAGGCGGCCGGGCCGGGCCGGCCCTATCAGCCGGGATTTGCGTCAGAGAGCCGGGCACAGCGCTGGGCTCGGCTCTGATTAGGCTCAGCCTGGAGCCTGCGGTGGGGCCGGCGCGTTCACACCTCCCACCTCAGCCAGACTAAATAATTGCAGAGCCGTGGCATTGCTGCCCTGCTGCCACAGCCCGAAACGGGCCCGGGGTGGCACAGCCCGCTCCTGCGCCTGGCATCCATCCCGGTGTCAGCCGAGCGCTGGTGCTGGCACGGTGAGCTTGGTGGGCTTGGTGGGCATGGGGAGCCCTCCGCCGTCCGTGGCAGACCTGTCCCCATCCCCATCCCCGTCCCTGTCCCCATCCCTGGCCCCATTCCAGTGCCTTGGCTCTGTGCCTGCACTTCTGCACCCGCGGGGTCCCGGCCAGGGACCAGCGGTGGGAGCTGCGCTGCTGCCCCGTCCTGCACCTGCAGCATCTCCTCCTCGGCTCTCCTTTCCTCTGGAGCTGTTTGGAAACCCAGAGCAGGAGAGCCGATAATTCGCTGCTCCAGCAGTGATAAGGTGTGGCACAAACAGTGCCCGGGCTGGGAAATGAACGAGCCGGGGGGCTCGGACCCCGAGCCAGGACCTGCCCCGGCTGCTGCCCAGGGGCTCAGCGCCAGCAGAGCCGGGTCCCCCATCTGCCCGGGTCCCCCGTGTCCCCTGGCACGGCACAGCACACCACAGCACGGCACGGCACAGCTCAGCACCGCACGGCACGGCACAGCGAGCAGGAGCAGTGTCCCCCCGACGGCCTCCCCCGAGCAGCGGCTTTCAGGGAGGGCGTGGAATCCAATAACCGTGTTTTCCCTTACATAATTTTGCCCCAAATGCAACTTTTTCTCTCCATATTGCAGAGCTCACTTGGAGTAATTTGCCCTTCGTAGGCTCAGCTGTAGAGGACGGGATTGTGTATTATGTGCAGGATGTAATTGCCTTTAACAAGAGAATTTCCACATTTACCACTCTGCCACAGCACAGTCAAAGCCAAGCCCTGTTCACAAGAGCTGCCATTTGAGTTCTAAATAGATTTCTCTCCTGAGCAGGTAAAGAGATTTAATTAAAATTAGGGCTTCTCAAAATAGCAATATTTATGAGGACGGCACAGGTTAGCTTTGTTCTACAGAAGGGCTTAATAGAGCCTTAATGGATTGACCTATCATTCGATTTCATGACTTACATTCATGAAGCAGCTACTCTTGGGGAGGGGAGGAAGAGAGGCTTTTATAGCCCACATTCCCTTAAGCGTTTGCAATTTATCAGCAGCTTCTCCCAAACAAAAGGAGCTGTGAATAGGAAGAACACTTGAGGGCATAGAAATAATCCCAGGCATATCTGTATGTGTGATGGGAGGCTTTGTCACAGGACAGTCTTTGCAACTGCTGCAGTGTCTCTAAATGAAGTGAGTCAATGTTATTTGGACAACATTCTTTATTCCTTGCAGGAATGAAAAGATTATTCAAATATTCAATTAAACAGTGAATAGGGTCTTTCAGAGAACCAGGTGAGTTCATCGAGTAGAACTAGCTATTGTTGAGCCAACTCAGGGGATAGATTTGACATTTATCAATATAACTTCTTTTTTTTAATGACATGCACAATAACCTTATGCAGATAAAGAGATTTCATAACAACAACCCGGGTAGCAGGAGACAATAGGAGCAAATGTGCTGTCAGAGTGAAAAGGGAAGGGTGATTTGATCCCCTGCATCTTGGCACAACCTGTGCCCTTTGCGCCTGCCCCCGCAGTGCCCGTGGCCGTGGGCACGGCCCGGGGCTGGGGCTCCCCGGGGGCGCACGGCTTCCATGCCTGGGCTGGGGCTCCCCTCCGTGGGGCTCCTCAATCCCCCCGGCCACACCTCTGACCCCGGCAGGGCTGCAGCAGCCGTGGGTGCCACCGTCCCTTCAAGGGACCCCAAACTCCCAGCTTGGCCAGACCCAGAGCTCAGATTTCCCCGTTTGCAGCCCGTGAGTGGGGATTTGGCACATCAGGTCTGTGTGCAGAGCAGCCAGGGGGCTGTGAGCGAGGCAGTGCTGCCGAGTACCTCGTCCTGCGCAGTGAATCCACTGAATCTCCTTGGCCTGGATGGACCGGGCCAGGGCTCCTGGGGTCTCTGCTGGGCAGGTGTGTGAGACCTTGGCTGTGTGCAGCTGCAGGTGGTGATGGGGCAGTGCCCAGCCCTGGTTCCTAAAGCCACAGAAATCTGTGTGCAGGGACAATTGACCCTGCCTGCCCCTCGGTGCCGCTGCCTGCTGAGCTGTCACTGCCCTGCTGGGCTGTCACTGTCCTGCTGGCGCCAAAGCTGGCAGCAGGATTATGGGAAGCTGCTGTGGCCCTGGCCAGGCGTGGAGGATTAGGGTTTCCAGGCTGGTGAGCCTGGTTGCCACATTGGAAAGACCAGGTTTATCAGGGAATTAATTCAGCCGCTTCCTCGACCTTCAGGAATTAAAGAGGGCTGATGGCAGCGGCTCCCGATGTGTTGGCACAGCTGGCAGCACCTTCTGGATGTGCAGCTTCCCGGGCAGCGAGGGCAGGGAGACAGCAGTCCTACTGCCAGGGGGTTTGGAATCTGTCTCCAGCATCAGGGAACACCTGGGCAGTGGGGCAGGGATGCAGAGCCCTGGCTGGGTAGGGATGGGGTGTGGGACCCTCCTGCACTGTTTTCACGCAGAGCGTGGGTCCCTCCTGGCACACCCAGCACGGTGAGGCACAGAGGGGGCAGAGCCGTGAGTTTGGCACCATTTCACACCCACGCTCCCCCCTGCAGACGTGAAGTACCTGGAGAACCACACGCTGGCCAAGGACGCGCAGGAGAAGGCCAACGCGGCGCTGCTGGAGTACACGGTGTGCCACTACCCGCACTCCGCCGACAAGTTCCGCCAGCTGCTGCTCTGGCTGGCCGAGGTGCGGGCGCTGAGCCTGCAGGCCGAGGAGTACCTGTACCACAAGCACCTCAGCGGGGAGGTGCCCTGCAACAACCTCCTCATCGAGATGCTGCACGCCAAGCGGACTTGAACGGCCAGGCAGGAGCCGGCAGCACCGCAGTGCCTCCAGCAGGGGCAGGGGCAGGGGCAGGGGCAGGGGCAGGGGCAGGGGCAGGGGCAGGGGCAGGGGCAGGGGCAGGGCCGGCGCAGGGCTGCAGGAGCCTCCCCCTGCCTGCCCTCCTCAGCCATGCTATGTAACCTCTGCTCTTGGAAACGCCCAGCAGGTCCGTGCACAGCAGGGACAGGTGAGGCTGCAGGGCCGTGCCTTGGCACTGCCCCGTTGGCAGCGCTGACCTCAGCTCCACGCACACCTGGTGCCCAAACCTGTCCCCTGCCAGCCCGGCCCAGTGGCACCAAGGAAGGGGAAAGCCTGTCCCAGCTTTTCTCCTGTTTCTGCTCCTCCTGCTGCCCCCACCAGCTGTTCCTTGACTGCCACCATCCCTCCCCGACCCTGCCCATGTCTCAGGGCCCTTGTGCACAGGGCAGGAGAGAGAGGAGGTGAAATCCCCCAGGCTGGGGTTTTCTGGTGGCTGAGGTGTCTCCAGGCACCGGGGAACACACAGAGGTGCTGGATTTCTGCAGGAATCCGCACAGAATGTGGGGGCTGTGCTGGAGATGTCGGCCCCATGCAGCAGTGCCAGGACCTCAAGGTGCAGATGCCAGGTCCCAATTGCTGCCAGCTCTGTCCTGAAGGTGCCCTGGCCAGGACAGGGCAGGCAGTGCTGAACCCTCAGCTGAGGAGCATTTTCCCAGTGCCTGCTGGTGCTGGAGGCAGCAGCTCTGTGCCAGCCACAGTGCCCGGAGCCAAGAGCTGCCCACAGGCACCACAGCTCAGTCTTGCCCACAGCTGTGGGGGCAGAGCAGCCAGGCTGGAGGGAGGTGCAAGCTCCAGCATGTGCTCAGGATATTGGGGACACTTGGGGAGCTCTGCAGTGCCCCCCTGCATTTATGTGCTGAGTGAGTGGGTGAGGAGGAATCAGGATTGACCTGCGCTTCATGCTGGGCCCCCTGGCCCCCTCCTTTGCTCTGCCACGAACCCAGGGGACAGCGAATGCTGCGCCAAAGCCACAGGCAAAGAAGTCTCTGTTCCTGCCCCACCGTGGGATTGGGGCTCACAGACAGGACTGGGAGCACTGGGGGTCTCAACCCCCCAAACTGGGCTCTGCTGGACTCTCACTGTTGCTTTCTCTCAGTCTCAGCCCCAGCCCTGGGGCTGGCCCAGCCCCTGCCCCACAGCCCCACAGCCCCACAGCCCTGGGGCCCTGCAGCATGGCTGGGGCTGTCCAGGGCTGTTCCCAGGGCTGTCCTGTGCCCAGGGGCCACTGCAGCTCTGCAGAGCCGGTGCCTTGAGGAGCCGTTTGTGGAGTTTGTTAGACACAGCAGAAAAAGCATGTTTGTCTCTGCTTTAACACGTTTGTGCATTTTCCTCCTGAAGTCTGTGGTTTGGTTTCACCTTCTTCTTTTTGTGGACTTAACTGGAGAAAATGTTTTGGGAGGTAAAAGACATTTTATTTTCAGAAAATGAAAAGTGTCCTTAAGTGTCTCTCTCTGTCTCTTACATCCTTTCCTCCCTCTCATCCCTGCCCTTCCCCACTCCCCCCCTTCCTTCCCAGGCAGAAGGTTACCAACTTCCTTGTCAGGAGCAAACCACTGTAATAAATTTTGCAGTTCATTTAAAATGGCAAAGTTTGTATTTTTGGCTGTCTTTCTGACCCTTGTGGTTGGTGCTTGGCATGGGGAGGGCTGGGTGTTTGTGGGGGCACTCCTGGGGTGTCACCTGCCTTTGTGGGACTGGGACAGCGTGGCTGGGGCAGGGTCTGCTGCTGCCTTTGCTTCTGGGCACTGGGGACCCCAGACTGGCTCAAAGTGCTCCTGGGAATTGCCACAGTGACTCTTAAAGTGTTTTACAAGTGAGTGCAGGAACAGCAACATTTGTGGGCAATTAGTGGGCAGTGCCCTGGTCCTTGCACCATGGCCAAACCCCATCTCTGGGCTCAGCCTCTTCCCTTGGACACAGTGCAACAAGGAGAGGAGGTTGTCTTTAAAATCAGCATTTATTGTTGTCATAATCAGCAAAACCCACCACATTTTCTGTGTCCTAAACACTACAGAGGTAATAGGAGGAGAGGGAAGGAAAGCAGTGCCCAGCTGGAGAGGGGCCAGGCCAGCTGGGCAGGAACCCAAGCAGAGGCAGGGAGAGGATTTCTGTCCTAAGCAGCAGAAGGTGCTGTTGATGTCAGCTGGCTCAGAAAGGGCTTGGAGCCAGCTGCTGGCTTCCCTAGAGCATGTGCTTCATACCCAGCCTGTCCCAGCTCAGGGTGCTCCCATCCCCATCACCACGGGAGCGTGGGCACTGCCTGGGCACGGCTGCCCAGGGCAAAGCTGGGCTCTCCCCATCCCACTGCTCCAGCTCCTCCAGCAATGAGAGCCACAACCCTGCAGTGCCAGTGCTGCCAGCAGGGACAGGGACAGGGACAGGGACAGGGACAGGGACAGGGACAGGGACAGGGACAGGGATAGGCGTGGCAGAGCCACAACCCTGCAGTGCCAGTGCTGCCAGCAGGGACAGGGACAGCGGTGGCAGCGCTGTCCAGGCCAGCCCTGGCTGCCCTGGCAGGGGCTGCAGGAGCCGTGGGGAGCCCAGAACACAAATACCCACCCTGGGGAGGAGCAGGGCAGTCGTCAGCAGCAGACCAAGCCCCATGGGACCCCACACTGCCCTGGTTTGGCACGTGGGGCTGGGAAGGAGCGCAGGGTGGCAGCTCTGCCCTGGCTGGAAGCTCTCCAAGGGAAGCCAGCTCCTCCAGCCTGCCATCCTTCCTGCTGGAGGACCCTCTGCACTGCAGGCCCGTCACCAGAAACTTCTCAGAAACCTAAAGCAAAAGAGAGAAGGTCTCAGCTCTGCTGGCAGCAGGGGAGGGCAGGGGTCCCTCCCAGGCCTGGGGGAGAACTGGAGGGACCCCACAGCCCAAACCTGACATAGGGCAGAGCTGTGGGTGCAGCTGGCATGGGCTGGCACAGCGAACCCTGCCTGCCAGTGGTACAGCTCTGCCACCCCAGAGACCCCCTGTCCCTTTGGGGGTCCTTGTGACAGGGAGCCAGAGCAGCCTCCATGCACAGGGCCATGGCTGTAGGGAAACCCTTCTCCCCTCAGCCTGAGCACAGCACCCAGTGCTGGGAGCACGGGACAATGAGGTTCAAATGGCATTTAGGGACAACACCAGCTCTGCCATGGCAGGAGCACTGGTGCCCCGTGGGCTGCATCTCCTCCCCAGGGCACACAGGGGACACCCCAGGACGGGCCCTGGCATCAGGGCTGATCCCACCACGGTCACCCAGCAGGGCTGGCATGGATGGGCTCTGCATTTCTCCCTGTGACACTCAGGAGCTTTTCTGGCTTTGAATCCCAAAGACTCACAGATTCCTCATTATTTCAGTCCCAGCTCATGGAACACAATATGGTGAGAGTTGCAGAACTACTCGGTATCGATCAGTGGAAGGCTGGGCTGCGCACACAGGATCCATGTTGCTATGTGTGGCTTAGCAACATATAAATGTATTCAAACAGAATAATGAAATTATCGTGGGGAAACAAAGCAGCCATCACTTGAGGAGATGGAGGATGTGGAGGCCTCTTGGAGCCCTTGTTTGTCAAGACAAGGAAGATGGGACTTATTGTTTGTGCAAATATGTGAACGCCCCAGCCATGCCCTGCTCACAAAATGTGTGTAATGAAGGCAGGCAGGGCTGGCTGCACAGAGCAGCTCCCTACAGCTGCCTGGAGCTCATTACTGCAGAGCTGCTCCTTGGACTGAGCCCCTGTGGGGGGACGCCCTGCCTGGCTCATGCCACGGCCACGCTGCAAAATTCCCCATTTCCCTGGCTCTGGCCTGGCACTCACCTGGATTTTATCCACCCTTATCCTCACCCATCCCACCTGCCCACGGACCCACTGTCTGTCCCTCCACTTGGGGCCACTGCAACACCCAGAGTTCTCACTGAGGCCCTGGGGTAGAGAGGGGCTGCTCCCACCCCAGACCCAGCACAGCTTTCCTGGGACACACAGGTGGAACAGGGAACAAACACCTTTCCTGTCTCTGCCACAGCTCCTGCTGGCAGCAGCACCATTTCATCAGCTCCCTGGCAGCTTTCAAATAAAGGTATCTGGGGCTAAACACATCCCTTTTCATTAAACTATTCGGGAGAGAACAAACAGAAGGGGGGCAGTGTCTGTGCTGGGATCATCTGTCCCCATTCTGCACCCAAGGGCTCCACAGGGCTTTGCTCTGTGAGCAGAATGGGAAGGCACAGCCTGGCCCAGCCTGGTGTTCCATCGCCCTCTGTGCAAACCTGAGCTTCTAAAACCACACTGAGGGCTCACCTGAGGAAACAAAACCAAGTTCACAACCCACATCTTTGCACAGCTGGAGTTTAATGACACACGTGGGCTATAAGATGTGCAGCAGAAGGTGAGGGTGGGTGGACAGAGCACAAACGCCCGTGGTGGGTGCAGGTCTTGCTGCCTCTGAGACCCCACAGCCCAAAATGCTGCTGCACAAGGGAATATCCCAAGAGCTGCACAGCTACTCCTGGGTGCCACCATTCCTGCCTTTCCCAGGTGTCAGTGTGGGGAGGAAAGCTGCACTGCTGCTGGGTGGCATCATCTCAAAAACAGCCTGAGGCTGCCCTGCTTACACACTTCATGTGCAGCAAAATCAGAGACCTGCTAAGGCACTGCTTGCCTTGACAAAAGGAGATGTCACAATGCAGAAGAAATATGGTCACTGCACCCCTGGTGTGTGCTCACTGCACTGTCCACCTGAGGGTCCCCCCAGGAGCTGCACTGGGAGTACCCAGCAGTGATTGTTAGAGAAAATAAAGTGAAATATGCTGCATTTGTACTGTGAGGAGCTGGGGACTTGCCCAAAGCCAGGCTGGGGAGCGGAGGAGGCAGCAGGGAGCTGCCACCCAGCAGAGGGCTGGGGCTTAGAGGGATTTCTGGTTTTAATGCTACCCACCTCCACGGTGACATTGGCCTTTCTACAACCCGAAACAGAAGGAGCTCAGTGGCTGCTTTTAAGCTCCTAAATCCAGCCCTGTCTGAATAGCCACCTTCCCCAGCCTCCCTTCTCTGGGATCGTGGCACTCCCAGCACCCTCCAGCGCTTTCTGCCACAGCTGCTGGTCTGAAACAGCCCAGGCAGAAGGAGCTGCTGCCCCCCAGGCCCTGGCCCAGAGCAGTGGGGCCGGGGGCAGGCAAAGGCTCGGCACAGGAGCCTCAGCCCCCTCTGCCCCCGGCCCTGCCTGTGCCCCCAGGAGCTGGGGCAGACAAGGAGGGGCAGCAAGAAAGGTGCAGAGACACGGGCAGAAACCAGGCAGGTGCCTTGGGGTGGGACCTTTGGCTGAGCCACAGGAGAGGCAGTGCCGCTGGGGCTGCACAGCCTGTCCCTCCTCTGCTCAGGGGACTCAGAATTCTCACAGCCTGGCCAGGAACCCAGCAGGGCAGTTTGGAAATAAAATAATCCTGTCCTGGAGGCTGGGCAGAGAGCAGCTGCCCTCCAGCACACAGCCACAGCAGCCAGCACCACCAACAAAAACTGCAGAACATGATGGAAGCAAATTTACCTGAGCACTTGAACGCTGTCAGCTCCACGGCCTGGAAGAGGGAGGAGGTGTTAGCACAGGGTATGGCTGTGGTGGCTTTGCTGCTGGCTGCCCCCAGCACAGCCCTGGGGCCAGGCAGGGCTGCCCAGAGCCCACCCACCCACGGTCCCTGCCCTGAGCCACCCCCTGTCCCTGCCCAGGAACCAGAGCCCCCATCCCAGCCCCAGGGACGGGACCAGCAGAGGGTCCCAGACCCAGCTGCCCCCCTCAGAGCTGGGAGCTGACACCCTGGTCCTAACGCCTGCTCTGGGCACCCTGCCAGCCTCGTGGGCACCCACCAGGCTGGATGCCATGCTGGAGAGCACAGGAAAAGCCAGGAAAGGATGAGGGCACGCCTGTGCTGCAGCAGGGAGAGCCCACACAGTCTGAACTCTGTGCTCAAAGGATGGTAATGCTCTGGGAGATGTGAAATCCCTACTCCCAGTCCAACAACAACAACAAAGACCACCAAACAACATTTAAAAAAGCTGAAACACGAAGAACATCTTGTCTGTGTTTGCATCTCCATTCGCTCAGTGTTTTGTCATTTTAAGTGTTTTCAAACGCCTTTAAGTAGCATCTTCTCTTCATCCAAACTATTGTGCAGCTGCCAGTGACATTCTGAGTGTGCTGCTCACCGTGACTCAGCCAGGGAGCAGGGAAACAGCCTGGCTTACATAACTGAGGGCACTGACAGCAGCCCCTGCACAGCACAGCACAGGGCACATGGGGAGGGCACAGGCGTGCCCAGCACTGCCATGCCCAGCACTCTGTGTGCCCAGCACCATGCCATGCCCAGCACTGCCATGCCCAGCACTCTGTGTGCCCAGCACTGCCATGCCCAGCACCATGCCATGCCCAGCACTCTGTGTGCCCAGCACTGCCATGCCCAGCACCATGCCATGCCCAGCACTCTGTGTGCCCAGCACTGTCCCATGCCCAGTATTTTGTGTGCCCAGCAATGCCATGCCCAAAGCTGTCGTGTGCCCATCCCTGCCCTGCCCAGCCCTGTGCCCAGCCCTGTGCCCATCCCTGCCCTGCCCAGGGCTCAGGGGCCCTGCCAGCTCTGCCCCTGGAGCTGCAGCAGCGCCGGGAGCAGCCCCAGCCCTGCAGCACCTGCCTCGGCCAAGAAGGGAAGCCCCACATTAAAATGCAATGTTTATGCACAGCAAAGCCCTCGGTGACCCTCAGGGAGGGAAGCACTTTGTGTCTGTGCTGCTGGGAAATGCCACGGCCTTGGCATTCAGGGGATCTGCTGCTCCTGCTGGATCTGGGGTCCTTGGGCTCATCCTGGGCCCACGTCCTGTACCTGTGCCAGGGGCTCACCCTGACCCTGCCCACACTGCCAGCACCTGGGCCTGGGGAAAGCATCACTGAGAGAGCCCTGGTGCTGTGCAGGGGCCAGTGCTGCAGCATTGACCACAACATAAATCACCAGAGATGGAAATATGGATTTTACTGAGTGCCTCCAGAACGATATGCCAGCTGTAGAAGTATTATCTATTGGATAAATAAGAGCTGTCTATGTGACATAGGTTTTCAAAGGATAAATATTAGAGAAGGAAAGAGAGATCCTTCAGTGAGGGACTCATGAAAGTAGTGCTGGATTTTATTCTGAGGGAATTACAGCACTTGTATGTCAAGTGCACAAGGACTGATGATCATTTCAAAAGCAGGAGATGGAAGTGGGAGCAGAGTAGTCAAATTTAAATTGTTCCCTGCTTAGGCCGTGCCTTGCTGAGCTCTCCATCCCCATGCAGGCAGCACAGCCCCTGGCACCTGCCCCACTGCCTGATTCAATCTGCTGTCCTTGGGAAAGCCCCCTGCTTGATCCACACCCACCCCAGCCTTGGGGTTTATGGCCCGAATTCAGCATCACCTCCTGTTCCTGCAGGGCCCTGCTCTGAGACCCCTCCTGGCTCCCCATGGGCTCAGGGCCAGCCTTTGCCTTGGAATCTGACTGGATTTGGCACAGAAGTGTTCTGGGACCACTCCTGTCCCTGCTGTGCCCCTGCCAGCTCAGGGGTGTCCCCACAGACCTGCTGAGCCCTGCCAGGGGTGCAGGTGAGGAACAGCAGCTGTTACATACCGGCCTCTCGGGGGACGTGATGGATGAGATGCCCATGGGAATTCTGGCTCCAAAATTTCCTAAAGGTGAAGCAGCACAGTGAGTTCACAGACCAGAGAACAGAAATGTTTATGCTTTCCCAAGAACCTGGTGCTTTGTGTCCCCCACTGCAGCTAAGGGACCAAATGGGTTTTCTGCATCACTGCACCCACAAACTGGTTGGAGAATGCAAAACCTTTTGCCCCAAAGCCAAAACCCCTATTTTCAACTGTCACCTTTGCTCTTCCTCCAGAAAATTAATTTTGAGACACTAAGATGGATTTTTGCCTCAGGAGAATGCAATGCTGCCATGATGCTGATGAGAGCACCCAGCCTGGGCCAACAACAACAAAAACCCTCTCACCTCTGCTGGTGATGCTCTTCACTGGAGGGTCCCTCTGCACTGGGCTGGCCAGGGCAGCCTCAGGGGCAGGACTCAGCCTCCCTGTGTCCCAGGAGCTCGTGTTCCTCGGGCTGGATAAGTAGTTGATGGGATGAGAGCAGTTCTGGAATGACAGGCAGGAGATGCAGGACAGTGAAATTGCAAGGAGCCTTGGCTACACCCAGATCCGACTTCAGAGAAGGATTTCATCATCCCTGCTTTGGCTCCCATCCCACCCTGGCAGAGCAGGCTGCTGCCTAATGGGGGCAGGCTATCTTTGGGTCTGTGGTGTCCAACAAGACCACAAAGAACGCAGACACACATTAAAAAATAATATTTCTTTCCATCATCATCTCCCCAAAGCAGACCCACAGCACAGCTGGGACCCTCCTCTGGTGGATGAAGGGGCAGCAGGATTCCTCCCAGCTTACTGTGAATGAGAGGGCTTTCTTCTTGTCCTTCATCCTCTGGATGGCATTCCTCACCTGCAGCAGAGCAAGGACATGAGAGAGGCCACAGCAGCGCCAGCACAGCTGGAGATGCTCCAGCAAGTCACGGAGAAAGAGCAGCCAGGGCAGGAGCAGCACAGAACCCAGCTCCCCCAATGCCAACACAGCTGCTCTGACAGGGACTGAGCCCATCTCTTACCTCGCTGTTACAGACAGCATAGACCAGGAATATGTACAGGCCCTGGAAGGGACGGAGCAGAGGAGGGGTCAGAGATGCACGGCTGGTTTGTGCTCCTCTGCACGGAGCAAAGGGGCACCCTGGGGTGGGTGAGGCTGGCACACAGGGTGGGCACAGCCCAGCAGGGACAGGGAGAACCTCCCACACCTGAGACCAGGCTGTGCACAGAGGTGCTGCTCTTGCTGCTCTCACACGCCAGGAGGGGAGCAGAGAGCAGTGGCACCTCGGGCACCTCGGGCACAGCTGTGTGAGGGACGTGCCCAGAGCGAGCCTTGCCTGGGGGCCACAGCCTGGGGCTAATTACAGCTCCAGACCCACGATGCTGGCCTTAAGGCAGCCCTATCTGGCCCACCAGATTTATGTTATATCTGTGGGTGTTTTGTTATCGCAGCTAGATAAATCAGCTGCAGCAGGAGATGCAATCCATCTTGCCTCCAGCGAGCCCTGCTCTCATCTGCGCGCTCTTGGCAGGCCGTGGCAGGCCCCTGGCACCGTGCCCTGACCTGTCCTTCAGCCAGCAACGCTGCTCACTCCCCCAGAGCAGATCCTGGCCAGCCTTCCCAGGCAGGTCTTCCTTGAAGGAATCATTCTGGATCAGCGTGGGGAGGGCGGCGGGGAGGAGAGGAGGAAGGAGAGGGGGAAGGAGAGGAGGCCCAGCTGCAGCAGAGGCTGGGAGCAGAGAGGCAGCTCTGGGGGACCCCCTCCTGCCCCCTCCCCTTCCAGCCTGTCCTGCCCCTGTCCCTGCCCCTTCTGCTGCCCCTGCTCTGCCCCACAGCACCAGGGGCTCCCTCCTGCTGCTCAGCCCCTGTCTGTGTTCCTGCCCTGCCTGCCTGCAGAAGGAGTTTTCATCTTTGGTGCCAGCACACAGGGCAGCCCTGAGGACAGGCTTGGGCTGCTGCAGGCAAACGGAAAAGAGTCAAACAAAACCCAACCCCAACCACAGAACAACTGCGCAGGACCCACGCGTGAAGGGACACGCCGGCCTCAAAGGAAATTCCAAGTGGTCCATAGGAAGTAAGCAAAGGGGCTGGAACAGGATGGCTTTCTCTCAACTCTCTGCTCTCAGCTTCTCTGCAGCATTTATTTCTCCTCTGGGGCAGATTGTCCTGAACTTGGTAATGAAGGGACATGTGCACAGGGTGACACGGCCACCACGGGGTTCAGGGGTGTTCAGGGATGTGCAGGGGCGTGCAGGGATGTGCAGAGATGTGCTGGGATGTTCAGAGGTGTGCAGGAGTGTGCAGGGGTGTGCAGGAGTGTGCAGGGGTGTTCAGAGATGTGCAGGGGTGTTCAGGGATGTGCAGAGGCATGCAGAGATGTGCAGGGGTGTGCAGGGGTGTTCAGGGATGTGCAGAGGCATGCAGAGATGTGCAGGGGTGTGCAGGAGTGTGCAGGGGTGTTCAGGGATGTGCAGGGGTGTTCAGGGGTGTGCAGAGGCATGCAGAGATGTGCAGGGGTGTGCAGGGGTGTTCAGGGATGTGCAGGGGTGTTCAGGGGTGTGCAGAGGCATGCAGAGATGTGCAGAGATGTGCAGGGGTGTTCAGAGATGTGCAGGGGTGTTCAGGGGTGTGCAGAGGCATGCAGAGATGTGCAGGGGTGTGCAGGGGCGTTCAGTGCTTCTCTGGCTCCATCTACAGCTGCCTTCTCTCAAGGCTGGCAGGCCTCTGTTGATGCTGTGGATCGCAGGTGTCAGCACATGTTCCAGAGGGTTTTGTCACCGTGTGTCCCTGAGTTCAGACGTCCCCAGTCCTGGGAACAGCCCCAGGGCACCAGAGGCTCATTCCCCAGGTGCAAACAGCAGGAGGGATGCCTGCCCCATCTGGCTGCACAGGTACCGTGTTAATTACCCATTACTGGAGCAAATAAAAACTCTAATGAGTTTGTAACTGCCAATTTGCAACCACACTGATGTGAGAAAAACTAGCACAAAAAACAAGGTCTGAACTGGAAACCTGTGGCACCAGCAGGACGCTGCCAGAGACTGGTGCTGAGGGCCATGCAAGGTCTCCAGAGTTGTATTTTGTATCTTGGAAGGATGAAATGAGTTTCCCCAGACAAATGGCCCAGTGCCTGGGGAAAGCTGGGCTGGCTTCAGGGCTGCAAGGGCAGGCAGAGTGCCCTGCAGGTGCCAGCCTGGCCATGCCCTGGTGGCCTGGGCACCCATGGGATGCAGGACTCACCTGCAGGGAGTTCAGCACGATGAACACGTAGGCCCAGACGATGCTGAGGTGCACCAGGAGCCCGCAGAGCCAGGTGAGCCCCAGCACGGGCAGCAGCACCAGCACGGGCTTGGCCGTGGCCCTGGCGGGAGGGAGAGTTCAGGGTTACCCGGGCACACTTCAGGGATGAAACCCTACCAAGGCAGGAGCTGTGGAACAAATTCCTCTGCAAACAAAATAAGTTAAGACAGGAAAAACCAAATATTTCACCTCCCAGACCCCAGTGTGCCAGCCCTGCTCTTCATTTATCACTGCAAGTTAGCGAGAAGGGAGCTCTTTGACGTCATCAGCCATGAGAAAACAGCGATTTCCCCCCAATTTCTGCTGCAAGGAGGGTTTCTCTATTTGTTTTATTTGCACATGGATGTCACCCTGCCCTCCAGCAATGCCCTATCTTTGTGCTTCTGTAAATTTGGGAAAATTTATTTATGCTACAGGGGAACAATGCGTGTCTAGCAGGGGTATCCGGCGCCAGCTAACAACAATAAAAATTCACAGAGCATGATAAAGCAATGACTCAGGCAGCAGTTTTATAGAGGTCTCTCAGTATTGACTGATTACAGAAGTCCCCACTGCCTCTCCCCCTGTGTGTGTAACCCCCACCAGCTTTACTTTCAACCCACCAAGTCCCAAGCTTGGATTTCTGCAGGCGCTGCCAAGGGTCTCCTGTCCCAAAGGGTGAGATTGAGGAGTGTGAGTGCAGATGGAGACCAGCACAGAATGTGTTGGCTGGGCTTCTCATCTGGGGTTAGAGACCGTCTTTGGGTGGGACACAGCTGCCCTGGGGAGAGAATCCCCTCTGCCCTGCTGCTCTCACTCTCACACCTCACTGTCTTCACTTGGCCGAGCTTCTCTGGCCAACTTGTGCCAGCGCCTCGGCAGCTTCTCTGGAAAGGATTTCCTCCTCGTATCTAACACTGCCTCACAGGTTTCCCACCCATGGCAGCCCCGCTGGGAGGGCCAGGCCCATCCCTGCTCACCAGAGCTGTGTTCCAATCTGGCTCTCCAGGCTGCTGTTGGGGGTCAGCATCCTGGATCTCCTGCGCGCGCTGGCCACGGTCACGGTCACCACGCGGAGCAGCACCAGGCTGTTCACCTGCCAGGGACAGAGGGACAGAGCTGGGCTCGTCTGCAGCCTCAGCTCCTCAGGTGAGCCTCCTCTGCTGGAAACTGGGGTCACAGCTTGGGGACAAACGTCCCTGCCAGGAAAGCAGTGAAACCAAAAGGCTTCACAGAGCTATCTGCACAGGAGTGAAATCTAGGAAACATCCCAAAACTGCTCCCACACAACCTCTTCCCTGGTAAAGGTCTGTTCTGGACCCCATAAACATTGTGCTTTTTTCTGCTGCTGTGTTATGTATAACAATATTTCAAGGATGTAAATATTCCTGTATTAAAATCAGACCCTTTGCTAAGGCAATGTCACACAGCACATTCCTAACTGAACAGCCAACCAAGAACTGGTCAGCAAAATTTTCTTAAAGCACTTTTTCCTATCAAAAAGCTTTTTTGATTAAAGAGATTTACTTGTGTTGCAGAAGTCTATATAAAGCAAAACAACACTTTTCCTCTAAAAGCAGCGGGCACAATGGGCTGCACCCCTGACCCTGCACTGCTTTTCTGGAGCAGCCCCAAGGGAGTCCCCCCTTCCCAGCAGGGTTTGGCACTCACAGCCAGGATGAGGAGCACAGGCCCCACGAAGGCCCAGATGACGTTGGTCTGCACGTTCAGCCAGCAGTGGTTGGCTGCCACATACTTGTCAAAGGAGCTGGCAAGGGTCACCCCCACGATGAGGACTGGAAGCCCTGCAGAAAAACCCACAGGTTAAACCCTGGGAAAAGCAGAGATGCCCCATGCAGGGCACCGTGCGCCAGACAATTGCCTCAAAACCCCCCTGACCAGACAGACTTCAACGTGAGCCTCCAAAACCCCACGAGCAACATCAATCCTCTGCAGCTGAAATCTGTCCTGGCTCAACACAGCCAGATTTACAAGCTGTCAGCATCTTTCTCTGAGGTATAAAGCATCCCAAGTCCTGAGTCCTGACCAAAGCAATTTATTCCTCAGATTGCTTTTTTAACAAAATGGACAATCAAAGACATAAACCAATCCAAAATACTTGAAGTGGTTGCCCAGTGTCCAACGAGGTGTGTGCTCCTTGAGCAGCACATCCCTAAAGAGGCTCCTCTTTGACACAAATCTCAGCTTATTCAAATAATTCTATGTCCCTAAAGGGCTCCCTCAGAACAAAAGGTGCTTATTGAGGAACGCATTTATATTTAATTACTATCAGACAAGAGCGATGCTCTCCAAGAACGAGAAGTTACCATAAATCTCCTCCTCCATTTTTTTAAATGAACTTCTGGGTTTAGAAGTATAACAGAAATGCCGCTCAACTTATATTTTAAGACTAACAATTTGACAAATAATTCCAGAGAGCTCTGAAGGGCACCAGCACCCAGTTCTCATATTAAATTAAATCAAACAATTGTGCATCTCTCCTATCAAAACTTTCACTAGAAAAGAAAAATAGTATTTTCCTGAGGAGCCAAGGCAGAGGAGTGTGCAGATACCCCAGCCTGTCACGTAGTAGAACCTCATTCTCCTGCCTTCACTCATGTTGACTGCCACCACTTTGCTCCAGAGGAGAAGCCCCTCCACCAGCATCCATGAGAAGGCTGCCATGAAGAAGAGGTGCAGGAAGGCAGTGACCATGAAACACAGCACCTGGAGGGGCAGAAACCACGCTGCACAACGTGTGTATGTGCATCTCCAACAGAGAGACGAGTTACAGGTAATTAATAAAGGGGTAAGGTAATTAGACTTTAATTAATTTAAGGGAATTAGCAAATACTTCTGTTCTGTTGCTCTGACAGAGGCGCTGGAGCCTGGCCTCGTGGGCTGAGCGGGTCATTCCTGCTGAGCTCACCTGGCTGGGCTTGGCCAGCTCGCTGACCATGAGCAGAGCTTCCCCTGCAGCCAGGGCCAGGATCAGGTTCTTGTGCACCGTCGTTCGTTCACTCTTGGGGACGCTGGGGAGGGAGAGAGGGAGCCCTGAGCTGCAGCCACACTGAAGGGCCCTCCCTGTCCCCTGGGGCTGGGCAGGCCTGCCTGGGCCACTCGTCCCTGCAGAATGACAGTGAGAGGGGCAGAGGACAGCCCTGCTGTGCAAGCCCCTGGTGCTGGGGACACCTTTGGGCGCAGCTGCTGAGCCCTTGGCCAGCTCCAGGCAGGGAGGCAGAGGTGGAGGGAGCCCCTGCCACGCTCACAAGGCAGAGCTCTGTGCTTGCCAAGTGACACAGAAGGGTTGGCAATCAAAGAAATAGTCCTTGCTCCATTTATTTTATAAAACTTAATTCTAGCAGAGCAGCTTTTATAGTAAACATCGTTAGCAATTGATGGAAACCTTGCACAGACCTGCAGGTGTGTGTGCACAGATCAGTGAGCATCTCCACAGAAACAGCCAGGGCTGAGCCCCTCTCCAGCCAGCAACAAGCGCTCCCCTGTGCCATGGAGCAGCTCCCAGCTCTTCCCACACACCTGCCCCACCCACGCTGGCAAAGGACACTCTGAGAAAGGCTCGGGAGGAAAATATCAAGTAGAAAATACAGAGGAGGCTGCAAGTGCCCAGGCTTTTCTTACCCAACTGCCAGGAACAAAATGAAGGTGACAATCAAGGCACAGAAGGAAACTCCACATCCAATGAAAGTCAAAGTCTGCAGGGTGAACTCTTCCTTGGTGGTCCTCTGCTCCAGACATGAAACAACAGGAGACTCAAATTCCTCCTGAGTTAACCCCACCAGCCTGGCACCCACCCAGAGGCAGGCTCCTCACGTACCTCCATCTCGTACACCTGCAGCAGGATGGCAAAATTGGTGGTGTGGTTGCAAAAACAGGCAGTGGAGTCTGAGAGAGACTTGGCCACAGAGCAGCCAGCTGTGGACCACATCCCACCAGCATCTGGGCTAACGTGCAGCAAAACCAGAGAAAACACAGGGAAATGACCCTTCACTTCCACAGAAACCAGGGCACGATGGCAATTGCATTGTCTCAGGAAAAGCAGAGTTTAAAGGAGGAAGATGAGGATATCGGAAACAGGTCTTCACCTGGACTTCCCTTTGGTTCACCCTTTGTCTCAGCAGCTTTGCTTCACCCAGCAGGCACACAGTGATAACTGATCTGGTGTCCATGTGTGCATTAAAGAGTGGAGCTCAGCCATGGCAGCTTCTAACAGAGCCCAGCTATAGCACGGCTCTGGGCAGGGTCCCTGCACAGCCCCTGCTCTGAGAGCAGCCCTGGGCTGGCTGTGCCCAGCTCTGCCCCCCAGCTCAGCGTGCCACAAACCCAGCATGGCACCCCTGGCTCCCCAGGACAGGCCTATCCCAGCCCAAGGTTTTTTCATTTGAATGATTTAATTACCAATCTATAATTTATCACAGCCACAGTGTTCTCACCACGGTGACATCCAGCAAACACAGATCCCAGTGCCAGGCAGGGTTTATGAGGCTGGGGGTCCTGCATGTCTTTGGGGTGTGTATCCTGGGCTAACTCCTCTTTGACACAGGCAACAACCATCATTAACCAGGGCTTTCCATTTGGGCTGTATATACCTCATTACAGGTCACTTGCTTGTGAGTGACTTCTCCAAAGGAAATCTTCCCAGGAAAGCATTCTGCTCCAGCAGACAGGGGATGTCAGCATGCAAAGGAGGCAAAAAATTCCAGATCTCTACTCTTACCATTACATTTATATTGAGATGCTTGGTTTTCCAGTGGAAATAAAAAGCTCATAAATCTGGGGACCTGAACAGAGACAAGGCACCTGAGGCTGAAGTTCCAGAAGGCACAGACGGGTCCCACCAGAGTATTGGGCAGGTCCTGCAGGCAGAGAGGGGAGAGGAGGGGTCACCCAGCACTCACTGCAAGACAGGGGTGCAGTCACTGCAAGACAGGGGTGCAGTCAGTGCAGGACAGGGGTGCAGTCAGTGCAGGACAGGGGTGCAGTCAGTGCAGGATAGGGGTGCAGTCACTGCCCTGGCTGGGAAGGGTCTGTCAGAGCAGCACAAACACAGAGCCAGGGCAGGGACAGCCCCGTCCCAAAGCTCGGGGACTGAGCCGTGCCGGGACAGCCAGGTGGGTTGAGCCGTGCCGGGACAGCCAGGGGGGTTGAGCCGTGCCGGGACAGCCAGGTGGGTTGAGCCGTGCCGGGACAGCCAGGGGGGTTGAGCCGTGCCGGGACAGCCAGGTGGGTTGAGCCGTGCCGGGACAGCCAGGTGGGTTGAGCCGTGCCGGGACAGCCAGGTGGGGTGAGCCGTGCCGGGACAGCCAGGTGGGTTTGCCGTGCCGCTCTCACCGGCACAGCCCGGGGTACCTGGGCACGGTGCTGCAGGCGGTAGCGCACCGCCGCGCTGATCTCCTGCTGGTCGCTGAGCAGGGTGGCTGAGATCACCGCTGTGCCCACCGAGGTGCCCAGGAACCTGCCGGGGAAGGAGCTGCTCTCAGCGCAGGAAGCACGAACGGGATCTCCCGAGCGGCTGCGGGGTCCGGGCGCTGCCGAGGGCCGGGCACAGCGGGCCCGGGGGTACCGGGCACAGCCCCGGCGCTGCCCGGCGCTGCCCGCGGTGGGCACCGGAGCATCCCCGGGGCTCCGGCGGAGCGGCTGAGCCGGGCGGGGATGCGCGGGCGGCCATCCCCACCTAGCGTCCGGAGCTCCGGGAGCGCAGCCAGCCCGCAGCCACCATCCGTCCATCCCGGGGACACCGGTGAGATGGATAGGGATGAAGTGACCCCAAAACCCGGGCACCAGCCCAATGCAGATTGGAAAATGAGCTCTTCCATGGTGCTGAGGGCAGCACTGGGGGGGTGGGTGCTCAGTTTCACTCACTTCTGTGCCCCATCAGGGGCAGCCGTGGCCTGGGACACTGCGCTGCTGGACAGGCAGCGCTGCAGGGAGCCGTAGCCAAACCACATGTTCTTCATTGTGACTCTGCGCAGACCTGCAGGGACAGGGACAGGGACAGGCACAGGGCACAGGGCACACTGGACACCCCTGCCCTCCCCTGGGGGTGATGCTGGGGGCCCAGAACCCCCTCAGCTCCCAGCTGTGTCTCTGGAGGGGCTGCACAGATCCTCTCCCGCACAGCCCATCTCACTTTCATCAGGAGTGTCCCCTCTCCACGCTTCTCCAGACCTCATATGGCCAAGGTAAGGAGTCTGTGGCACTCAGGAGGGCCATGCAGAGGTGCCAGGGGGAGCTCAGGTGTGGTTACAAACCTCTGGATTTCAGCCTTTGCATTTCTTCTGCAGGAACTTCGATGAGGTCGTGCCTGCCCTTCTCAGAGGTCTGCACCACGTAGGCCTCACCACTCAGCTGCTGCTCGCTCAGCTCCAGCCCCCTCACCTCCACCCCTGTGCACAGGTAACATCAGGTGCTGAACCAGGGCTCAGCCTTCCTCCAGAGCTGCTGCCACAGCAAAGTGCCACAGGGACACTGCAATGCCAGCCAGGGCCAGCCAGGACCCACAGCAGCAGCAGCAGCAGGGAGGTGCTTTCTGTGCAAACCAAGAGCATCTGGGCTCAATTTCTGCCATGCCCAAAGGCTTCTTACAATGCTCCTGCAATCCACAGCCTGAGACGTGCCCTCACACTGTGCCACTGCACAGAGGAAATAGGAGCAGGCTGCAGGGCTGGCCAGAGCTGAGCCAGAGGAGCCAGCAGTGGATTTGGGCTGGGAACCAGACAGGGTGGCTGATCTGGGGCTTGGTGAGATGCCCTCCAGTGCCACTCACCAATATTCCCATGCTGGATCGTGATCTTTGTCCTCTCTGTGGTCAGCAGTGGGACCAGGAGTGACACCATTCTGTCACAGAGCTCAACCACAGCCATGGGCCCCCTGATAACCTGCAAAGGCAGAGAGAGTGATGGAAATCAGCACCTGCACCGTCAGCCCCCCTTCCCACAGCTCACAGGAGTTCCCTTAAACGTTTGGTCCTTGGCAGAAAAACAAAGAGAAGTTGAGACTGGAGGGCAGCACAAGAGCCTGTGGGGGTGCAGCAGGCCAAGGGGGAGCAGGTGAGGCACTCAGCCCCACTCTGGGGACACCAGTACCTGGCTGATCAGGGACCACGTCCCACTGTTCTGCTCTTCCAGAATTAACTCAGTGACTTCCATGTAGTACTGGCCCAACTGCTCCAGCATCTCCAGCTCATCTCCCTCCTGGATTTCCAAATCTGAAACTTGCTTTAGTAATTGAAGGACTGCAAGGAGGTCAGATGGCTCAAGCACGGGCACTTCTCCTTCTCTCAGAACAGCTGCCAAGACATCCAGAGCATTGAGAGCCACAGAGAGGTTCAGGTCTTGCACACCACTCGAGAAGACACTGTCAGGAATCTGTCATGGAAAAGAGAGTTTAGTTCAGTGCAGAGCCCTGGCTCTCCCTGATCCTCAGCTGTGCCTTGGCAATCCCTGCATGCCCCTGCTGGCACCAGGACCTGTCTGGCCAACAGGAATATCCTGGGGGAAGGCATCTCTTGTCCTCAGTGCAATGAGTCAATCTGAAGCAACGCTGCTTGTTTGATGGCAGCAGAAGTTACAGCTGTGTTGGTCACAATCTCCAACAGCAGCTCAGGAAAGGTCCCAGGCAGAACTGCTGGCAAAGGGACCTCAAGCAGCTCCAGGTGCCAACACGCCCAGCCCAGCAGCTCCTCCTCTCCAGGTGCCAGCTGGCCCTGCTGGGGCTGCAGGACTCACCACTGTCCTCACTGCCAGGGCGTTCACACGGCGGGCGAGCGCGTGGCTGGACTCCAGCTGGGCTCTCTTCAGCTGCCAGTATGCATCTGGGGACAAACCAGAGCCAGAACCACTGCTGAGGTGTGCCACAGTGTGGTTAGCACATGCCACGTTCAAAGCCTGGGCCGGGGTCCTCAGATGGTGGCTAAGTCTGCAGGACAGGCAGGACAAGGAGACTTCACAGCTGCATTTTATTTTTAACAATCCCATCTGGAGAGACAGTTCCACACTCCCTTTCTGCCTTTCCCATGCTCCCCTGGTCAATAAGCCTGGGAATGCCTGGATTGGGAGGCACTGACAGCCCTGCACCATGCAGGGTGTGCCACCACTGCCATCCCAGCTGGGGAGAGCCAAACCCCTGTCACAGTGCAGGCAGCTGGAGCAAAGTGCCAGCCCCAGAGGGGTTTGGATGTGACCCCTTCAGAGCAGGGGCCTCCCCACCCCTGGCCAGCAGCCCAGGCAGGACCTCCAGGAGTGCATGCTTGAAGCAATGCATGAATAACTGACAGATGCTGTACCCTTGCTGTAGTGACAGATGAAAGGCAAAGGCTGCAAACAAGATGCATAACTGAATCCACTGCTGCCAACTTCCAAAACTCTGCATTCCTCCACAGGCCCTGTGGAAACACACAGAGACAGAAGGGTCTCCCAGGGACACGCCATCCCCAGCAGGCATCGCCTTTCCTGCAAGCCCTGGCACAGCAAACGCTCTGGGCTGGGCATTCAGAGCCACGAGGATCCTGAGACTCACCTGGGCAAAGGAGCTTCATGGCCACTGTCTGGACAGTGCTCTCCACTTCCAGGGCATTGGAGCTCCACGCAAACAGCAGGTCCTGCTCTACCACCCAGCAGGAGCGAGCTCTCTCAATGTGCTCGGTACTGAGGACCTTGTGCCAGATGTGCAAGTCGGTGATGTTCCCACTGAAGGACTCCTTGGCCCTGAAGGTGCCCCCCAGGGAATCCTGGTCCTGCCCAATGATGAAGGTGCCCTGGCCAGAGATGGCCTGGGGGGCAGAGGGTCCCATGGAGCACAGACCACTGGCTGCTGCCCTCCTCTTCCCATCAGCGTAGATGGCCCAGGTGCCGTTGTCCTGCTGCCAGGTGACACAGAAGTGATGCCACTGCCCATCAGCACGGAACACGGGCAGGTAGGGGGAATGGTGCCCGTGGACAATGAGAGCAAACCGAACAAAGCCCTCCTCATCCACGAAGCCACGCAGCTGGAACTCGTTGATGAAAGCAGGCACGGCGTAGGAGAACACGGTGGCGATGTCCTGGCTCCTGGTGTCCCACTGCAGGTGGGCACAGGCTGTGACAGCAGCCAGGGCCGGGAAGTCACAGAGCACCTTCACGTATTTTGTGTCTGTTTTGTCTCTGAATACCAGGACTGGGGCAGTGTGGCCACCTGGAAGGAGAAATTTCAGTCAGCAGAAAGCAAGAAGCATAGGCCAATAAAGTGACAATAAAAAATCAAGGGACAACCTCTCCAGTCATATTTTTCAGTATGAAAACATCTCTAAATATCCCATGTCCACTTATACTCACGTCTCCTCTTTGCTTTGTGCAGGACACTGTCCCTTTCCTTCAGCCACACGGAGCCTCTGATGTGGTGGGACTGCAGCAGTGTGCTGAGGGAGCCTTGCTCACTGTCCTGGGGCTCCAGGAGCAGCTGGGCAAAGTGCTGCTCACAGTACCTGCCAGCTTGCCACCAGTCCAGAGCAGTGCCCACATATTCATACGTGTGCCTCGGGGTCTCAATTGTGACAGGAGCAAAGCCTGGAGGGAGACACACACACACACAGCCTGGGGAAACAGAAACTGTCCATCCCACAGTTAAAATCACTGCCTCCTGCACCTTGGGGGAGCTGCTGGCAGGAGCCCATGTCCCCAGGCAGCCCCTGGGCACAGTGTGACAGAGCCCAGGCCACACGGGACCTGAACTGAGGGTGCTGTGACCCCTCTGCCCAGAGCTGGGGCTGGGAGCACTCCTGTGGGACACACAGACCGTGCTCAGCTCAGCACAAGGGAAAAGCTCACTCTGCTATGCCTGGGGATGGCCCTCAGAAAAGCTTGTTCAGAGCAGCTATGCATAAACAACTTTACTTGCTTTATCCCCAGAAAGCTCATCCCAGCCTCTGCACTTGCAGATGCAATTTTCAGGCACAAAATAATCTGTTTGGTTTGCAGATGCAGTGGGGCACAGAGCAGCAGCTGAGCAAACAGCCTGGCAAATACCAGCTCTGCAAACAGCATTTTAGGCACAAAACAGAGTAACAGAAAAAGTTCCTTTACCTTTGTTTGCACCACCAGACACGTTTTGTTTCTCTGTGCTGGATGTAGCTTGTAAAACACATAGAAAGTGCTGATAAAAACACTAACCTTTAGAGGTCTGGTTCTTGGCAAGCACTGCAAAGGCAAGGAGGCTCCTGGACAGACAGACCTGGTGGAGAGGACGTGTTGTAACAAGCAGAGAAACACTAATATTATCTCAAATAGCCAGAATGGAAAAAAAAAAATAAAAATTGTAAAATTGTAATACTCACCATAAAGCTGAAGAAGCAAGAATCAAGACTCAAGTCTCTCCTAACCATGCTGACCAGCTGGGAAGGTTTCACCCTTGGCTAGAATAAATAAAGTGTTACTGGAGATGCATCACGGAGACAGAAGCACTCTGCAGAAATGGCATTCCCTGATAATGCTGCTTTCCTCAGAAAGCCCCAAAACAAAAAGGAGAAAATTACTCCCTCTGGAATACCTGTACCAAATAGTATCTTATCCAAAGAATTCCCAGATCTTCTTGAAGACCTTAAGGTCTCAGTTAAACATTTGTTCGCAGGATATAAAATAATTAAGCGTAAAACGTAGAGATGTGCAATGTCAAGAAGCAGGCAAAACCGCAGAGCCTCTTCATCCGCATTAACTAAATAAAAAAGCCACCATAAATGGCATCATTAACGGTGTTGCATCACCGGCAGCTTTTCTCGTTGTCCTTAAAGCCTGCAGGACCAGAGCGGCAGAGCAGACCCTGCAGAGCAGCAAACCCAGCCTCTGTGAGCCCAGACACGGAGCCCAGGACCACGGAGCCATCCCAGAGCTCAGGGCTCGGCAGCGATCCCCATCTCCCCCCTCTGCCCCTGGGGCAGGAAACTCTGAGCGCAGAGAGTAAAAAGCCCAGTAAAATCATAGATGAGGCCCGTAAAGACACAAGATGGAAGCTGGCAACGCCAAAGCAAACAAGCCCCGAGCTCCGGGCACTGGGAGTGATCTCTGCTCCCCTGGCGCTGTAAAAGCGCATTTAAGCACTTTGCTGCTAAGGGGCTCGGGAGATCCGCTCTGCAGCCGGGCTCTGGGCTCACAGTCTTTCAGAGTTCAGCAGAGACTTTGGAAACACCCAGCACAGCTCTTGGCCCTCCAGGGACAAGTATAAATCTGATGGGTGAGAGGGAACCACGGCATCGCCGATCTCCCTCTCCTCAGCCTGCACCTGCAGCCTCAGGGTCCGCCTCTCCAAGGAGGGCCCTGGAGATGGTGCGGGGAGAGCTGGGACCCGCTTTGGGCGGAGAAACGGGGCGGTGCGGAGAGGCCGGTGACCCGGGGGGGAGCCCGGTGGCTCAGGGCCCCCCGGGTCTGGGGCCGCCCGGGGGAGCCCGGGCAGGGCCGAGCTCCGGCACGGCCGCGGCGGGACAGGCGCGACAGCCGGCGGGGCGGGGAGCTGCGGGGTCCGGAGCGGCGGAGAGCGGGAGCCGCGGGGTCCGGAGCGGCGGAGAGCGGGAGCCGCGGGGTCCGGAGCGGCGGAGAGCGGGAGCCGCGGGGTCCGGAGCGGCGGAGAGCGGGAGCTGCGGGGTCCGGAGCGGCGGAGAGCGGGAGCCGCGGCCGGTCCGCTCGCGGGACCGCGGCTCCGCACCCGCTCCGAGGGGCCACGGCTCCGCACCCGCTGCGCACCCGCTGCGCATCCCTCTCCGCACATCTCCCCGCTCCCCACACGCCGTCCCTCGCAGCCCCGCCTGGTCCCGCACACCGCAGGTGCCGCCGCTCCCGCACCGGGCCCGCTGGGCAGAGGGACGGTGACTCCACACCCGCGCCCCGCTGCCCCCATCCTCACCCCACACGGCCCCCAGACCCGCCCCCAGCCCGCCGCATCGCCACAGCAGAGCGCTCACAGCCGTCCCTGCTCCGCTGTGCCGGCAGCACCGGGATCCTCTTCCCCGGCGGTCACTGCTCCATAGAGGTGCCCAAAAAACCTCCCCAGAAAATCTGGCCCATGATCATGGCAAAGGAATCAGGGAGTGGGGTAGTGACTCGGGATCCTCGCAGCAGAGAGAGCCCAAAGAGCCCAGGAGTGCAGCTGGAGAGGGGCAGCTCTAGAGATGTCCAGAGGGCTCCTGGTGCCATGTCCTCACCCAGCAGCTTCAGCGTCCCGGCGTTTCCTCCCGCCAGGGCCCGCAGCTGCCCCGGGGGCAATGCCAAGGCTGGGGGGTCCAGGCCACCCCCATGGCTGTGGCACTCCCCAGCTCACCAGCCAGAGCTGCTCCTTTGGTGATGCCCACTCACTTTTGCTACAGCAACGGGCACACAGCTCCTACTCCTCCCACCCCAGAAAATGCTTGAAGCACACCACGGATTCACCAGCAACTGGCTTTTGTTCTTCAGGGTCTTCGCCTGGGAATGAAGGCAGTTTTCCCAACCCAACGCCTCTGCTCTTGGCAATAAATCTCCCACAGAAGAATGGACCTTGGAGGCAGCTGCTCTGGAGCTTGGGTGCCAGTTGGAAGTGGCCTGGCACCCCTGGCAGCATGGCACAGAGCACCAAGGGGCTGCCAGCAGCATGGCAGCCCTGCAGGAGGCTTTGCTGCCACCGAGGCTTGGCCAACGCTGGATCCTGCTTCCCTTGGGAATGGGGACAGCAAAGGGCACGAGGCAGAGCCCAGCTTTACACCAAAGAACTTCAGAGGGAAACTGAAAAATTATTTCAAATTTAGGGCTGGATTAGGTTTAATGAGTGTTAGAGTTTCCCAGCAGACAGCAAAACTGTGGTCTTTGTGCCTGTGTCTTAGAGGGAATCAATCACCTTTTGTAAGAGCACAAAGTACAGTTTCCTGGTAGCATCAGAAAAGGGATCAAGCCCTCAGCCTCCCTCTTCTCTGTATATTCAAATAATCCTTCCTCTGTGCACTTGCAGGGAGGTGAAGGGAAGTTTGCTGTGTTCACTGAATGCCCCCCAGGTTTCCAGTCTCACCTACACCAGTTACCTGGAGTTAAACATAAACTAATTTCCATCAGTATACCCTGGACTTTCAAATAAGACTTGATGTTTTGGCTGGCATCAAGGATGGCTCTGGAGACCCTGGCAAGAAAGCACCACTGGCATTTCAAAGGAAAGGTCACAGCCAGCCAGTGGGAACCAACAGTTGGCATCTCACTGGCTTCACCCAAAATCACACTGGAAAGGCCCCAGAGAGCACAGCCCAGGGAGTGTGGATCCTTTGGACCTCCTGGATCCCCAGATGATTTCTGTGCCCACATGGGCACTGCCAGCTGTTTGATCCCTTGCCATCAGTGCTGGCAGCTCCTCCCTGTACCAGCACTGATTCCCACAAAGGCAGTCAGCTGTCTCCTTAGGGCAGCTCAGCTTCTGGAATCACCTCCATTCATACATCTGAACGTAAACCAGAGATGACAGAGTTCCTGGACTTAAGAGGTGTCTGTCCAGCACGTGAAGACCTTGGCAAGCAGACATACAACCTTGGGATGGTTGGATGGCAAAATCCCAAAGCACTTTTAATGCTGGTAAATCTCTCTAACAAGCAGCTGAGCAAAGGGCGAGTTGTTTTGTGCCATTTGGGCAATGCTGTCACTCTGGGTTAGGTTGGTTTGGGAGAGGTTGCAGTTCTGTTTACACTCAGTCAATTTAAAAAATCAGCTCAGGTGCATTTTAGGGAATGTTCCTTACCAGTGAGTAAACCCTGAGCTGCCACCCTCAAGGAACATCTTTCACACAACCCTTCCCAGCACATGGGCAAGCAACATGTTAATCTTTATAAATCAAATATTTGCCAAATGGAGTAGAAGCCATGTGTCTGAGCAAGATGTACTGAGAAATGGAACAAAGCACAGAGCGTGTCAGAGATCACTCAGTCGTGTGCAAATCTGTCCCTTGCAGAGTTATCCCTCAAAACAGCATTCCCCTGGCCCAGATGTACATGTTATTCTCCTCCAGTCTCTTTTTGTCCTGTTTGCTGTTTGCTGCTCAGAACTGACACTCTCTCTAACCCAACTCCTCCTCACTCAGTTTAGTGTCACCCAAACTTTCATCAGCACCAGTTCTGACCCCAGGCAGGGTTTCCCAAGGGCTGACTCAGGAGGCACCACTAGAAGAGATGCAGACTTACCTCCCTACCCAGCACTGTGAGTGTGTCACACCACTGCCATATCACGATTATTTTACCCTTTCACACATCTGAATGTTTCACAAGCTGCTGCTGCTGCGGGTTCTCCACAAAAGGAGATTCATCAGCACTCAGGGAGCAATTAACCCCGCACTGCAGTGCTCAGGCCATGGCACAGCTCCTGCTCCTGCTGCCAGGGAGCCCTCAGGGCAGGAGATCCCATCTCTGGCACTCCAAGCAGGCTCTTACACATGCTGCCACCCTCACACGGATCAAGCAGTGCCTGGAAAAGCCCAGCCAGCTCTCCCAGCCCCTCTGGACGCAGGCACAGGTCAGCCCCTGGCCCCACACTCCCCTGCCCAGCAAACAGGTCAGTGCCTGCACAGCCACCTCTGATGGCCAGGGAGCAGCCATCAAGAGCCCAGCTGGGACCTGGCATGGCAGCTGCCATTTCCCATCCACAGCTTTCTTCAGGGACCCAAGGAGTTCCTCACCTGCACACTGCAGGTCTGCACTGATGTGATTTTATGGCCAGACACACACATCTTTTGCAATGCCATTATTTGTCTATTTGTCTCAGTTTCCTCTCCCCTTCTCCTTTCAGGTCTGTCACATCAGGGTTGCCCAAACCTCCTGATGCTACAGGCTTCCCATCCAGAGCCTGGCAGGTGATGGAAGCTGAGGGGAGAGAGCACAGGTCACAGGCAGAGCAATACCTCCCCAGGGGGACAGAGTGGCCCATGGAGGTCTCAAGAGCCTGCTTGTAGCAGCCACCTCCTCACGCAGAACATGAACAGCTCTCCTCAGTCCCAGCGTTCACCCTGGGCACATGGAGCTGATAGCAAGGAGAAGGTTTTCCTAATTTTCCTCTGGCTTTCCTGATTCCTGTGTGATGGAAGAACACTGCACCAGGAGAAAAAAATGTTTGAGACTTGCTGAGCAAATGAGTTCCTTTCTAAGAGCTGCTCCCTCCAGGCTCAGGGCTGGTCACAAGCAGCCACTGACACCACTCGTGTCACACACTACCTGTGTCACACACCACGTGTGTCACACACTGTGTCACACACTACCTGTGTCACACACCACGTGTGTCACACACTGTGTCACACATTACCTGTGTCACACACCGCTTGTGTCACACACTACCTGTGTCACACATTGTGTCACACATTACCTGTGTCACACACTACCTGTGTCACACACTGCCTGTGTCACACACTGTGTCACACATTGTGTCACACATTACCTGTGTCACACACTGCCTGTGTCACACACTGTGTCACACATTGTGTCACACATTACCTGTGTCACACACTACCTGTGTCACACACCGCTTGTGTCACACACAGCTTGTTTCACACATTACTTGTGTCACACACTGCTTGTGTCACACATTACTTGCGTCACACACCACTTGTGTCACACACTGCTTGTGTCACACATTACTTGTGTCACACACTACCTGTGTCACACACTACTTGTGTCAGAGCCTTGCAGCTGCTTTGCTTTCAGGGCCCTTGTGGGGTCAGTCATTTGGGAGACCTTTAAACATTCAGAGTGCAAGGTATGGAGTCCCCAGTGTGGAACTTGCATTAATTAGTAAAAAATCTTGTCTGTGGAGGCTGCTGCTCATTCCTGGTCCTGGCTGAGCAATGCAGAGCTGCCAGAACTCTGCAGCCCTTGAGTGCAGAACCTGCCTTGATTTCATCTCCTGTGGTACACTGACATCTCAGCTGAGAAGAAGGTTTCCTCTGCAACCCCACACTCACATTTCTAATGCAAAGGGTTCTATTCCAGTGCTATTTTGCTTTCTAACTTGTTTGTAGAGTTAGATTTAACCAGGGTTTTATTTTCCTGTTTTTGCTTCTCAAATGCCCCCAAGTCTCAGCGAGGTTTGTTTCAGCAATCTCATGTGGACATGCCAGCCTTAATCTCACTCTTGCAGGCCCTTGCCATTGTGTGGGATGAAAGCCCAGCACAGAGCCTCCCCGTTAATTGCCAGCCCTCTGTTCCCAGTGACAGGTGTATTGTCTGGAGGAACAGACCCAATTGTGTCCCTGCTCTGTGGGACATCAGCTGCTGATATTCCAGAGCCTTTCAGGGAGCTCGGGCTGCTTTTTTAGTGCCTTCATTTACAAATCTGTGTAGCCCAGAAACTTAATAGAAAAAACAGGAGCTGCCTGTATTACTCATCTTTTAGGTGTTGCTTTTTTTCCTCAAGCTAGCTACTCCTAAATCTCCCATCCTCCTACCAGCAAGACAGGGCATTTGGTTCTGATTCTCTTTGAAACCCTAAATCTGTCTGATACCTTTTTTCCATACTTTTCTAATGAAGGGGGTTTGCTGGTTTAACCAGACACCCACTGTGCATCTGCTCGAACCTGGAATGACAGCTAGGAAAACCTCTGCAAACAGTCATTTCTGTGAGGTGTCAATGTGCACAGGCTGAGCCATCGTGGGGAGATGTTCCTGTCCTCTGGAGGCCCTGAGGAACACCCTCAGCAGGGATCTGGACTTGGGGGACAGTGGCTGTGCCTGCTTTATCGAGTAAAAAGGGGAGTCTGGTGCTCAGAGTGAGGAAAGGCAGCAGCAAGAGAGCTCCTGAGAGATGAGAGAAAACATACAAGAGCAATATCAGCCCCAGATTGCATCTGTCTTTCCCGTTTTTCACATGAAAGGCTAAAGCTTTCCATACGTGGCTGTTGCACAGCAGCAGAGCTGCAGCCACCAGAAACACAGCAGACCAGTCAGCAGATGGCCCAGCCTCTTCTGCAGGAGCCTGGCACAGAGAAACCATCTCTGCTGGCTTTCATCACGCCAGCCACCAGGCAGGAGGGTCTACAAACAACTGGCAGAAGCAGTTCCACACCACTTTACAGGAGCACAGATGCTGAGCAAGGGGAAGCACGTTGTGTCCAGCTGAGCCCGGGGTCTCCACAGCTTTGGAGCTCAGATAACTCAGGTGGGCATTCCCAACCTGGACTGGGAATCCCCCCTCACGTGCCTTCTGCTGCCATCCTGTCCCATGGAAGGAGACAGTCTGCTCTCACATCTACACCCCTGCCAGAGGCTGCTCCCATTCAGAAAATGGCTCTTCAGGAGCTCTGTGCAGGTTCCTCCCCATCTCACCTCTTGTCTGCTCCGGCTTCAACCTCTTCTTTCCATTTCAGAGTAATGAGGGCATCCTCTTGGACTCAAATCAACACTCCATTTCCTCTAAGGAATTTAAACATGTCAAATAAGTCTGCTTTTGGGAGTTTCAGTTGCAATGAAGAGGATCCCAGTAAGCTCACCTTCTGTCCTGCCTGGGCAAACACTCGCTCCATTAGCTTTGGTTTAACCACAGGTTGGTAAAGTTTGAGTCTGTCTAGTTCTGATGCTGTCAGAATTGTATTGAAATTCTTCTGACAGATCCTTGGCTTGCAGCTCGTTAACAGATCGTTGTTGAGGCGAGATGTTTGAAATTAGAGCGGTTTGGAGCAGGAGAGACACATGGTGCATTCATTCTCTGGTTCAGCCCTTCTCTCCCTGCCTGGCTGCACTCCTGACACAAGTTCACCTTGGGACATTGCAGGAGCTGCTGTTTGGGGGTCAGGAACACACACCAGCCAGGAGTGTGCTGGCATGGGCACCGGGCACAGCCTGGTGAGGGTCAGGAGCACCACCAGGGCTCTCCCTCCTGGCCAGTTTGCTTTGCCTCTGACCAGCTCTAATGAAACCTGTCCTGGGCAGGGCTGGTGGTGCAGAGGCCAGCCTCACCCTGTAAGACTTGGCTTTTCCAACTCCTTCATTCTAGAGAGCAAAAAACTGCTGGTGATTTCCTGTAGTCACCCTGCAACAGCGTGTTTGCCTCTCACACTGCAAGAGCAGGTGCAAGCTTCGTGGAGGAGAACCATACTGAAGATCCTGTTCAACGTTCCAAGTTACCCAACGTGTCTTCAAAAGGTCCAAGAATTCAAGATGTCATTTGTCATTCACGCTTTGAGAAAGCACTGAACACAAAAGTGGGAAAGCAGGCAGGTGTCAGTGCAGGCACCAAAATACCTGGGAGTCTGTACATGACACACAGACAGAGCTCAGCACCTGCTGAGATAGCACCAAACATTCTCCCATCCCAAGCAAGTTTTAAAAAACATGTCTGGGGTGCTATTTAACTTCCCTGTCAGATGTCTTGTAGGATGACAAACCTGGATTGCAGCTTTGTTAAGGCTAGAAACAGATTTCAGGACTGCTTTAAAAAAATATAAAGGGAAAAGTTTGCATTTTTCAGGTTTGGGTGCAGTTCATTGCAGCAAGCTGAGGTGAGCTCTGAGGTGTGCAGCCCTCTGAGTGTTCCCAGATGTATAACCAGCACTTTTTTAGAGATGGGATCAGAGCATTAACAATTAATTGGACCTGGCACTCTCCGTCCCAGTGTTTATTCTTCTTATGGACTTTTGAACTTGCCCAGCTTGTCAGAACAGCAGCATCCTCCAGCCCTGCACGAGAGGGTGCCCAGGGACGCCTCCTGTCACCCTCCATGGCCTCAGGGACACCAAGGGGCTCTGGAGGCCATCAGCAGACACTGCTGTCTGCAGCCACACCAGCATTGCTGTGTACAATACTTTGCTATACAAATACAGCAGGTGTGGAAAAGCCCATGGCAGACGATCAGAGAAGATTTTATCCTTCACACCATCAGTTGTATCTCCACCAGTGGCACTGGAAACAGGCATCCCAGGCAGCAGGGGGAGAGACAGGGCTGTGTGAGACCCTGAGGCAGGCGTTTCCCTGCAGTAGATGGGGCTGGTGGAGCACAGGGCGCCTCGGGAGCAGGGAGGAGAGGCACCTGCACATCTGCAAAGGGCCAGCCCCGCGTACCTGCAGGGTGGGAGAGGCTCTCTGCCTCTGGAAGGTAAAACAATAATTGTGGGACATCTGCTTGGTTGTCAAGGACCAAAAGGGAAATAAAGCTGTTGTCCCCTCTAGCTAAAACCTGCTGTTTCCTTTTCCCCAGACTCCCCACCACCAACTGCTCCACAGTTTACATGCCAATCCAATTTTGATGCCTGTAATTCACCCCAGAGACTGTTTATTTTAACTTTATCAAGTGAAGAGAAAAACAACTGTGTTAGAATGAAAAAAGAGCATCTGGCAGCAGGATATTCTGTCTCTCAGACAGTTTCCCAGCTTTACTGGTGCACAAGAACATGGGATTTCAGTTACCCAAGGGCTGAAAGGAGGGGAGAAGAGCGTGCAGAGCACAGGTTCTCTGGGTGTTTACTTGAAGGATGGTCCTGCCTGGTCTGGTGGCTTTTTTCTGCAAGACTGGCACTGGGGTTTGGATTTCTTCCCCGTTTTTGTTCTCTCCCATTGGCAGGTGTTTTTGAGCATTGGAGGGAAAAGTAGACATTGCCCAGTAGCTTTGCCCACCCATCCCGTTTTTGTTGTTCATCTGGAGAACACCCTGATGGAGAACACTAATTTTTCAATAATTAGGAGGGACAGTGCAGACATGCAGGTCTGGTTTGACTCAGGGGACCCTGGGTTCATTTTCCTGCAAGAGAAAGGGTGTCAAATAATTAATATTTAATATTTTGAACAAAGGGCACTTTATTTTTTTAATCAATGAGGTTTTTAATTTCAGACACTTATAATATCTAGAAAGCAAATGTGCGTGAACTTTGGAAAACTCTCACTCTGCCTTGCTTTTTGCGCATTCTTTCTGCAGATGTTCCAGAAGTTCTGCTCTCTGTGGATACATCTGAGCATTCCTTTAATGGTTCGGGACACCGGAGGAAATGTTAAACTGGACGCTGGATGTAGTTTATTCAGAAAGCACTAAATTAATTTTAGCGACATACAGCAAAACTCCTGCAATTTTGAAAATGGTTTTTTGTTTGGCTGGTTGTTTTTTTTTGCCACAGAACGATTCCATTGCCAGCACGTCGGCTTGGGGTCGGCTTGGGGTCGGTTTTGGGTCGGTTTCGGGACGGTTTTGGGTCCGTTTCACGCCCCGGCCAGCCCCGCCCGTCTCTGCCCCGCCCTTTCAGGCCCCGCCCATATCTGCCCCGCCCATCCCTGCCCCGCCCATCCCTGCCCCGCCCATCCCTGCCCCGCCCATCCCTGCCCCGCCCATCTCTGCCCCGCCCATCTCTGCCCCGCCCACCCCTGCCCCGCCCATCTCTGCCCCGCCCATCCCTGCCCCGCCCATCCCTGCCCCGCCCATCTCTGCCCCGCCCATCCCTGCCCCGCCCCTCAGCGCGCGGCCCCGCCAGGCCCCGCCCCTCAGCGCGCGGCCCCGCCGCCATTTCGCTGCCCCGGAAGCGCTCGCGCGCCCCCCCTCCCGTGCCCGGCGGAACATGGCGGCCGTGTCCGTGGTGCGCGCGCCCGCCGGCGGCTTCAGCTTCGACAACTGCGCTCGGTGAGGCCGGGAGCGGCACGGGGCCGGGATGGGAGCGCGGGGCCGGGCGGGGGAGCGGCACGGGGCCGGGAGGGACCGCGGGGCCGGGCGGGGGGAGCGGCACGGGGCCGGGAGGGGACCGCGGGGCCGGGCGGGGGGAGCGGCACGGGGCCGGGAGGGGAGCGCGGGGCCGGGCCGGGCGGCGGAGGCGGCACCGTTCCGCCCGGCCCCACCGCCCGCTGTGTTGCAGGAACTCGCTGCTGGAGGCCGAGCTCGCCCAGAAGGGGCTGCGGGTGCCCGCGCCGCGCAAGACCGGCACCACCATCGCCGGCGTCATCTTCAAGGTAAGGCGGGCGGCGGCGAGGCCGGGCCGGGCCCGCGGCGGCGGCTCCGCGCTGCTGAGTCAGCCCCGGTGTGCCCGGCCCGTACCGACCCGGCCCGCTCCGTCCTGGCCCCATCCCGGCCCCCGAGCTGCCCCCGGAGGAGGTCGCGGCCTGGGGAATAATTCTCCCTTCCTGCAGGATGGCGTCGTCCTCGGAGCGGATACGAGGGCAACTGAGGGGATGGTTGTTGCTGACAAGAACTGTTCCAAAATACACTTCATTTCCCCTAATATCTAGTAAGTGTTACAGTGCTTTGTTGGGTAGTAAATTGTTTATTGGGTACGTTATTGCGTATTGTTGGTACTTGGGCTTTTAGCGTTGTTCTTTACTAAGAGCAAATACTAAGCTCAGTTTCAAAATGATGTTTTATTAGCAAAGCTTCGGGGTTTATGGCATTCCATTTACACTTAAGCGGGCTCTCTTGTTTCACACTGTCTGTGTGAGAACTTAATTCCCTCAATTTTACAATGAGAAAGTTTCTGCTTGTTGCCTGAAGCATGGAGGTTCCTGTCTCCTTTTGCTCACTTGCTGATGACGTTCCTCAGCTGCTGCGGTGCGGGCACAGCTGCAGACACCGAGATGACCACTCAGCTGATCTCCTCCAACCTGGAGCTGCACTCCCTGTCCACGGGCCGGCTCCCACGAGTGGTCACTGCCAACAGAATGCTCAAGCAGATGCTCTTCAGGTAACTGGGGGGTTTCTTGTTCATCCCCTGTGCTGGTAGAACCACCAAATAATGCTTAAGGAGTGTCCTATCTCAGCCTGCTTCACCTTCATAACTTCAGGACTTCTTTCATAATTGTCCTTTGCTTCTTGGGCTTGTTAACTGAGATGGAAGAGAAATGGAGTCTGTGGTGTTTTACAGAATTATGCAGCAATCACACAACAAAAATAGAAGGGTGTTAGTTTAATACATAATCCCACCCATGAAAACTGCTGTGTATCCTTGTGGTGAGAAGTAACAGAGTAATGTGCAAGCTTATAAAGCTGGGAGTGGTTTGCAACAGAATCACTGCCTCGGAAAGTCTGCTGGACCCTGAAATAAGCCATATTTTAGTACATTTCTCACTCTATTGCCGCCAGCTGGTGAACGCAGCCTGTTCAGTGCAGGGCTGCAGCCGCTGGCTGGGGAGCAGTTCCCAAGCCCTGTATGCTGTTGAGCAGCCCCAGACTCACAGACAAACCTTGCTCCCAGGTACCAGGGCTACATCGGGGCCGCGCTGGTGCTGGGGGGCGTGGACGTGACGGGCCCCCACCTGTACAGCATCCACCCCCACGGATCCACCGACAAGCTGCCCTACGTCACCATGGGTGAGTGCTGCTCCGGGGCCAGGGCACGGAATGCCTCGCGCTGGTACCTACAGGGCTTTCACGTAGAGCCCTTTGTGTGCTGGGAGCTGGGTGGGCATCAGACCACAAAGATAGAGTTGTACCTGGGTTTATAAGGCAGGTGCACTGTTCTGTTGCCTCACATACGTGGGCTAGGATAAAGCTCAGCTGCCAGGAAACTGATATTGGGAATGTTGCTCTGTGTGTTCCACACCTTAAAGCACAAGAATTGTGGGATTCCCAAAATCTTGCTGAGAGAAAAAAAAAAAAATCCTAAGAAACTTGATTTGCAGGTTGTCCCAACTCCTGGCGTGTACAAATTCACTTGGGGAACTTGTGTATTGTTTGGAAGACTTGGGTTATTTTAAAAGGAAGCTTGTGTTTGATATAGCCATGGAAGTGTAAGGAAAAGTTCAAATAAATATATCACAGAACTAATCTGAAAACCAACTGTGTCAGATTAGCAAATCAGCCCGTGCCTGGTGCAGCTTTTGAGCTGCTTCTGTGGTGGGGAAATACACATTTATGGATTCTCATTAATATTTTCTGTTTCTGGCTGGCATCTTTGGCTAGAACAGCTGCTCAGGAGGCGGCGGAGGTTGCTGTTCTCGCGGGTAGCGGTGTAGCGAGGCCGGGCTGATGAACGCCCGCAATTAGCGCCGGGCCGGGCCGGGCTGGGCGCTGCGGCGGCCGCTGGGTGGCGCCGGCGGGCCGGGCACGGCGGGCCTGCCGCGTGACGTCATCGGGGCCGTGAGGGCTGTGGGGCCGCGGAACCGGCCCGAGCGGGGACATGGAACCGCAGAACCGGCCCGAGCGGGGACATGGAACCGCAGAACCGGCCCGAGCGGGGACATGGAACCGCGGAACCGGCCCGAGCGGGGACATGGGGCTGCAGGGAACCGGCCCGAGCGGGGACATGGGGCTGCAGGGAACCGGCCCGAGCGGGGACATGGGGCTGCAGGGAACCGGCCCGAGCGGGGACATGGGGCTGCAGGGAACCGGCCCGAGCGGGGACGTGGAACCGCAGAACCGGCCCGAGCGGGGACATGGGGCTGCAGGGAACCGGCCCGAGCGGGGACATGGAACCGCGGAACCGGCCCGAGTGGGGCCATGGGGCTGCAGGGAACCGGCCCGAGCGGGGACATGGAACCGCAGAACCGGCCCGAGCGGGGCAGAACGGGGCTATGGAACGGGGCCATGGGGCTGCAGGGAACCGGCCCGAACGGGGCCGTGGAACTGAGCCAAAGGGGACCATGGGGCTGCGGGGAACCGGCCTGAACGGAGACATGGAACCGGGCCGAACCGGGCTGTGGGAACCGCTCTGCTCTCCGCACATGCTGGCTTTCCTGCCTCAGTTTTAAAAGCTTTACATCGCGGCCTGTCAGGAAATGCTGGCAGCTCCTCTTTCCCTCCACAAAAATAGCACAGTAGCAGGCTTAAGTTCAAACGAGGGGGCCGTAGAATATCAGAGGGTTAAGTTCCGTGTAGCTTAAACTTCAGTTTGCTGCAGGCAGTACCAGGTGTGTGTGGTTCTTTTTGGCCACGCTGTCAGACAAAGCCCCTCTCAGCATCAGGGTCCTTCACCTTCCCCCCCCCTGGTGCTCTAATAAAAAATTAGGTAATGCATATAGGTAAAAGATAGAATTGAGACAGCAGAAAAACTATGAAAAGTCAAATTTAAGATAATAGTTGGAAATGTATTTCAGTTACTTAGACTAATCTCCTGGTTTTTGGGGTATTTTATCCCAAATGTTCAAAAGGCGGTTTATTAAATCAGGGAAGGTGTGTATGGCCAATTAACTTCTGGAAATTAAATAGGAAAGGTGGTTGAGAAGTTGAGTTTTATTTTGGTGTGCCAGTCTGTCTGGATGGACAGTGGTGTCCCGCCTTGCAGGAGAGATTTAAAGGGTACACAGTGCTTACTCAGGAGCGAGAACATCAAATTTAACTGTTTATGCTGACAAAGGACAAAATTGGATTTCAGCAAACGATGCAAGATTGTCTGATTGCTTGGCTTGTCTAGGAAAGCTTCTGGCCAAGGCTTATAATGAAATGCATGCATAAAATTAAAGCACTTGAAGTGTGTAGTTGAGCTTTCGGAAGCAGGCGGAGTGCTCAGGAGTCTCTGGTGGCCGGAGCTGCTCCCCTGGTGCCAGTGGTGCTTCATATTCATAAATCAGCTCTTCATTGCAGTGGCAGTGTCGTGCTGCAGAGCAAGAACTCCCACTGCTGGGAGCCAGCCCCCAGCCAGGAGCCAGCTGAAAAATGATCCCAGTCCAAGGGGCTGCCGAGATCACAGAATTCTTACCTGGGATGAGCAGCAAATTGAATAACAATGAGTGCCTGTGAATAAATGCCCTGTCAGGGAGCCTTGGCAGTGATGGATGAGCAAGTGCTCAATGTTGCTCTCCAAGCTCAGCTCATCCTCTGGTGTGGCAGCAAACAGGTCCTTGGGTGAGGAGATGGACTGTACCTGGCAATGAGAACTTGTCTTCAGTGAAGGTTCTGCTGAAAAGATCCAGTGCATCTGCTTTAGAAAAGCTCCTGCAGTTCTAATTCACAGTGAAAATTATTGTGAGCTGCACTTTGCTATGTATCAATAATTATCTTTCACTTAAAATCAGTACTGAAGTGGCACAACTGCTTGAGTGAAGACCAGATGGAATTTTTAAAGTCATTTTATTAGAGTTGCATGCAGAAAATTTAACACCTTGGTTGGCAAAAATCAGGAAAGCACCAGTGTTACTTAAAAAAGAGAACAGTAAATTCTCTTATAATTTCCTAACTTACCTGGTGCATACTGAAAAGCATTTGCCTCAGAGTAGTTCAGCTTCTGTAGTTCTGTAGAATTTGTTTGCAGTCAATATTTTTATGTATGTAGGTATTAGATTAATGCTTCCTGAATATTTGGTTCTGAGTGTAGCTTACTGCAAATATATGCAAAGTAAATTCTTTGGAATTGAGATGGCATTTTTTACTTGATGTTAAGTGTAAGCATTCTTAGAAGATAGTGGATTTTAAAGATCTGAATGGATTTCTTCCTGAGTGCTATATAATACAAATAAATTATGACTTTGCTAATTATCCTTTACACATTATCACACAGCTTTCCTGGAGGTTTTAATGGATTTGGGGTTGAGCTGCTGCTGAATGTGACCTGGTGGTGGCTCACCGTGTGTATGAGGTGGGGAATCCATCCCAAGTTAATGGATGGTGTTTTGCTGTGTTTGGATTTTATCCTTCTCCAGACTTTATGTTTGGGAATTGTGAGGCTTGTTTCTGCATAAAGGCAAAGCATGCTTGTTAAAAATGAATTATTGGTGGCCACTGAGTGCACGGACAAGAGAGCAGCTGTTTCCCCACACACAAACAAGTTCTCCATAGACCCTTAATATCCAAGTTTTCTGTGTTTTTATAGGAGCTGCAATAAGAAAACCGTGCTTGCAGTGTTTACTTAAGTTCCCAGTTTTATTGCCCGCTCTCCTGTCACAATGCAGCTTTCAGGAGGCAGCTGGAGAGGCTGGAACATTGTGGGGCTGTTTGGAAGGCCAGTGGGCTGGGACAGGGATGCTTAGCTGTGCTGGCAGGCTTTTGCTAAGGGAAATTTGAAATGTAATTTAGGATTTATAAGCACCAGAGAAAAAATGAAGCAAGTCTATTCAGCTGTTCCAGCTTCCTGTTCTGCTAGAACCTCCTTAGAATCTTGGTTTTCAGATGTAAATGTCTCCATGTAGGTTTAATTAAGTTAAGACTTTAAACAACTCTTTGAAAATTTACATTATAGGACTGTCTGGATTTATTTATTTAAGGTTGATAGTAGATTTGGCATTTATTTGTGTCTCGGTAACATAGTGAGATAAATAATTAAGTGTAATTCTTTATGTATAAAGGATTTCATGTACTGTAACACAAAATTCTGCCAGCCTTTTTAATTTTTCTGGTTTTTGTCTCTAAGTTACTGATTTCCTGCCCATAGTTCTTTTGGGAACTTCTTAAAAGGAGCTGGAGGAATTCAGTATGAGCCATGTATGCAATTGTGTTGTCAATAATTATTTATTTGTCACTAGAAGTTTTAAGAAATTAAGATCACTTTTCCCCAAGTAAATAGCTAATGTAGTAATTTTGGTCAGATATTACATTTTGAGCTTTCTTTTTTTGCACTTTTTCTCATCTTTGTACTCTGATTTTGTAAACCTTTCCCCAAGAACAGGGTTGTTTCCAGCTTTGAGGCTTCCCACTCAGCTCATGGTCGGCCTTCATTTGGGAATAGCAAGAATGTGGGCTTGGTTTGAGACCATAGCCCAGATTTTTTTCCCCTCTCATTAGAAATATTCCTGTATAATTCCAGAAGAATTATTGTTTTATTGTTCAGGTTCCTTTATTTGTTTTGGCACATGCTTTGACCTTGTTTGAAGGGTCACTAAAATTCCTTTTATTTGTGATTTGTTCTGTGATATCAGCTGTTTGCATCAGCAGTTCAGTTTTGCTATTAGTTGCTTTAAAATCTTCTTTATTCTCAGTTTCAGCATTTAAAAAATGGAGTTGTGTATTGCTCCAAGGTGTAAATGAATAGTCATTGCCTGCAATACAAGTGCACACTTAGAGTGTCCTACTGCTTATAGATGTGATGTATTTGGTACTGTAAAGGTAATGATCCTCAACCACAGCAATATTCTGTAACAGGAATATCTGTCATATTCATCAGGATTACCATGTTCATTGATTTGTGTCTGTAAATCTGCTGTTTCAACCCTTTAAATTTGATCTATAATTGGACCTCCTTAAATGGTTCAGCTAAGGTAGTCTGTATTTTCTCAACAGTGTCACTGTCAGCTTCTCCTTTTTCATTATACATTCAGCAGACTTGATAAAATCAGCAGGACACCTCATTTGAAACTGTTTAATCGCTGCCTTTTGCTTTCACTAAACCATTGAGGTGGTCAAGCGATATACACAAATCATTTTAAATAGGAAATATGGCTTTCTCTGTGACCCAGCTAAACAGATAGCACTATGCAAAACAAGTTAAAAAGTAATAAATGCCAAAAAATCTTCTAATTGGAGTAAAAAATTGCAGGTAACTTTATTCACTCCCCAAAAGTAGTGCTCTCTGAAATATGGGTAGGGCCACCGACAGACAAGAAAATCTTCCTGAAGGCTCACTCTTTCTAAACAAAGCAAGTTTACAGTTTCAAATAGTACCATCCTGCTTTTTGTGTATAAATGTGACAAAAAGCACATTTATAACCCTGCAGTCACGGTGCTTTGGGCAGAGATGGCTCCTGTTCCATCACTGCACTTGTACTTGGTCCTTTCTGGAGAGGAACGTTAAACTCTGCCTTTGTCTCTGCCACTTTGTTCAGCTGTTATTGCTCATTATTGTAAAAATAATGGCACAGAGCAGGAGCACAATTAACTGTTTAACTGCAGGGGAAATGTGCTGGTGGCAGCAGCCCCTGCCCTGTCCCACTGCTGGGCTGCTCATCCCCAGCCTTGGAGCCATCTCCTCTCTCCTGCAGGAGGGATGGAGGAGTGGGGACTGCAAACCGTGGCATTCCCCTAAGTCTCTGTTTCTAACCCCACTTTTGTACCTTATGTTCAGGATGGTGAGGAGGAAAGGCAGGCAGCATGGGTCTGTGCCCAGAGCTGTACCCCAGATTAAATCGGGTTCTCACTTAGTGTACACACTGTACCGTGCACAGAAGCTGTGGTGGGCTTGGTTTGTTTGTGCTGATGAGATGTAGTGTATTTTTCTCTAAAGAAGTGCCAAACCTGAATGCACTGGCTGAAGGGCTGTCCTGGTGTTGTCCCACAGGTTCTGGATCGCTCGCGGCCATGGCGGTGTTTGAAGATAAATACAAACCCGACATGGAGGTAAGTCCTGGCTTTTTGAACCTCAGCCTTTCTTCTCTCAGCAGTCCTCATCACATAAGAATTTAGGAGGTTTGAAACTGTTAAAATTAAATAAATATGCTCTGGTGTTGCTGCACTTAAAATGTACTAATGTCAGCTTTCTGCAAAGCTGTACAAATTGACGGGTAAAATAAATAAATTTGCAAGAAGCTGTATATATGTATGGGAGAATGTGTGATTTGAATGTAGGTGAAGGCTTTAAAAACATACAGCTTACTGGTTATAGTTTACTTCAGCAATTTACCAGCCTTTGCACAGTCAATATTTTTGTTTTTCTGTCTTTTCTGTCCTTCTATCCATCTCTCTCAGTCTTGAAAAGAGAACGCATCTAAAAGTCTTCAGATGCTCCTCATTTTTGTAATGCAGCTGATGTGGGTCAGTGATGGTCCTATAAATCCTCAGTTCTTCTCTACAAAGCTGGTAAATGAAGTTTAAAATGTGAGATGATCTCCTGTACATCTCCTGACAAATCACAGTGTGCAATTCCAGCAGATGTTTAAAAAAGCAGTCAACTGCCCCACCTTGTTTTGAGAAGTTTGCCATTAGTTAATTGCTTCAGCATTAGTATAAAGCAGTTCTCCAGTTATCCCAGGCACCTCCTGTCAGTACCTAAGCAAGAGTTGTAGGTGTGCAAAGTTAGGGACAACAGTGGGATCAGGATTGCTGTGATTTGGGCAGCATGTGAAGATGCTGGACTTCTGGCCTGCAGCGTATTTACAATTGTTATCAGAAATACTGGAGTATGTGTAATGGGCTCCCAGGTGTCTCTGGGAAGGATCCTCACACCAGATGGCCGATAGAGCCACGAGACAGAGAGGAAGGCTCTGTTTTTCCCTCTCCCCTCGTGCTGCTGCAGCGATGAGAGTCTCCTGTGTGACTGTGCACTTGGCATGTGTGCCATCCGCTGCAAACACGGACTGCAGTCCCTGGGAGCAGCAGCTCCAGCACAGCACTCCTCTTTCCAAGATACAAATGGCAAAGAGCTGTGCTGTGCAACTAAAGTTTTCATTTATTCTCAGCTAGCTTTCAAGCTTAGATTTTAAGTCATTTCTTGTGTTAGAGCAACCAAAAAAGGCACCAAAAACCTGTAAATCTCTAAATTTTCCTATTTAGAAAGGTCATCCTCATTAAACTGTCTTCACACACAACCATAAGTGGCAGCAGATAGTCACTTATAACAAGCCTGTAGAAATGCAGCCTACCAATTTGTTGAAATAGATATTTAGATCTTTGAGACTTGCATGCACCTTAACCCTTCCTTTGGTTTTCCTGGGTAATCTGTTTTCTAATAACAGTTCAGGAATTGTATTAACCAAACCAGCAAAGTTTTATATGGTAAAGTTCAATGGTACTCAAACACTTTCTCATATTCTGTTATGGCTGTGAGTTTGTATTTACATTCCAAGTCAGATGTGGGATTTTTTTTTCAATTAATTAATAAAATAACAAATATTTCTATTGAAATGAATCCAAATTAAATATGAAATATGCTATGCATATTTTACATAAAACTGGCTACAAAATGGCAATGAAGATAAAATTGCTGGAGATTCATTTAATAAAATTGGTAGAAAATTATTTTTTTCTGTCAAGATCAATGCTCCTTTCTTTTGCACTAATTGTCAGAATAGCTTGCTAGGGCTACTGGAGGGTAGTGGTGTGCTTCAAGACCATCACATCACAGAAAAATGATTCAAAGGCAAACTGTCCTGCACCCTCTGGTATCAACTTGCAAATTAGCATCTGGAATGTAATTAAACAAGCTTAATGAAAGTAGCAGCTGAATACTACTGGAAAAGACAATCAGCTTTTTTGCCTCTGATATATATTCTGTACTATTGAAGCTGATCACCAAATGCATCGTGTGAGCACAGTTAAAAAAAATTAGCATTTATTTGAAGAATAGGAACTGTTTTTCATTCTGTTATGCTTTTGGCATGCACTGGTGTCCCAGGAGAGCCATGCCACAGCAGATAGTGCACAATATTTATAAATCCATGACAGGCAATAATAGCAACTTGAAAAATTCTTTTGCTAGAATTTCAAGTTGAGAGCTGCCAAAAGCTGAGAGGATCAAATCTGCAGTGGCAGCTGCTGTGCCCTACAGTTAGAATCATAGACTTTGAAGATGCTCAACTAAAAAAAATAAAAAAAAAAAATAAAATAAAAAAAGACTGCAGGCTTAGCCAATTTTTGCAGGTTTCTAGAGCCCTGGCTCTCTGCCTTTTGAAGATGAGTTGCTGAAGCTTCTCCCAGTGCCTGAGGCATGCTAACACCAGCAGGATGTGTTTTTTTCCATAGACTTAGTGTGTCTTCAGATTTCAGTAGCACATGCTTTGTCAGTGCCAGCTGTGATGGTCCTTCCCTGGCTGCAGTGCTGGGAGAGGATCTTTCCCCCCCGTCCTTCAGGGGAGCTCTGGAGATGGATGGTGACGTCCCCGAGTGCCACTCGCGAGCCTGATTTATGGAGGCAGGGTTTGTTTGTGGGGAAGGAGGGCTGGCCTCTAGAGGAACCATTATAGATCGCTGAGGATGGGAACACTTTCAGCCCTGAAGGCCTCTAGATGCTTCAAAAATGTAATGCCAAGCACCTAACTACTGTGGAACAATATTAATCTGTCATGTGGGCAGCTATAGATCTGCTTTAAAAAACGTAAGTGGAAGAACAGCACATCTAATGGAGTGTTTCCAGCTTAGATCTTTCATTGGAGCCAATTTTTCTTCCAGTAGACTCACCACTGGTTTTAAACCTTACAGTCATTTTGTAAATGCATTTGTGCCTTCTGGTGTTAAACAATAGCAAAGAAATACTTTGAGTCAGTGGATATGGAAAGCATTGTGAGCTGGGGAAAAAAGTCTACAGTATTAAATGCTGGAATTCTGCATTTATGTGTCCTGTGGTGGTTGAATTCCTCAGGAGATGGGGAGGGGGATATATTTTCTTCTGGTATTTGATTTCTGGTGTTTGAAAAGTAGAAGCATTTTGTCTGTAGAATTACTTGATGCTCAGTGGGGCTACGTTGTAGACTTCTTGTTTAAGCAAGGAAAGGTTGCTTGTAAGTTCATTTCTTTTCTGTATTTCATCAAAACAACCAGGTTTAATAAAAAGAGGGTCCAAAAGGAAGAGAATCAGAAGCCTCAGAAAACAGAACTTTTGCAAAGAAAAGAAAGTAAATCTTGGAGTAGCAAGTTAGGAGAAGAACTGGTGGAAGACAGGAGATAGGAGACAGTCTGACAGATATTTATTTCTAGGATAGATCACCACAAAGGTGTGAGATTATACTTACAGTCATTTTGACCATTTCTTAAGTGTGGCAGGAAATCAAGTGGTGCTGAATAAAAACAAAAATACCCTGGAGGGTAAGAAAGATGAGTAAGAGAGGACTGTTCTGAGGGTGTTCCACATGGAGCACAGACCTCTCGGTGCTGCAGCAGCTGTGCTGTCCCAAAAGCTGCAGCTGGCTGTCCCCTGGTGTGCCTCAGTGACCCGCCTGCAGTGGGGGCTTTGGCTCACCTGTTTGGGTGGGACCTGCATGGGCTGGGAGCCATCTGGTGAGCAGTTTGGCGGGCACGTTTGGGAGGAGAGGTTTTTGAGGCACTTCTGAGTAGCCCCTAAGCCATAAGTGAAGTAGCTGAGGAACAGAGAGCTTTCCTCAGGATGCTGCATGTGCTCTGGGATCTTTGCAGTATCGAAATGCAAAGTAGCCTAATGCAGCTTTTGCTGTGCACCTCTAATTTCAGTAAAAAAATGCATCAGGCACAAAATATGAAAACGTAACTTTCTTCCATTTTTAAGCAGCTGACACACAGATCCTTCAAATGTTCTTGTGCTCACATTTCCTTCCTACATTTCCTGTCCCTCAATGTGGTAGAATTATTTTTGTTTATGAACTAGTGACAACAATGCTGAGCTATTTTTGGGATCTGTCACAAGTCTCTGATGTGCAGCAGTAGTTGTCTCCGTGGCCCTGGTGCTGTGTGACAGGGAGGGAGCGGTGACAGGCTGCAGATGAGCCCGGTTCATTAGCGATGGTGATCAGCTCTGGGCTCAGGTGTGGCAGCCGCGCCAATCCCGCAGCTGCCACTGCTGCTTTAATGACTCTGCAGGACAGTCGCCACTTGCTGCGAGGTTTGTGGGCTCCACTCTGGCAGCAGACAATGGAGATCAAGCCAGACTATGGGAGTTAGGCTGGAGAGCCTGCCTGAGATACTTGAACCCCTGTTGGTGTCAAACACGGAATTAAGTAAATGGGGGGGGGGGAGATGAGACGAAATCTGACTTGGTGAGCAAAAATCAGGACTTTGTGTTTCTGTGCCTGTGTATTTCATTATCCAGTGACAGCAACTGAGGCTGTTAGTGGCATATCTTCACTCCTTGCTGCCAGAGCTTTGTGGCACTGCAGTTTTCAGCTTTCCTGACATAGCTGTGTTCGTGTCTCCTGGAGACAGGGATTTCCATGGGTAAATATCAGGTCTTAGTGCATACAGTCAGCCAGAAAATAAAGGCTTATCATACCTGTTTCTTATTGTTAGGTTAGATCACAATTATCCCGTGGCAGCCTGGTTTCTGCCTGACATGTTGGACAGTTTGTACTGTTTTCATCATCTTTCACAGAACTGCGCCGTGGATCGATTTCCTTTGTGGAACTAGTGTTAAACAGGAAATCTGGGCTGATTTGGAATATGCCGGCTAGGTATGCCCTGGCATGGTGGGATTGCAGGAGAGGTGTTTTGTGGGGTGCTTTCTGAAGGAATGAAAGCCTGGTTTGTGTGCTGAAGTCGGGGGGACACTGCCGGCAGCACCAGTCTGAGATCCCAGGGATACCCAGCAGTGCTGCCTTCCAGTTTGCTGATTGCAGACTGTATCAAGGGAAATAAATGTTACCTTTGTTTAAATTGGGCCTTGCTGCATGTCAAAGAGCAACAATTTCTTCACCTTTATGAAAGTAACAGTTAAACTTTGTCCGTAATAATGTAGACAAGCTGGCCAGAAGCAGGGCTCTGTGTTAAGGGATCATTTCACGGCACAGGGTAGGGGGAGGGCAGGTAATTATTTTTGATGCATTTCTCAGGAGCAGGTGTTCCAGTTTAAATTGTTCCAGTTTGTATATCTCCCATAACTGCAGAACGCAGGCAAAATGTCCTGGAAGATATTTCACATGGCACGCAGCCCGAGCGCTGCTCCCGCGGTGAGGCCGGCGGGGCTGAGGGCAATTGCTGGGAAGGAGGAGGAGGAGGAGGGAGCCAGCCTGGCCTTTATGGAGCATTTTGGTGTGTTAGGAAGGATATATTACCAGAGGGCCCAAGGCTTCTTTTCCAAATAAAACATTGACCTTCATCCCCTTCCATCCTTTTGTCAGAGGTAAAGCAGTGGTCTGATGGGCAGAGTTTGCTTTATTTGAAGCCAGACATGTTATTGCTTGATTTTTTTTTTTTTTTATATACAGTAACATAAAGTAACTTTAACCATAGTGTTTTGCAGGGTTTGCATATCTGGGTGGCTGAGGGTTGGTGTGTTACTGCAGAGCAGCACAGAGGGGCCAGAGGAGGAGCTGCAGCCTGGCAGGATTTACAGCTCTGGTGCTGTTAAGCCAGTTCCAATTTTGAGAATCAGTTCCCTAAAATCCCATGAACTTTACTAAGTGATGGATTGAATGAGTTTTTGTAATCATTCTTAGTTCAGAGAATGGGAATAGTGTTAAAAGAAATCCCATAGTTGTGAGAAGAGCTTGTAATTTAATTCTGTGCCATCGGAAATATGGATTGTGCTAATCCCCGTGTAGGGAATGACATACAGCAACTAATGTTATTGAATAGTAGTTCCGAATCATAGAAGTTTCTTGTCTTGGCAGGTAATTTGGCATAAATTGTTAATGTAAATCCAGGTTAGTGGGGAAGACATTATTTTACTAAAAAAGATAAACTGCTGATTAATTCAGTATAGAACTCAATTACAAATTGAAAGTGTCTCTGCGGGACGCCAGTACCCTAAAGACAGCAGATGTTGAATTGATACTCCAGCATATTTCACCCTGGTATGAAATATTAACGTGGTTTATTATACTGGTGGTGTATGATATCAGAGAGGGGGTGGGGATGAGCCTGCGCTCACAGGCAGCTTCCTCAGAACAGCAAACTGTTATCTCTGACAATAATTACCAGGGACCACTGAGCAGTTTATTTGAAAGTTCTTAGCAGAAGATGGTTAGAAAAATAAGCATTTACTGACACTTCAGTCACAATGAATCCAAACATAAAACACATAGGTCTAATTAAAAAAAAAAATTTAAAAGAGACAAGTTCCTTATTCTTGGTCATTCCTTATTCTAAGGCAGGACTGGAAATGCTCTTTTTTGGTGGGGGGAGACTTGTTAAACCTGAGTGGTTTGAAGGACACATGCCAGCCCCTTTCCTGACAGCCAAACCAAATCTATTCTTGCTGTTGGAGCCTTCCAGCCTCCCCTTAGCAGAAACAGAAAGTCCTTTGCTTCTCAGGTTTGTTCTCTTTGGACTTAGAGCAGACTTCAGCATCTCTTGCAGGTACAGACTGATCTCCACCCCAGCCCCTCACTCCCCATACACTGCTGATTCTCTTCCAGACTCTAATTATGCTGCTCTAGGTGCTTATGTCCTTCAAGAGGTTTTGCTTTCTAGCCCCAAATTCCCAACACTCCTTTATCGATTTATTTTTTGTTGCCATTGTCCTTCCTGAAGCTTCTGATTTTTTTTCTTCACTTCCCACATAAGTCTTGGGGATTCTCATTTTAAGTAATATCAACTTTTTATGTGATAGTATTTGAAAAAATCTCATTGTAAAAGACTATTATGGTAAGTATTTGCATTTGTTTATTCTTACAAAAATACTTGTTTATGTTGATATTGTACTGATTGTGCATTGCATTTCAAATCTTTCTAAGAATTGCTTTGGAAAACTGCACAATGTATTGCATCTCTAACAGCATCCTGATGACCTGCAGAAAGGGTTAATTTTATTTTGGTAAGAGAAAAAAAAATCAGGAATTTCTAAAATTTTAAAATCTGGAAAAAACATCTCCTGTTTAACTTGCTTGTGAAGTTACAAAATGTGAGGAAATAGTGTTCACAAAGCCATTCCAGCTGCTCCCTTTGCTGCTAGAGCATAATGATAAACTTGTTTACAGGTTATTCGTGAAGACAGTATTAATACAATGTAGAAGTAGCCTCATCTCCTGTAGGAAAGTCTCTTTTTTCCTTCAGTGGCACTTGAAATTTGGAAATTGCTCAAGTGAGCAGAGAAAGTTGATCCAAGTCATATACAAGAATAATGTGTAAAAGTTGCTCCTTGGTGCTGTTTGGGACTCGTGGCACAGCAGCTGTGAGAGGCAATCCATCAGCTCTGAGTGTCTGCAAACTGCAACTCTCCAGATAACAGGTTTAAAGTAAAGATTTAATACAGCCTCTATCTACTGTGATGTTGCAGTGACAGTTTAAAACTCATTCTCTAAATCTCAGCAGACTTTATAGCCAGCAGTGGGCCCATATAAAGCTTAATGGCATTACAACACATAAATCATCTTTTAAAGATGCTACCAGTAGCGCCAATATTAAATGCAGACAATTGTCTGCGTTATAAATAATTTATCAAACGGCGTTTCAGATGAGCCTTCCTCGCTGAGTTATTTATTTTAGCCTTTGCTGCCCTGCTCCTCAGGCAGGCCCTGCAGGGCTGTGGTCAGTGGAATGAAGCCGTCCCCCAGCTCCGTGCTGACCGTGGCAGCGCCGCCGCCAAGCGCTGCCGTTTGTCAGGCGCGGGTAAATGGAGCTGCACATTGGAGCCAGGGGACACATCGTGGGCTCTGGGATGGGGACAGACAGATCACCCCATAAAGTGCTGCTTGTCACCGCAGCCTCGCCGTGCACTCCATCACTCGGCTGTAATCTCATTTAAGGAGCGCTGGGGGCCCCAGAGGAGGATATTCCCAGTTAGCTTGGTCTTTGCAACCATAAAGCACGAAGTGCTCCTTTTATATACTCTGAACTTTTAGGGTTTTTTAAGATTAATTATTATAGTGACTCATTGAGGGCCCTGGACTTGAGACTGTGTCAGCACTTTCCTGCTAACCCCTTATTTTGTGACTGTAAGTGGCAGTCCTTGCTGAACTCCGTGCAGGATCTCTGTAAGGAATACTTGGGGTTTTTCTTGTGGCTCTTCTGTTCAGCTTTGTAAATTGTCAGAAGAGGAGCAGGAAGCAGCACTGAGGCAGGGTTTTCTAATGACAATTATTCCATGTTCACAGCCTGAGCTGCACTGTGTCAGTGAAGGAGCCGAGGTTACAGCCTGGGCTCTCTGTGCAGTGGCTGCCTCAGTGCAGTTACAGCTCAGCTCTTCCAACTGCACTTTATTAGGTATTTTTTGAACTATTTTGATAATATGATAGAGTTCATTTTTCAAGCAAATCAGATTTAAATTAGAGGAGTCTGTGAGGTTTGCAGTGTTGACTTAAAAGGATGCAATTAAAAGGAGGAGTGGAACAAACTCCACCTATCTGCTGTAGTTTTCCTAAGCTGCTTTTCTTACACCTAACCCTCATATAGCTTAAAATTACTCTGCTTTTGCTACCACTTAGTTCTTAGACCTACACATACTTCTTTGGTTTATTTCACTATAGTACTAAAATAACCTTTGTCTGCAACAAATTATTGACAGTCTTATGTCAGTTAAGTGAAGAATTACTTGCTTATCAGGATTTTATTGCCCAAAACACTGAAGGAAAGGTACAGGAATTATTTTTGCAGCATGGCTGTATTGTTCTAGTCAGCTCGGTAGGAAGCATAATTCAATTTATTATTTTTTATAAAGAGTAATAGTTGTGAGACTGGGAGTGAAGTAAGAATTGCTGCTGTTTCTGTAGTTTGGTGGAGGCTGTGCCCTGCTGCCATGGCTGTTGGCACAGGAATGCTGCCATTGCCACTGTCCAGAGGGGCAGCAGGGAGGGCAGGGCAGGCAGGAGGTCTGGGCTCCTTGAGCCACACTCGGGGCTGGAGCAGCTGCAGTCAGGGCTGAGGCCCCTGGCACTGCAGCCCCTGGCACTGCAGCCCCTGGCACTGCAGCCCCTGGCACTGCAGCCCCTGGCACTGCAGCCCCTGGCACTGCAGCTGGCACACACTGGCTGTGAAAATGAGGCATTTTCACAGCTGGTGCATTTATCAAATTCAGCGTTGACCTCATCTCTTGTTCCTGGTGTCTGGTGGCAGAAGATTATTCCAAGGTGTGAAATAGCAGCAAAGCAGTGAGGAGGGAGCCTGGCAGCCTCAGCATTCCAGCAGGATCTGCTGGGTGAGCTGAGCAGCCACTGCTGCACAACCTGGGGATGAGTCCACACCTGTGTCTCCATGGATGTGTGCCAGCCTTACTGTTTGTGTACTGGAATAGGCAGCTCTAGTTTTCAAGTAACACACCTTTGAGAGAAAGTAAGCGTCCACATTCTGTGGTTTGTACTTTCTAGGCTACTGAAAAGATTTGTGTACGTATATGGTGTGTGCATATGTCCATATACATATTTATATGTTTTCCTTGCATTCTGACCCCTTGGCCAGGTGACGGGCACAGGCTCAGTGGGGCTGAGGGTGCAGGATGTCCCCTTGCTGGGCAGGGCTCTTCAAGGCCTGTGGTGCCATGGGAAGGGTGCAGGGCTGGGCTGAGGGGCTCTGGCAGCGAGAACATGTTCTTTGACACAATTTAAAATGATACATCAACAAAGGTTACAGCAGGAGCTGAGGCCATGTCAGGTGGTTGCTGATGGCCCTAAGCTGAGTGTGGTGCTTTGCTGGTTTGGAATAGCCCCAGCCCTGCCCGGGAGCTGCAGGGGGAGCCAGTGCTGCTGGAGAGGCTGCCAGCCCCATCAGTGCTCCCCAGGCCTCCACAGCAGCACCAGGCATGTGGTACTGCTGAGGGGGGAATGTGATCTTACAGATCTGCTGTAATAGTCTAACGGATATTTTGATGACTTTGAAATGTTTCTTAGATACTCCTGACTGCTGTTGTGTAATATGGGCACTGTTGCACAGGGGTTCCTTTTAACTGGTAGCTGTGTCTTAGTTAGATCCATTATGTAGCAAAAGTTCCTCTTTTGTTTCACTTCAGTGGTACAAACGTAACAATCTCAGCATTTTGACTGCAGTGCAGGTGAGTGGAGGGTTGGTGTATCATCTATTGTTCCAAGGTCAGCCTCCACAGGCAGAGTCCTGGGAAAAGCCAGCACGGGGGCAGTGACAGCTTTTCCCTTCCCAGGAGGAGGAGGCCAAGCAGCTGGTGCGGGACGCCATCGCCGCCGGCATCTACAACGACCTGGGCTCCGGCAGCAACATCGACATCTGCGTCATCAGCAAGAGCAAGCTGGACTTCCTGCGGCCCTTCGACGTGGCCAACAGGAAGGGGGACAGGTGAGTGGGGCTGGAGCTCTTGTGGGGTCCCTGCTCTGCCTGGCAGGGCCTGTTTGCAGTAATGCCAGTTCTGGCAGTGTTCCCTGGCTGTAGAACTTTGAACTGCACACTGCAAAGGAGCGGCTGTAGCAGCAGCTGAACAGAGGCAAATACATTGGTGGAATGATTCTAGAGTTGCAAAAATAAGTAAATTCTTGTTCTTTGGTTTTTAGCACAAACGTCCCTCCCCACTTTGAGAGCCCACTGATTTCAATAACAACCCCTTCAGTTATGTGGCAGTGTTTTTGTGAGCAGTTTCCTGCAGTGCTGGTTTATCTGAAACTCTGTCAGTTAGTGCAGTCAGTACAGATTTTGCAGTAAGCACAGCTTCTTTACTTTGGACCTTTACAGGAAATGTCTAAAGCTGATCAGTTCTAAAATTTTAAATGCAAGTTTTCCTCTGTACCATCTTCAAGACTAATTTTCCCCCATTTCTTTACTAGGTTTGGTAGGTACAAGTGTGAAAAAGGAACAACTGCTGTTCTCACAGAGCATGTGGCACACCTGGAGCTCGAGGTGGTGGATGAGACCGTGCAAACCATGGACACATCCTGAGCCTGGTGGGTGCTCAGAGAGCAGCTGGTACAGAATAAAGAGGCTCTGCCCACTGTCTGTGTGTCTGTACCTGGTGCTGTTGCTGCTGCTTTTCCCTTCCTCCTTTAGAGCAGGTGGGGCTCGAGCAGCCCTGAAGGGCTCTGGGACTGACCCCAAGGGGAATGAGCAGGTGAGAGCTGTGCTCCCCTCCAGGCACCACCTGGCACTGGGGGCAGAAAAGGAGCTGCTTTGTTACCTCACTCCAGGAACAAAAACAGCAGGAGTAAAACTGCTCTGCAGAAGTCTAATTTGATACGTTTTGATTTAATAGAATGTAAGAAAAACAGTGAGCATTGGTGGTTCTGAATTGCTGCCCTTGCCCCCTCCAACAGACACTGCTCTCCTACCTCACTGCAGGGTATCTCTCACTGGTCATCAGGGGCTGGTGCTGTTACTGCTTCCCTCTTTGCTGTATATGCAGGGCACATCCAGCATCATTTCAAGTCTGATTGTCTTGTTATTCACCTCCACTTGGACCTTAATACTGGACTTTTTTGTTTTTTAAACAAAGGTGTTTATTTTGGAAATATTTTTTTATTTATCTAAAAAGGCACAGTTGCAAAAAATTACCTTTTGAAATACATTTCTTTATAAGCACTACAAATTTTCATGTAGCAAGAAAGTGACCAGACTTCTCCAGATACTCGTATTTGAGCTGAGCTTCCCTGGAAGCCATGGCTCCAAGGAAAGCTGCAGTGGAACCAGAGAGGTTCAGGCTGAACTCTGGCAAGTGCTGAAAGAGCTGGTATAAATAACCAAGCTGGTTGGCATGGAAATGGTGGGAGCAATTTGGTGCCTCCACGACATTCTCCTGCTGATTTAAATTTCCCACATCTCTCCTGAGAGCAGCAGCCTCAACTTTCTGCTGAGAAGCCTCAGTAAGTGGCATCTTCCATTAATGATACCAACCATATTCACAGCAATTAATGGCTTTTCTTGGTACCCTATCCAAATATTCCCAAATTTTACAGGAAGTAGTTGAAGATGGCACTGCAGTTTTCCTTTAAGTAAAGAAAGGTAGGTTAAAAAAATCCACTAAAAGCATATATATGTATGTAACCCCCTAACCCTAATCTTAGTTCAAAAAAGTTAAAGATTGTAAGCTTTCTTTAAAAAAACAAACCAGGCACAGGCTGCATTTGAACTGTCTCACACAAATGTATAGATTGGCACGAGCCCCTGTCCCACGTGGCAGGGCACTGGAGCAGCACAGGCTCGAGGGTTTCCTCTGGAGCACAGCCCTGCTGCTCCTGACAGGCACATGGAATGGAGACACTGGAACGTGAATCCACGGCTGTTCTAAGGCAGTGAGTATTTCCATTGGCAGTAAGGAAACAAATCATTGATTCAATGAATGAATTTAGCTGGTTGACAATTTTCATGCAGTTAAAGACGATGACTCCTTCAGATCACGTTGAGATTTTATAAACATTCACATTCTGTAATGAGCTTTCACAGTTTGAGAGAAGGGGCTGATCCTATGCAGAATTCCATACACAAAGCATTTCATTTATTTTTTTAAAATTTTCCAAGTGTTTAAAACACTGCTGAAGTTCCACCGATAGTACCCGATGTACTATTGAACGTGTCAAAGTCTCTGCACCAAAACTGAGTTGGCTTTGATAAACACTGGTTTTAAACAGGAACCTGGAGGTGAAGAACCATTCCAAAAGGGAAAAATGAGGGAAAGGAGCAGGAGCAAGGCTGGTATGGGTTTGCTTGGCATGTTTATCTTCTTTTCCCCAGGCTCATGTTTAACTCATCTCTGACAGAGAAATGCATCAGCAAAATACTCTTAAGTTTTCAATTAAAAAAAAAGAAATCATGAAACAAAAGGGTTTCCCACCCCCCCAACCCTTCCCAGTTCCTAAGTCTGAAGAGGAGGAAATTAATAAAAACATAAATGGCTGCTTTAAAATATGCCAAGTAAAAACTGAATTTGCTATTAACCATTTGCAGAAGAGGCAAAGTAGCAGTTATACAAATTACACAAAATCTATGGTAATCCTTACATTAGTATAAATTGATTTCACTGAAGGAATTATTTCAATATTTCACATTACAGTTAAGATAGAAGGTCTGGCAAACGCTGAGCCCTCGGTAGTAGCTGCTATCCTAGATTACACACGACAGTTTTAAGAAAGGACCCTTAAATGATCTACATCCGTAACATTATTTGCCTTAAAAATAAAAAATAAAAAGAATCACTTGCAATACCTCACAGAATCTTCACGTTAAAGCACAACCACCTGTAAGAGTCCTTGTCAAATAACCTGCAAATGATGGAGCCTCTGCTGCGAGTGCTCAACCTCCCACCTGTGTGACCTGGCACCAGTCGCGTTCAGCTGAGAAAAAGAATTCAAGTAAGACTGAGCTGTGCCGGCTCTGGCTCATGTGCTCGAGGTCCACACGTGCATTTGTTTGGCTATCTGGTGCACGTAGCTGATGTCGGGCCTCTGGTCTGGGTCGGGGTAGATGCACATGCTCACCAGCTCCCGCAGCTGCAAGAGAGCAGAACAGGGACATGAGTGACTCCTCTGCAAGAGAGCAGGACAGGCACATGAGGGAATCCTCTGCAAGAGAGCAGGACAGGCACATGAGGGAATCCTCTGCAAGAGAGCAGGACAGGCACATGAGGGAATCCTCTGCAAGAGAGCAGGACAGGCACAGTGAGGGAATCCTCTGCAAGAGAGCAGGACAGGCACATGAGTGAAGCCTCTGCATTCCTGGAAGTGCTGTGGGAAGCAGGAGAGGGGAACCTCTGCTGCTGGGCAGAGTCCAGGCATGTGTCTGTCTTGTGTCTGTGTGTCCCACCTCCAAAAGAGCCAGGAAGAATCTTTCCCACCAAATCTTCACTCAAGACTTAAATCTTCCTCAACTCTGGAATATTTTACATCTTAAAGGAGGACCCAGTCTATGCACCCAGTGCTGGGGAGAGCATGGGACAGAGGGAGGCACTGTGGCACAAGCAGAACACAAAGGAAGGAAGGAAACCTGAGATCGCTTCCAAGATGTGACTGAGGTGGGAGGTGTGGAGGGACCTGCCAGTGAAAGGGAAGTGAGGAAAGGGGGAGCCTGAGCAGAGTTGTCAGGAACTGCAGTTGTGTTGCCCTTCCTGCACCATCCCCAGCACCCAGCACTGAACTCCAGCCTTCAGCATGAAGAGTCTGACCAGCACTTGTGGATCCCAAGCTACTGGACACAGCTATGAGACCCTGGTGCTTCCTAAAAAACCTGTATGAGGAAGAGAAACTGGTCATTGATTACGTCTAATAAATAAAATGCAGAAGGGCTGGAGTGTCCCCACCTCCCAGCCCTCTTTATTGTGCACATGAAAGATTGTAGCTTTTAATTATACAGACACTGAAAGCTGCTGGTACCCCTGAGGCACCAGGAAAAACAGCCTTGAGCCTCTGATCTTCTCACATCCTCCCAGTAGCCACAGTGCCAATTATTTCACCGGTAATTAAAAGCATGGCCATAGAGCCATCAAGCACTCGGCTTCAGCTGCATTAATGAACCCGAGGATTCCAGCTCTGGATGGAGCTGGGCCAGCCCTTGCTCCCAGCCCAGACCTGCTGCCTGGCCCTGCCCCATTCTCTGGTGACTGACCAGCTCAGGGCAGGGACATTGCAGCCTTCACAACCCTGAGACCCCAAAGACTGAACACGAATCAGCCCTGACCACAGAACTCCCACCAACAGCTGAAAATGCTCCTAAAGCTCTGCCCAGGGCCCGTGCTATTTGTCCAAACAGGAGCTGTGCTCCCTGTGCCTGCAGCACTGAGACACAGCCCGGGCAGTTCTGTCCTCACAGGCATTCACCAGCCCCTACAGGAACCACAGGCTGAGCCTGGATCAGCATCTCCAGTTACCAGCAAATCTGCTCCCAATATAGCAAACCAACCCTGGCTGGATCCCAGCTCCTCCTCCTGCTTCCAGCAGTATGCAGTTACTCACAGGAGGATGTGGACTGGTGAGGCACAAAAAGCCACAGAGGAGAGGAACATCCCTGAAAGGAAACTAAAGCTTAAAAAACACTGCCTTATTCCTCTTTCTTGTTCCAAGGAAGTACACGCTGGATGCTGTTGGTGCTGGAGCCCTGTTCTAATTCCCTGTTTGTGCTGTTCCAGTGAGCACCAGCAGCAGCTGAGGAGCTGCAGCCACAGGCACAGCCTCCCCAGCATCCTGTTAATAGTGCATGAACCATCTGCAGTTCTCTGGGACCCGGTGCCTTTGAGCTCTAAACCATCCTTCTCACCCCGACTGTATCACTGCACTCCACACACTCTTTAGCACTGCCAGAGGGAAGCAAACAGACAGTAATTGTAAAGACAGGAAACACATCTGTCAACTTACACTAATTCCTGCTGCCAACAGGCATATCCTGAAATGCAAGCTGCAGCAGCACAGCAAAGGAGCATGGAGCTGGGCGCTGCTACGGAGCTTGGGGCAAAAAATGGTAAAATTCACTTCTACAGCCTCGTTCTTAAAGCACCGTTTTGCATGAGTTACTTGGCAAGCAAAAACAAAGCAAAAAGTGAAGTTGGTGCAGGTCCCTCCCAGGGCGGAGGCCAGGCCGTGCTCTCCCGGCTTCCTGCCTCCTCCTCAGGATGCTGAGGCAGAGTGAAACAAAAGAGAAACCCCATAGGATACAGTGAACATTCAGAATGCCATTAGCCATTTCCTTTCAAAGAGAAGGCACTGTAAGAAATGAGGAGGTTAAGGAAATCCAGCTGCTTTGTCTAGGTGAGGCAGAAAAAAGTCAAGCTCATCTCAAGGGGCCCTGAGGAAACCCAGCACACGTGTCTGCAGCTGGGCCAGCAGGAACTGGGACACTGGGTTTATGCACTGCTTCAGATGCTGCTGCCCGTCCCTCGTGTCCAGACACACAAACCTGGACAGCTGCTGTACAGGTCTTATTGCATTAAACTAAATTACTTTTTTTCTTAAAATTAATCCTTCCCCACTTTGTCACACACTGAAGAATTCATAAACAAACATATCAGTGCTCTTTTATGAAATGTTTCATGGGAAAGGAAACAAGGAGAGGGCTTTCCTACAGCTCTCTGCTGGTTTCTGCCAGTACCATAGACTTTCAGTTTCACAATATTTCTTACATTAAGAAATCTTTTTTGTCTTGATTTACCTTGTCAGTATTCAGACACCACAAAAGTAATTTGCTCAGCCCGAGGACCCACTGGCCATCCCCTGTTCTTCCCTAGATGTGGGGGGTTCTCCTCCTGGGTTCCCTTTCCCTGTGCCTGGAGAAGCTTCACTGCACCTCCCCATTCCCCTGCAACCACACTCCCAATTTACCTTTTCAGAATAATGTTCAGCTGGAAGAGGTGGGTAGTCACATTGCTCTATTTTTTGGCAAAGAGAAAACAGGTTCATTTTATCTCCATAGAAGGGACTTTGCAGAGCTGCCATCTGGAGAGAAAAAAACAGAAAATGTTTCAGAAACATGAAGGATTTGAGAGCCCTTGGTGCTGCCAGTTTGCAAGAGCCAATTCTGTTCTGTGCCAGTGAGCAGAGCAAGGGATGCTGCTGCTCCCCAGCCCAGGCTGCTCTGAGACCCCAACAGCTCTGCAGCCCTGTAGGGCTGGTGCCAGGCTCTGCCAGAGTTCCCAAGAAAAAACCCCAAGAAAGAGGATGCTCAGACCACCAGCCCATCAGCAAGAACTCAGCTGGCTCTAAGACAACTCTGAAACCCTCTCAGATACAATCCTCTCTCTCTATCTTTGAACATTTAGCTGCTTAGAAGATGAAGAATCTTGAAAGCATGAGCATGTACTTAATCTTTTAAAAAACCCCTAAACAACCTCAAAACAAATGTATCTCCTGCCAGAAATCTGCTATTTAAAAAAGAGTATCCCAGGCAGATATGAGAACAAAACTACTGAAAATGTTCATCAATCTGCTCCTTTTCCTCTCAGCTTCATCTCAGGCCAGCTGAAGTTGATACTTCTCAGTGCACATTAAGGGGGTATTTGATGATTAATGGTCTGTTGCTCCTTACCTGTGCAGTGGAAGTGTCTGGAGAACTCTGGCTCTTTCTGACCCAAGAGAGCTCCCAGCAGGACTGGAGAGAGCCAAGACCAAATCCTCCAACCTCTCACCCCACAGTGAGGAACCAAGACTGATGCATTATGTTTCCTCCTCACTCCTCACCACTACTATCAGGAGTAACACTACGTTACTCCTCACAAACCCACAGACCTGAGGGTGAAGAGTCTCCTGACAGGATCCCAAAGAACCCCAGCACGGGGCAAGAGCATCTGGAAGATTTTTGAAGGCAAAAGGTGTCACTGTTACTTCATTACTGTCACGACAGTAGTAGGCAACTCAGTTAGAGAAAAATTACACAGTCCAATTAGAGACTCTGCTCCCCAAGTAGGACTGATAGCAAACTGCTCTCAATCAGCTCAAACAAACTGGAGAACCCAGCACAGACTGTTCCAGGGAGAGCACTAATGGGGACATTAGGGAAAACAGAGAAAGCAAGCAAGAGTTAAACAGGGTCTCCAAGATCTCAATACACACATCAATAATGCCAGGGGGGTTGAGAGGGGTTTTCCAATTCCCATTAACTTTTCATTCCAGGTTTAGTTAAGTGCTCGTGTGCAAAAGGAAAGGATTGAAAAGGACACACTGTGGGGTTTGGGATGGTAAATGCAGGGAATTAAAGTGGAAAGAGAGAGCACCCAGTTGTGACCACAGCAGCCAGGGCTGCAGGGCCATGACCACAGGCACTGTGAGTATCTCACTAACTACAGTTTGTGATGCTGCACTGGGGTTTGCTCCTGACATTTTGATTAGAGCAATTACCCCAGGCCAGGCAGATCTCCATGGCAAACGCCCACCATGCAGCAGCACTGGTTCAAACATCCAGAGATGGGAATCCCTGTTAGTGCTTAAATTGATCATCTTGCCAGAACTGCTGAAGTCATTGCTTGTAGCTACATTCTGGGAATTAACAACTTATTTTTATCCCCTCCAAGTTATCTTGCTGACAGATATCTACAGGAAGTGAGGGATGAAGACAGTTACTACTATATTGATAAGATTTAATAAAAATCACTATTATTATCAATGTCAAAGTTAAGTGGTGCTATGTGGCATCATGTCCCAAAGCCCTCAATGTTCCCTAAGTGGATTCCAGTGGACACACATGTCTCTGAAGGCAATTTGTACATTAAATCTCTCTGCAGCTTATCTACACAATCTATCTGGAGAAATATCAGAAGTGACTCATACCCAAACAAGCATCCCTCCCTTACTTCTAAGCCAAATGGAAAAACATTCTCCTTACAAGACATAAAAGCAGATAAAATAATTCCTTCAAAGACACGCAGATCTGATGCTTCATTTTCAAAATTCTAGAAAGTTTAAGAAGTCAAGTAGCTGTTTAACAACTAAGCATAAAATTGGTAGCTGTCCAGTCTTCCCTGGAATCTGCAGTATCTCACAGCTCCTGTTCCCTAAGTTAAGGTTTACCTACGTAGGAAGGAAATTTAAAATGCTTCACATGCCAAATTTTTCAGATGTTACTGTAGTACTGCTACTCCTACCAGAGAATTATGTTTAGTGTGCAATTAATTCAGCTTCTTGAAATACAAGGAGTACCAAGACTCCTGTGCCATAAGGGGACCATATTGCCTGCAACAAAAACATATCTTAGCACAACGCTAAATATTTCTCTCTGCATAAATCTGGAATCCCATCCCCGGGAGCTGAGCCTGCAGTGACTCAGAGCACCCTGGCACTGCAGCAGTGGGCACTGCAGTCCAACTGGGCCCACTCTGGCTGCTCCCAGCAGCCCTGGGCAGGGCCACAGCCCAGCTCTGAGCCCTGCACATGTGATGGGGAAATTTACTGTTATCATGTCCTACAACGTTTGTTAAATCAGCCAGCTGAAGTGCTCACAAAATGAATTACATTTCTGTTTACTCTCTAATTTCATGGGATTACCAGAAGTTGTGTTGAGAAGCAAAATGTCATCAGTTCCCATAATTTGTTAACCAATGAGGATGTGAGCAATATTCTTGACTATATATCCCAGGGATTTTTAATTCTCTGAGTGGGGATAAAAGCTTTCTAAATGCTGGCATGCACTGTCACTTGAATTGGAAGGAGCATCCATCTAAAAAAGATTTAGATTAGATTATAAAGAGGTACAACACTGATACCCTTTGATCCCTGCTAAAAATTAAATCATAAAACCAAAAGCACAGTTACTAAATCATAACACTTATTTTCAAAATACATGTAACAGCTTTTAAGAACAAGTTGCACACTGGGCAGTTCATCCAAATGTGTCTGCTCTTACAGCCTCAAGCTGTAAGACAATGTACAATTAGAAAAAATTCCAGCCATAATACAGTAGTTAGAGACACTGATTTCACATCACATAAAACCTCTGTTTTTCCTTACCGGAAGCTCCCAAGATTAAAATACCACAATTGGTCAGAATTCCATCTAAGAAACCAGTACCTTGCATTCAAATGAATTTGCTATTTTCAAAACAAAGGCAGTCAGGAAAAACTCTGACTGTGCTGCCCTAGCAGAGCTGTGCTCCCAGCAGGAAGGGGCATGCAGTGAGCTGCCTGTTCATGGCTCCATCCTCCACACCTCCTGTGAGCCCAATTCACTTTGGGTGGCACAGCCCCCTCACTCTGCTCAGGAGGGGCACAATGGACACCAAACGCTTCTTCCAAGGATTCTCAACAACTTGACTACAGGCAGTCTGACCTACTCAATCCCTGTCCCAGACTCTGTGGTTATGGAAAACCCAGAGAAAAAAGTGAGAAGATACTTGCCTCATACAGTAAACAGCCCAAAGACCAGATATCAGATTTAAAGTTATAGCCGTTCTCGTGTATTCGCTCTGGGGACATATAGTAGGGAGTTCCCACTGCAAAACAAACAAAGCAGGGGTTAGTGCCTCACAAGTGACTGTGCAACCCGTGTCACACACACAGAGACTGCATTCTAGGGTCAGCTGTAGCACAAAGAGCTTACCAGAATCAAATATATCATCATAAACAGAGCAGAGAATGGTGAATGTGGTTGAAAATATTTCCTGTATTTCTGACATTTGGGAAACGTTTTGTTTCCCTTCCAGGCTCCCAAGAACCTTTAGAGTGTCTTGGATGGACAGAGCCACTGGAAGGGATCATGCCCTTGGACACCACTGGGTCTGGCAGGGCAGAGTGTCACAGGGGGACATCTGACAGGTCACCAGGCACTGCAGGGACACTAAGCCCAGCACCAGCCAGGAATGCAAAACCTGTCTGAAAAAAAACAAGATAATAATTGCAAGCTTTAAAACCCTGCTCCAGCTTGCAGCTATGTCAGAAGCTAGGGGATTTCCATGTACTTCCACAAGTCTGTATTTTATCAAAAGAAATTTACTCAGTATTTTGGACAGAAGTTACAGGAAATTATTAAAAAATTCCTTACCTCAAAAAGGTTCTTTTTAAAATCCTAAATAAGTTTCAGTTGTGGTACTGGAAATGCAAGACATCCTGGCAGTCTCAACTACATCAAATAATCCTCAGATACATCATTTATTAAAACATCCAAGGACTGTATATGCTCTTTTCTCCTGCTTCCCCCTTGCTTGTCCGTCCCCTGTCAATTTTTTTTTCCTTTTGCCATTGCAGTGTATCCTTCTCCTAATTAAAGACCTTTTCTCACAAGATGGCAAATGCTTAATTTGCCTGTAATATTCAGTTTACAATTTCTCTGTTTGAAATGCTGCCTGAAGACAGCTGCAGGACTAATAAGCTGAAGGATGGTGCTAGAGGTGGAAGAGCAGCCACCACCTTCCCCAGCGTTCCCATGGAGGGAAACAAATGGGAACACATTTCAAACAAATGGGGCACAAAGAACAACCTGGAGAGGCAAAACCAGGCCCTGGCACCTGCACATGTGACCCAGCACACAGAAGGTAATTTATTTGAACCCTCAAGATGTTCAGCAATCAGCTGCCCTGTGTGATGAACTCGGCTCATGCTTCCAGGTCTTTCACTTTAGAAATTACTTCCCTTTCAATGTGAAGAGTATCCTAATGAGAAGTTATATTTTTGCAAATTCTCTAAAAACCACAACACAGGGAGATGGCTTTGTTTCCATGCTCAGGAGGTGCAGGTCAGACTGGCACAGCCCCAGGCCTGGCTGGGTTCAATTGCCTGTGAAAGGCCCCTGTGTGGGGAGCAGACCTGAGCCCTGGCAGTGGTTAAGGATTCTTACTGGGCTACCCAGAGTAACTTCCTGGGACACCAGGAGCAGACAGGACTCCTTCTGAGGCTTTCCATGGCCCTGTCCACACGATGGACAGCACAGATCTCCAAGTAATTCCCACACATCTGCCAGCTTTCTGTACAAGAACTGACTTGGCTGGGAGAGCACTGATTCATTTTCCTGCTTAAAAATATGCAGCTGCAGAAGAAATGGTGATTCATTCCAGGAAGTTGTGGAAGACACTTCTGGAAGTCCCCACTGAGCAGCAGCATAAGACACTTCCCCAGCTGCAGCTCCTCCTCACTGCTGCTCTGCCGGCCGTGCCAGGAGGTGCGGGAGCTGTGGAGCACAGGGCAGGCAGGAGGGCACGGGGCGGGCAGGAGGGCACGGGGCGGGCAGGAGGGGCACGGGGCGGGCAGGAGGGCACAGGGATGGCAGGAGGGGCACGGCAGCAGCCCCACTCGTGCCCAGGCTGGGCGGTGCCAGTGCCAGGAGCTGCTCTGGCACTCCATTATTCCAGGTCACTGCATGGGCACCAAGAGCAGCGTGTGGGCTCCAGAGGCAGGCCCCGCTGCCAGGGCAGCAGCTCTGCTGGCCCCACTGTCGGCTCAGATCACGCCTGCCCGGCCGTGCCAGCGGTGACAGGGCTGTGACAGGGCCATGGCAGGGCTGTGACAGGGCTGTGGCACGGCTCAGTGCGTCACCAGCCCCGCTGTGGGGGCACAGGGCTGTTCCAGCCCATTAATGGCTCCGGGAGCGCTCCACGCCTGAGCTCATTTCGTGGAGCCCACCTTGCACATTTACCTATCATTACTGTAGCCTTGTCAGCAAATGTACAAACAAGCAGGGCTCTGCGTTTCCAAACTGATGCATTAATTTTTAAATAACTGCCATGATAAAAGACTGACAAGGCCAATTCTCTTTCTGGCCTGTCCAACATTATGTGGGAATCTCCTGTAATGAGCATCTTCTAGGAAGCTGCACAAGGCTTCCAGTGCAATCAGCTGGGGCTCGCCCTTGCATCCCATTAGTCAATTTGACAAGAACAGTCTAATCGGAGACTATTAATCAGAAACTTTCTTCAGCGTTTGCCCTGCTGCAAATACAAAATATTGCTCAGATTCAACATTACTCACCAGGCGGTAGAGTAATGCATTTGAAGTTATAAAGGTCGCAAAACCACAGGGAAGATTACGGTAAAGGAAGGAGCTTCCTGCTCTGTTTCTGGAAGTTGGAGCCCTTCATTGGAACATCAGCCACTTCAGAGATGCCAGAGCATTCCTGCTCTCCCAGCACTGCCCATGGGCAGCTACAACAGCCCTGGGATAGCTGCAACATCCAAGGTAAGGAAATGCTAATTATTCCCAGTTAAGATTAGGATCAGAGTCTCTTCTTTCACAAGGAAAACAAAGGCAAAGGTGGCAAAGTTATTCCAAAAATGAAATTAAAATTCCATTCCTCTCACATCTGCAAACATGGCTCAGCAATGAGCAATGCTTCCTCAGAAACTCATCCCTAGATGAAATCTACTTACTCTTCGAGAGAAACAATAAATATTTTGTGCATAATATTGCAGCTGTTGTTCCAAGACCTGTTGTCCTAAGCTCTTTATTTTTTTTTCTTTTTTTCATTTCATTCATATAATTGAATCACACAACCCTATCAAACTCCTTATAGTTCTGTGGTTGGGTTGGGTTTTTTGGTTGGCTGGCTGAGTTCTTCACATGTAAATAGCACAATCTACCTGCAGCAATTCTGCAGCTCTCTTTTCTTCCACAAATACCGAACTAGAGACAAACCAAGAACTCCAAACACACTTGGCTGGTGATGTTTTCAGTGGATTTCTTGTGTCCATTTTTTTCTTACCAAGTCCTGATTACCAGCCCCTCCAAGCCCTGGGATTTTGTTTCAGATGGCAAACTGGCTTGGCAAGCAAAAGAAAGAAAAGAAGGCAGACAAATGGTCCATTTATTGAAGAGCTCTTCAGTTCCTCCCTGCTCACACTGACATGCAAGCAGGAACCAGAAGGAACGTGTAACAGCCCATGTACTCCAATCCAGGGCTATTGGCATGTTCTAAACTGGGAAGATTTGACTTATGTGAATCTCCCAGAAGGAAAATCTGCTCCAAGTATATTCTTGTCCAAGAATAAATAATAAATCATCTGCTCCAAAACAAGACTATTCTGTGTAAAATTGGTTTCTTTTGGGGTTTGGTTGGATGTTTTTCTTATTCCTCTTGTTTCTTCAAAATGTAAAGCCAGTCAGAAGTTCTGGATAATGCCAAGTTTATTCGGCTAAAAATGGACATTATACCAGTTCTCAAAAAAGTTATCCATTGTATTATTAATGGAAATTCTCTGTATTTATTATAGCTCCTATTAAAACAAGCTCTATCAAGATTAATGTTAAGTTTGCCAAGTCCAAAATTAGGGAAGGAAGGTGAACCACCATGTTGTAACAAGTAGTAAAATTCACCTCAGCTACACCCAGTACCTTGCAAACATGAATTTGCTGGTAAGGCTTGTACAGGAAGAGCCCTTCCCTATGGAGAAGCATCTCCTGTCTCTCCAGGGAGCAGTGGCAGTTGAGGTGTCACCCTGTGAGCTCCCACAGCCCCAGCTGGTTCCTGCTGCCTGTCCCCGCACTGTGAGAGCTGGAGGTGCCCTGCTGCCCCTGTGGCAGGTGTGCCCACGGAGGTTTCCCAGGGGCCAGGGCTCTCCCTGCCCCGTGGTGTCCCTCTGCCCCGGCGCCGCTCCCGGCTCCCGCTGGCGCTCCGAGCTCGGCGCTCGCCGGCATCTCACGAGCTGTGTACAGGCAAATCTTTCATTTTTCTTTCATTACCTCGGCATGTACTGTCACTTAATTTTTATGTATGCAATCCTCCCTGACAAATATGATCTGCTGCCTGGTAATTCATCTGACGTTCATTCTGTTCCTTGCTCTAATTACGGCTCCGTTCCCGCCGCGGCGGCGGGCGCTGCCGAGCCCCTGCTACACCTGTCAGCCGGGTCGGGGCTGCCTGATGCCCTTTCATGCCAGTCTGCTGCTAGCAAATACAAGCAAAGGGAGAAATGAGATGAATATATTTGCATAAGCCGCACGTTCAATTCATGGGTCAGCAGCCAGAGAAATGATGGCTCGGGGCGGTTGCCAGGGCAACGCAGCAGCGGGAAGTGCCTGGCCCCGCTGGCGCCCGCCCTGCCCTGGTCTGGGGTGTCCGTCCCTCACAGCTCCTTCAGCAAACGTCTTCATTAAACCAAACCCAACACAGTCCATTTCCTGCTGCTACAAAACCTCTAGCTCTGGCAAACTATCCAAAAAATAGAGAGAAGCGTCACGTCTGCGTATTTTCCGATTGTGAAAATATTCTTTTTCACTTGGATCCAAGAACCGCTGGAAATGGTGATGTGTCCATCCCGCTCACAACATCTCCCGTCCCTCTCACCGCTCCCTCTGTCCTGCACCTCTCACCTGTTTGCAGGACACTGGTGATGTGAGGAAGGGCAGGGTTTGTGCACCAGGGGCTGAGCTCTTCCTACTCCAGCTTTCTCAATTAAGGGGGAGCAGCCCTGGTAAAGGTCACAAGCTTGGCTTACATGTGCAGCCAGTTTCCAAGCCCCAATTTATTCTTATTAATATAATAAGTGCAGCAGTCAAACTGGATAAGATCATATAATTAGACATGATCATATTTTGGCCTGTTCAGATGATGTGATTGTAACTTCCTGTGAAGAGGATTTATTTTCATCTATTAAGTATGGTGGGGATATATCCTAGGACAGCTTTTGATACAAAGGGTAATCTGAAATCTCCTATTTTACGAGAGTAAACTACAGAAATGCTTCCTATTTTTTAAGCACACACAAAACAAGGCAGGTATTTTCCTTCCTTGTGCACTAAGAAGCCCCGTGCTACTGGCCAGGATTAGCAATGAAATTTGTTCACATCCAAGAAAGGATTCAGCAAGACACACTCAGCAGAGGAAATTGCACAAACAAAAATGTGAAACAAATATTGTGTGTTTCAAAGGCAACTGAGAGACATTGGTTTAAAAGAGCTTAAATATTACACCAAAAGCCAAAGTTCCTTCACTGCTGTAATACAGAAGCACCTTTGGGACTCAAAAAATTCAGATCCCTTAATAAAAATTGAAAATCAGCCACCTCTCAAGAGGTTACAGAGACAATTATGAAATACTTTATACTGTAAGACTTGAAGAATGAACTGCATAACTATGCAATTTTCTATAGCACTAGAATTAATGTTAAAACTAAAAATGAGGAAGACAACCTTGAGATATGTGTAAGGTATGAAGAAAAGCTGGATGTTCAAAGCATAGGCCACATTTCAAGTGAAGTCCCTTTTTGGGACAGATCAGCCATGAGGGCTCACCCACCTCAGGCAGTCCCAGCCCTATCAGGGCAGAGTCCTGACCAGCAAGGTAAAAAGGTAAAAGGTATTTGGGGGGAAACACTGAATTCCAGCAAGCACCGTGCAGCCAAAGTGCTCTTTAGAGTGGAAAAGCTGCATTTGCCATGTGTGCTGTAAAACACACACCAGGCCAGGCCTTCCAGAAAAAAATAACAGGTTTTTAAACAGAAGATACCTATGAATGCCTGCAAAGAGCATTTAAAATGCAGTCCCCATGGCCTGACTCCCACTCATGTCACCCCAGGGGGACAGACACCCTGCACGTGAACATCAGAGCTGGGAGCGCACGCCAAGCCCTGCTAACGAGTACAGCTTACCTAAGGAATGTGCTGCAGTGGTTTTAGAACTAAAAAACCGGCCTAATCCAAGATCTCCCAGCTTCACCACCCCTGTGGCTGTTATAAACACGTTGGCTGGTTTTATGTCTGCAAGAAGAAAAAGGTAAAAGGTCAAAGCCACAAAAGGTTATTTGGTTCTAATGCTGCAATAGAAGCATCGCCTGGAGCGCTCACGGTACAAAGGGGCTCGAGCAGAACCTGCTTCTTTAGAGCTTTGATAGGCTCAGCCTTCCAAGGCTTCCAGTTCTGCACAGACACAAAAATCAGAGTGTACTTCCCAGCACACAAGAAATACCAATGAGGGAAAATGTAGGAAACAGCTCAAGAGAACAGAGGCAACCTCTTTAACTGCTGGAAATCAAAGACACGAGCCCAGTTCTCTTTGGGAATGATCACTTTGCACAGGAAACTGCACTGCCCACCACCATCCCCTCATGAAAAGGGTAATTACTGTTCCACATATACATAAATTCTGGGCTCTACACAGCCCAGCTGGTTCATGGAGGGTAGATATCACTACAACCCCAGTTTCCCAAGCAGTCATGTCAGAACTGATTGAGAGGCTCTTTCCTCATGTTAGAGCAGACCCAATGTGAGAGGCTCCCCATTTCAGCCATTACAGCCCTAATTCAGGTACAAGTGATACACTGCACCAGGGGATGTGTAATGGAGCAAAAATGATATCACATTGCTGAAAAATACAGTGAAGAATTCCTCCTTCAAAGGAGAAGGAACTAACAAGCAGCCAAGATGGGTGCTGGTACCTTTTGGGAAATTTGCACTTCCTGAGTCCAATCCTTCCCAAAGCACCTCACTGACACTGAAAGCAATAGTGTAATTTTTGGATAGAGCTCAAAGTTATAAGATGTTCTGAGACAAGAGACTCAAAAATAATTAATGAAAATAGAGAACAGGTTATGAGAGTGTGGGACATATTTGTATTAATATTTCAGAAAAGCCCGCTAGACAGGAAAACTCTTCTCAACTCTCTAAGGTCACAGCTAATATAATGAAGACTATTTCTTAGAGTTCACTGTATCCAGGAGTCTCAGCATTTTATTTCTGACACTTTTCTAATGGCAAGTTTGACACTTCTACTTAATATCAGTGTCTGGAATACAAAGCAGCTCATCTTCCTAATACCACCCTCACTTCGGCCTGAATGCTTTAACGATGAGGCAGAGACCGAAGGAGAAATCCATCTCGCAGGCTCCAGCCTCTCTAAACATGCATTGGCTGAACATCAGCATAATTGTTTTTGAATGTAGGCGCTTACTAATTGGAACATTATATTATTATTCAGTGAAAAGAGACTGAATTAATGTTACCTCTGTGCATCACCCTGCGGGAGTGCATGTGTTCCACTGCACTGCATAACTGCACAAAATATTTCCACACCGTCCTTTCCGGGATTAACCGTTTCTGCTTTTTAAAATACTGTGGGAGGAAATAAATAAAAGATCAGTGAAAAAGCAACATATTGGACTCGTTCCTGGAATTGTGTTAGTCAGCTGCAGGTTGCTCACGTCTTCCAGATCTGCAGCTGCATGACTTTTCTTCTGATTAGCTTTTAACTCCTCCTCTCTGTGTGGAAACTTCGATGCAGTTCGCTAATTAACAACTATTATGAAAAATATGCTTAAATAGGTTTGACATTTTTGAATGGACACAATTATGATTAGCATTAATCTCCTTAATTACCTTGCAAAACATATTTAATGCCTCAAAACAACAAATGTCTCAAATATTTTGCCTTAAGAAACAAAAGGCCATTAAACACCCCCCTTGTAAACCTTCGTTATTGCATTGTCTACTAACAAGAATAAGGAAATCTGCTTTCCTTTTTTAAAAGATGGCCAGAGCATCAATAAAGCATCCGTGTTCTTTCTGTGATCAGGTAGAATAATATATTCCATTTCATGCATAACAGGAATACTAAATGCCCTGCACTCTGCAGTGACAGAGGCTCTCCTGATCAGCTGGGTGTGCTCAGGCAGCGCCGAGCGCAGCCGGGCCCCGTTCCAGGGACCTCTGGTGCCTCAAAGCTCTCAGAAAAACGGGCAGCACAAAGCAGCACCACCGAGGGCAGCGTGGCCCTGGCTCCCTGCAATACTGGAGTCTTCTTCAAGCCACTACAGGAATAAAGAGCCAGCTGCACACTTCAGGGAAGGCCAAACATTGCAGATCTTCAGCTGCTCTCCCTCCTTTGCAGGGGGGCACCCCAGCCGTGTCTGGCACCGCACCCAGGCATCCCAACACTGCAGGGTTTGGATCGTAGGTCCCTGGCTTCTCACTGAGCCAGCTCTACAGCCAGAGCATTAACAGAATACCCTTCAACACTTGCAGAGGTTTCCCACTGCTCCTCGAGCCCTGCCACACAGGGTGGCACTGGGAGCACCACGCACCCTCCTGCCTCAGCACAGCTGCACTTCCTCTGCATGGCACCCGTGAGGATTCCCCCCTGCAGCAGGAATAAAGGAAGGCAATGGCTTGCTGCCCCTTTCTGCATCTCATGCTTTTCCCCTCAGCACTGACATCTGATGTCCGTTGTCACATTCCCTATTTTATGTGAAACGCTGTTACCAGCTCGTGTTTGACTCAAGCAATGGCAAATTTTCTTTTGCAGATCAGCTGTGAAGGGGCACGACTGTGCAATTCCCCAGGCAGCAAATCTGACAGATTGCAACAGTCTCAACCCAAAACTGGAGAGAGAGCACAGAGGAATTACAGAGGGTGAGGGAGAAAGTGTTATATACACAATAAAATTATTTCATTCTCATTAAAATATTTAAGAGTGGATATGCAAGACCACAAGTGATAATTTTCTAAATGTCATGTCCAATAAGGTTTGCCTGACATTTACAAGGAAGTCCCAACTCTCCAGTGGGTTTTCCTGCAGCTCTACATCCCTCATAAATAATGCAGGCACCGGGGCATGACAGAGACAGGCCCTGGGTTTATCACCCTCACACCTTGCCTGGGTTGTCACTGCTGCTCCACCAAAAACCCACACAGGAGCTTCAGCTCCCAGGGAGGGAGAGGGTGACACGGAGGAGCTGGTGGGGAAACTCCCCTGCTGCAGTGCAGCTGCATTTAGGAGGCAGCTTTTGCTCCCTCTTGCCTTTAGGGCTTGGTTTTGGGTTTTTTACCTCTGTTAGAAATTGTAAAAATTTAATTCCTAGATTTGTACCAGTTGAAAAACTTCATTTATATGACCTTGAAAAAAGAAATGATCTTCTTCATGTCTGAAATACAGAGGGAACACAGAGCTGTGGACACTGGAAGCCAGCACAGTCCAGAACTGGGCAAGGCACCAATCCGAGACTCTATTAGTTATGTTTTGGAAAATGTAACTCTTATTATAATGACACAGAAAGTTATTTTTAAAATTTAAATAGCCAACCCTGATAAGCAAATGAACGTATTTGTCAGTATTTTTGAACTAAAAACTACAGATGACTAAAAAATACAAATATTTCATATAATGAGATCTTACAATTCTGTAGGTAAAACTTTTGTAAGCCAAGATTGCAAAGTCAAGCAGAACCCTTGCACAGCCCAAAGAGGCCTCACACAGCCCTGACTTCTGCTCCCACAATCCCTGGGCTTTTTCCATCTTTGACCACAAGCACAAAGGGCCTGAGATGAGCTGCAAGTCTCCCAGGAAATGGTGGGAAAAGGGCAGAAGGCAGCAGGAGCCCCAAGGGAAGAGGGAGGCCAAAGGCAGAGCTGCTGTGCCCCCCCAGCAACCCTTCCCCCTCGGGGGAGGCTGCACTGGAGCTCCAGGGCTGTCCCAGGGTGACTCTGCCAACTGCTGCTCCCAGCACTCGCCCAGGGGCTCTCCTCTCACACCCAGCAGATCTTCCCAGATCCTGGAAATTTAGCCACTGACTATGGACTGAATGGGGAACTTGTTCGACAGCCTTTGGCCTAGTGCCTCATGGCTCTGCTGGCAAAGAAAACAAATCTGTTAATAAGATATTTTAACTGTGACAACAAGGAGGAGGAGAACTTCCCAAACATTCATTTATGATAATTACAGAATAATGATGGCAAAAACCAGGTAAAACATAGAGAGAAGGTTGAGAGTGCTAACAAACATGATATAACACATCTGTTCTCACAAGGGATGTATGTCTAAAGATTAACATGTCAAAGAAAATATAAAAGCAGGTGGTAACAGCTTAACTAAAGCTGGTTTGCAGCAATACAAGTATTCCTAAGAGCAACATAAAAGAAGAACAAGTACTTGAAACATTTTCTCAAACCCAAATCCCCATTGCAAAGGAAGTCAATAGACTTCCTTGAATGTCTTCAGAGTGGCAGACAGGCGATGTGAATAGTGAACCCAACAGTAATTAAATGTCCCCATCAATCATGGGCTGGGTAAATCAACCCTGCAAATAACACACGTGTCCCACCAGATCACAGACACTTCCCTCTGCAGCAGTGACCAGAAACTCAGGGCATGGCTGGGGTATTTAAAATGCCACCAGCCACTTGGGTTCAGGTCTGGAAGCAACCCATGGGTGTGCAAAACTGCAAGGGGAGTAAAAAAGTGTTTCTAACCCAGCTGTGCTCACCCACTGCCTCAGGCCTGCCTAATCCTGGAAGTCTGCAGCACCTCCAGGACAGACACATCCTTACCTTAATCATCTGAGAGAGATCCCCAGCATCAGCCAGCTCCAGGACAATGTTGAGTTCATTGTCTTCAATGAAAGAATCCAAATACTTAATTATGTTGGGGTGGTTCAGTTGCTGCAGAGGGAGGGAATGCAAGAGGAGCAGTTACAAGGTGGTCAGGACAACTCCAGGCACAGCACCTGCACCTCCTGTGAGCCACAAGGGCACCCACAGCCTGGGCCAAACTGCTCCAGACAAAACCCTGGGACAAACAGCATCTCCCACAGGCACAGCACCCTGGAGGTGTCCTTGGCAAAGAGCAATTCCACCCAAACAGAGTGAAACAACCTCTTCTATTGCAAACTTACAAAACATTTGAAAGCAATGTCCTGAAGGATGCCTTCCTAAGCAACAACCAATTTCCCTCCCCCCCCATTAAATGGAAACAAACCCCCAGATGTTGGTTACAGTACTCAAGGTCTTTTGCCCCTTAAAAGAACAGCTCAAATTAAACTTTGGAGGAGGACAAAACCACACAAATTGTACATGTCAGTATCTGATTAGTTATGCTGGCTTTTTCACTAATTCCCCTCTTTCATTTCAGTATAGCTCATTCCTACATTCACAACTGATGCTTGAATTTATTTTTTTCCTAGAACCCAAAAATACCACAGATCCTCTTTCTGAACGTAAACCTCAGCATTATTTTCCTCCTTAATATTGAGCAACTGGCTCATGTTTATCCTTCCCTACAGCCTACAGACTCAGGCTACAACTGCATGAATTTGAACAGAAATCCCCAAAATCACAGGCACAGAAGTAATTATTTAATACTTTTAGAATGAAATTTGACTTGCTAAACTAAATTTTTAGCCCTTTGCAGTCTGTTACATTTACTAAAAATAGGTATTTGAAGTGCAACACATCCATGTTTTTAACCAACAATTTAAAATAAGCTACTAAGGCATCAAAATCACTACTTGTTTTAATCACTTAAACACACTCTGGTTTCAGAGCCTTTATCTAAATTATCATTTTCCATATATGATATTTATACACACACATATATGATATGCACAGCCAAAACTGCTTTCTCCTTTACTATGTAAGCTTTATTTGCCAACCTGAAAACAATTTTTTCCACAAAACAAAACAAACAAAAAACAAGACCCCAAGAAAAGAAAAATAAAAAAAAAATAAAAAAGTTATTATAAAAATTCTTACCTTCAAGAGGTCAATTTCTTTAATGCAATCTTGCCTTGCCTTGGCATCCATCATTTCAAAAATCTTCAAACACAAAAGCATAGAAGATAAAAATGAAACAACAAAAAAAAAGTACTTTATACTTCTTTATACTTTAACAAGCAGTTGGTGTTTCCTTCCCCAGTTTGTACATCCTCTGATGTAATGAGTATTCACACAATCCCCAGATCAAAGAAAGATCAATGTTTTCTTTATTTTGAAACCACCACAGGGATAACATTGGGGTAAAAACTAATTTTAAAACCCATAGGCAATATTCTAACCAGCACAAAAAAGAAAGATACAAGTTTGTGAATTTGCTGCTGTGATTTTCATTGGTTTAATTATTATCAATTCCATATAGTAAATAAAAGACAAAATGTTTACTTTTCTCTTTTAAACAGATACAGCTTCCACTGATTTCTCTGTAATAATTAACAATAACTTTGAGCATTAATATGCATTCTGCAATGATCAGTAAATCACTGGATATGGGAGTTTCGAGGATTTGTTGAAGGATTAAAGGGAAATTTCTTCAAACAAAATGCTGTTCTCAATACTGTCCAATACTTTCAGCCAAGTTTAAAAAAATCTACACTTCTGACATCCAAGTTCTCACAAATTCTTCTCCAACTCCACCAGCAAGCCCCAGTCTTTTTTCCTTCCATGTTCCTGTGGCTCAGCTGTGTTGGGATGGCAGCTCCTCATGGCACCAGCACAGCCACAGGTCCTCGCTGTCTCACACATTAATAACTATTTGGTGAGCCCTCTTCCCAAAGTAAAAGGTGAAATTTGAAATAAATATGAAATAGCAGCAGTGCTGTGCAATCCTGACGTGGACACAGGAAGCCCCTGAGGGGTGATGAGGGACCAGACCCTGCAGGGCAGAGCTGGCAGCCCTGGCTCACCAGCCCTGGATGGTTCCCATCCCACCCCAAAGCAGGGGCTGCAGGAAATGCTCACCTGCACCTTCTTCAGAGCCACAGGTTTCCTGTCCAGCAGACAAGTAGCTCTGTAAACCTCGCTGAACTGGCCTCGGCCGATCTTTTTCTCAATCTGAAAATCTGCCAAGGTGCAGCGATACGGGTACGACGTTAAATGTCTCTGTCAAAGGAAAGGCAGTCAGGGACCCCAGAGAGCCACTCGGCCCCTCCTGCTCCCCTGCTCGTGGCCAAGGGCTCAGCCTTGGCCCTGGGAGTGGAGAACATCCCACCACAAACACACCGACTCCTGGCACATGTAGCAGCAACACGGGCTGGAGGAAGCCAAAGGACTCCTTTACAAAAGGAGTTAGAGTCTTGCCTTCCGTGTAAGTAACTAATTAATCCCCAACTGCTCTGGCTCGTTCCACAGCCTCCCACCAGCTCTGCCTGCCTGTGTCAGCAGGGAGATGCAGCCCAGCAGCCCCAGGTAAACAGGCAGGCAGGCAGGGAGGCCCAGCCTGACGAGGAGCGGGGACTCCACGGATCCCAGGGCTCCTGGGAGCCCCGCTCGGCTCCTCTGGCACAGCACGGCTGCCAAACAGTCCTTAAAAAAGAAATTATCAAAATTAATTACTCCAAGTTAGCACACGTGCCAAGTAGAACACTTTGAGTTTCAGCATCTTGAGCCACTTCAGAGTTTGCACCAAAACCCCCAAAAAGAGAAGTTCCCAGCACAGGGGGTGGGGAAGGGCTGCCCAGGGATGAGGCAGGCTGCAGCCCAGCCATGCCCAGCACAAGTGTCCTGGGAGGGCTGCAGGCATAAGGAATGACCATTGCTAGCACTGCCATTTCCTAATGCAGCAGGACAGGGCTGGAACTGGCATCTGAAATGCAGGAAAAGCTTTCAGCCCAGTGTTAGGACCTGCAGCTATTTCTGAAGGCAAGTCCCACAGAAAGAGGAAGGTCATTTCTCCACATGCTCCTTTCAAGCAGTTCAGGCCATGGTTCACTTTAGGAACCCTCCTGTCTCCCCTGCACTCTGGAACAAGTCACCAGCTATTAACTGCAGTCAAAGCAAAAGCTTTTCTAACTTGCAGTCACCATTCACAATAGAAGCAGCACTTCTAACAGCGTTTTATGAGGCAACTACTACAAAACTTTATTTTTCAGAAAGAAATTCACACCGAAATCAAGGACAGTTTCCACTCACCTTTCCTAAATCATTAAAGTGTGCGTTTACACCAAGAGTGCTTACATGTAAATTAATATTTCAAACACGAGCTGAGAAATATCTACCAACTCCTGAACTTGAAAGCATAAACAAATGTTAGGCAAGTGTGAGGGGAATGTGCCCCAGCCCCTTGGCCTCGGAGAGCCCCAGAGCCTGCTGGTGCTGGGGGTGATGCTGCCCATGCCTGGACACCTCTGCTGATGTGTTCTGGCACCTCCAGGACTGCAGCTGCACATTTACATATGCAATGACCTAGATTTGCATGGGCTATCACAACCTATCAGACCTAATTAAAGTAACGGAGCTTTCAGAGAGGGCAGGAGATGTTCGATTGTGGAACAAACCAGGAATCATCCTCAGGTGAGCCCAAAGAGCACCAGAAAGCTCCCTCTGATCTCAGGCCACATTCCCTTCTTGCTGTAGCTGAAGGCTGGCAGGAAACTCTGCTGAGCAGCACTGCAAGGACACCCAGAGCACTGGGACCCAGCTGCCTCCCCAGGCACACACTGCATCAGTTCAGGACTCCTCACATGGGGCTCTCCACTGCTTTCTAGTTCTTCCACAACTCACCACCATCATTTTTCAGAAAGCTGGCAAAGAACCAATCCCTATTCATTCAAACCCATGATCTTTATTTCTGCAAACCTCAGAGTTTCATGTACAGATATCAATTGTGTGCAGTAAGACACCACCGTCATCTTCTAACTTGTCCATTAAAAATACATTTTCTCATTCTTAGGACAGATTTAGGCTCGGGTTTCCATAACTGCAGTAAAATCAAGCCCCTGCCTCTACAGATCAGGTGTCAAGGTCAACAATGGAGCTTGAATTAAAAAAAAAAAAAAACAAACCCAAACCTAAATGAGCCAAGAAAAGGGAAGAAAAAAACCAACCAAGCAAAAGGAACCCCAACCCTGGACAGTACAAAAACTGGGCTGTTTGCACAGTTCTGTTCCCAGGGCAGCTGTAGGAAGGGCACAGTCTGGGAAGAACTTGTTTTCAGACAAAGGCTGTTCTCTTCATGCACACAAGGAAGTCTCATTCTTCTCCTACTCCATGAAAAAAAAGCGCCAAAGAATTCCTCATGCAAATAAAAAACTCATTCATTTTGAAGAAGAAATGCAGAGATCATTCCAAGAACAAGCTCTTCTGGACATCTCCTCTGGCACACATGTGCTCTGTGAGATGGAACCAGTGGTGCCAGAGTAGAAATTCCAAAGCTGGCAAAAGCAGGCAAGGGCAGCCCTTGTCAGAACGTCAGGAGGAATCCTGCCAGGGCTTTCAGCCTCCAATTTTGAGGTGTTTCAAGATCGTCTGCAGAACAGAATTTGTAAGGTTTCTAAGGACAGGCAGGTAGGATGCCTATACACCCTGAACACATTTGTTGTGTTTTATTTTTCTTCAGGAGTAGTTGTCCAGAATTTGTGTTTTGGGATGGGGAATAAGAAAAAACTCTTCTGTAGAAAGACTTTCCATCTCCAGAACAATTACTGCTTGGCCAATACATTTGCCTCTTTGTAATGACTTAAGATCCAGGGAAAAGCTGACCAGCCCCAAGAGAACTGTGGGAGCAGCTGTGCCTGCAGCCTCTGAGCCCTTGTTTTGGGCCAAGGAGCACCCTGAGAGTGAAAGCAAAATATCTCAAATATTGCAGAGCCAGGCCTGTCCCCTGCTCCCCCAGAGGCACAGGGAGCCCAAGGGCTGAGAAAGGGGATTGCTCACTGCTAATTGGCACAATACAGAAACCAGTGCTAATGTTAATTAATAATCAAGTCAGTTGTTTTACTGCTGATTGGCATGAGGACAACAGGCACCAGTCAGCCCTGCACAAAGGGCTGCAGGCATTTAGAGTATTTGTAATCAACCTAAAAACTGTTAGGATTAGTTAACCAACAGTTAAAAAGTCAGACAGTCCAATCTTCAGATGCCAATAAAAGCATCTTTCCTGTAGAGCCATGAAATGAAATATTCTTTAGAAGAGTAAAAACATACTCGCCCAATTAATTTTCTGAAATCTCATTAAAAAATTTAGCCCGACTAAGTCATACACTTCTGACCTGAATTTTAATTATCTTTACGCTGGATATAAGGTTTTTTCTGATATTTGCAATGCATCATTAATTTTAAAGGAACGGTTTCCTTGCTTCTAAAGTGCATACTTCATCTGAGTGACATTTACTATAACTAATTTCACCTTTAAAAGACATCTGCAGTGGTACTGGGGGAGCTCCAGCCCCTCCTGCAGAACGTGCACACACCATAAGCAATGATTTACTATCAACATCAGTATTTCAAACCCTTTTAGGATGTCCAAAATTATACAGCTGCCTCCATTCAATAATGCCTACCTGAAAAGAATTTTGCATACTTTAAGGCTGAAATTCCAGTGTGAATTTATGAGAACACAGTAGAACAGATTGATTAAAGAAGGAACTTCTAAGCTTGCAAGAGATGAGGAAACTTTTAAAATATGGATTATCCTTCAAACAGGTAGCCAAGTAATTATTGAAGAATACATCAGGTTTTTCAATTTGAGCTTCAAAATTAGACTACACAGTCATAAAATATCCTTCACCTGACATGTTAGCTGGAATTAAAGTCTGCTGAAGAACTTGGCTTAAGTTTCAAAGTTTCAGCATCCCTGTCAGCATGATTGGGATCTATCCTGATATCCAGATATTCTTGGCCTATCTAGACATTTGTACTACTACGCCACAAGGGAAGAGAAAAATACCAGCTTGGAAACAGTAGGACAAGGTGACATTCACAAAGAAATTAAAATTACCACAGAAATAATCTCTTAACAGCTCTGCTGCTAAAATGTGAGTATATAAAAGAGCTATTTAAAAGTGAGTTACTGTGTTTATTTAGTATGAAAACTAAGTGAAAAATTACAACTCTATATTTTTATATCACTGATTTACTCCTAAATAATTTTTATTGCTTACTGTTACTTAGTGTTTACACACTAAGTAATCTGGAGACTTAAATAATTAACACCTTCATTCTGGAACATTACTAGAAAATGTTCTCCCTCTTGCTAATGAACTTCCTTGGGGTATTTCTGGGCAGGTATGAGAGCCAAAAGCCAAAACTGTCATTTTATTGGACATTTTAAAAAAATGTTTGTATTACAGATAACTTCTAAGTATCCAGCATTACTCAAAGGTTTCATCTTATTAGCTAAACTACAGCAGTTAAAGACAGAAAAGCCTGACTCATATTCTGTACTGATGAGCTATAAAGCAGAAACAACACCTCTGTCAGAACTGACAAAAAAAGCAGCTTTAGGAAGCAGCATAATTACAGGAGAAGCTTCTGGGAGAGGAGTTGCTGCTCGGGACTTTTGGGGGCTGGCACAGTAGTTTGTAAGGAAGGGGCTGCAAGGAAGAGAAGGCTGTTCCATACAAAGCTCCCTCCTCATCCAAGGCTCTAAGAACTCATGTTCTGTTTTTTTCTGCTTAAGTTTTTATCTCTGCCATTAATGACATTTCTCATAAGACCAGTTTGGTTAATTTTATCTTCCCAAACCTCCCCCCCACAAGCCATTACACAGCATGTCTGCATTACTCAGACTTTTCAGAAGAAAGAAAGGATCTAAGTTCAGATTATCCAGGTAAAAAGTATCAGAGATTTGAAAAAGTGTATATAAATATATTCCTGAAAAATGGAAAAACAGAAATATGTCATCAGCAACCCTATCATGCCACCAATGGAAGGCTTCTAAACACTGCCTTTTCTATATGCATTTTTCCAGTTCCTTGGTAGACTGTATATTTTTGTTATTCAGGTCTTTTTATGTTATTTTGACAGCAAAACCAAAGGCAGTCTTCCTGCAATTCTAATTCCAAATTAGACCATTCTCAGAACAGTTTACTAGAGCCCTCCATTAACAGGACTTGGGTATTACCAGAGTTGAGGGGAGGTTTCACTGAACAATGACCATACAGCAAAATGAGCCCACTCAGCATCAGCATCACAGCAGAACACAGATTATTAGCTACTAATTACACTTAACTATGTCATTACAAATTCTAACATGTGCTCCAAGATGCCATGAATGTATCTGCTGCACAGGAACACTTCCTAATCTTGTTCATGAAATAATTACAGGGGCACTATCCTGCCAAATGAGGCAGTAATTAACCCTAATTGCTCAAAATGCAACTGGCTAATTCTAGGAGATTAATCAAGGGGATTCAATTATTATTAAATGACTTAATATGACAAATTGCTACATTAGGAGAGGGGGCTTTGCTCCACACCATGGTACTTTCCCAGCAGCGCATTCAGAGTGTGCACAGAACTCCCCCTCAGCAGAGGCTGTGCTGGGCACTGGCAGAGCTTTCCCAAGGAAAGTGGGATTGATCTCCTGCTTGGGGACCCTGCTCAGCCCTGCTCTGCTCAGGGACCCTGCTCACCTCTGCAGTGGGAACAACAAAGGCTCACCAGCCCTCCCCATGGTCACATCCCACCACTGCTGCAATTCTCTTCTTTCTGACAGCTTTCCATGCTGCTTTTGGTTCATTCCTTAATACGACACAGGGGCAAAACTGAATTGCTCTGATCAACAGAAAACAGGCTGAAAAGTCAAGCAGCCAGAATTCACAAAATCCAAGTTTCATGATTACACAGACTGTGGGTTAATCCTGGTTTTAGCTCCCTTCTGCAGAAAGGCAGGAAGAGAGAGGAGCTGCTACAGTGAAACTTCATTATAGTGTGGACAAAACACATTGCAGGATGAGTTCCAGAGACTCGCAGGGAGCCTACAGCTCCATGGAGAATGAGCTTTTTCTTTTATCTGGTAATTACTTCTCTGGCACTTACTATAAAAAGAGATAAAATACATTTATTCACTTACACAATAATCTATTTTACTTTGGCCTTTTCTTCAAAGAGTCAAAGACATGAGAAAGCCAACTCAGTATGTTTTCATAAGATGATTTAAAAACACTAGCTTTAAGTAAAATTCAAACTATTTCCTCTTTCTCTTATTATAATCAAAAAGTGGGTTCAGGAAACTGTCTGTCTGGTAGAATCCCAAACTGGATATTCCCTAAAACTGCTACAACTGCACTAAAAACAAAAGGAGGGGGACAAAAGCAGCTAAATGCTAAGAAATCAGGAGACCTTTATGGAACGAAGATAAGAAAAGACAGAGGGAGAGGGATCAGAGACACCCGCACTTACCTGAGGATCATGCTGGAATTCCTGCCCTGGCAGCTTGCACAGAGGGTTGTTCTGGTCCCCTAGATGGTGAGGATGGTTGTGCTGCCCTTCCATGGTATCATACCAAACTCTGCCTCTCAGCTCTGCTGAGGCAAAAGAAAGGGGAGAGGTTTCAGGCCAGCCCAACACAGCAATGGGAAATGAGAGTCTGATCCCCTTCAAAAATGGTACCAGAAGCTGCAGAAGCTGTAAAGAGCTGCCCAAGAGGCAGCTGAGGCATTCCAGTGCTGGAGCCACACTGTGATCCCAGATTAACTGATCCTCAGGGACAGGGCTGTGCACACACTTCAGGAACACCGTGGGCAACAGTGATGGGGCAGCTGTGGGACACCTCCCCTGCCTGCAGAGAAAGAATGAATGTACCCAGATTTTCCAGCCCTTCTGGGAAATAAAACCCCTACTTGAACCATTTGTGTTCAAGCCTGATTCGGGGACAAACTCTGCTAATTCTGTCAGCTGCTCAGGGAAGCAGGACTGGATCACAGCACTCCCTGCTCCACACCAGCTCTGGGGCCAGGCTCTGGCCCCGAGCAAAGTCAGGCCCCAAAACACAGTCACAGCACTTAGAGAACACGCACAATAAATACACCCAGAAAAGGCCATTCACAGGTTTTGGCCATCCCTTACCCACACCCTGCCATTCCCAGTTGCATCTTTCCTGTCCTTGGCACTGACTGAAGCCTAATGGAGAAAAGGGAAGATTTAGTGGCCAACACAAGCATTTGCAGAAACTTATTTCAAGAGTTTTGGCAAGTATTCACTCAGTGAAAGAACACAACCTGACCTCATTAGTGTATTAATAGTGCATGCCTGGCACTTGGTCAATGACTAAGTCTTAGTTTAAAATACAAAGGTATTTTAAATATTTGTGGGAGTGGGGGAGAAAATATGATGAAGAAGAATTTCTGCAGCAAGTAGTGCTCAATTCTTTTAACAGTTGTCTGTGAAATAAACCCTTAGCTCTGGCAGATCTTTCCCAACACCAGCTACCATAACACAGGGGGAAAGCAGAGAGAGGCTCTTCTCATGTCTCAAGCAAATGAACCTTCACTCTGACAAAAGAGCTGCAGCTCCTGCTACATTACACAGGTGAACACACGGATTGCTCTCAATAAAAAACAGTTTTTCAAAGTCAGTACCATGAACTCCAGTGGGGGAAGGAGAATCACTGCTAGTATGAAGAAATTTGCTTTAAGATCTTTTCAGTCTCAAGCATCTGTAGGTTTATTAGTAACCACGTGAAGATACCTAGATAAAACTGTCTCAATACTAACACTAAAGTGCCCTATGAAATTCCTACCTTATGTTATACTGCTGGAACTATCTTAATTATTTTATTATTCAAGATCTGGAGAAAGGTTTACTTGAAGGGAGAGCCACACGTTCTCGCTCTTCCAAGCCCACACACACAGAGCAAAGCCTGGTTCCAACACAGGAACCTGGACAGGGCACATTCCCAGCACAGACACATCCAGGCAGTGCCACTGAAGTGTCTGCAGCCTGACACTGATCAAACTGGGCATCCACTGTGTCCTGCCTTCTGAAGGACTAACACTCAAAAACAGGGGAGGCATTTACTGATTTATCTCTGGACATGGGAACCTGAACGGCCTGACCACAGCCCAGTCTGGGCAGTCCCCAGGGGCCCTAAGGAAACTCGAGGAGCAATCTTTGCTGTGAGGCAGCACCAGGGCAGGGCCAGGGCAGGAGCTGCACTCGGGCACTGCTCGTTTGAAGTGCTGCAGCTGGAAGCAGAGGAAGGAGCAAGAACAAAATAGCAGCTTTGAAAAGAGATCCAGCAGAGCTCACATGACAGCACGGAGCCCGCTGACACCTCGGGACAGCGTGTCCTGCCCAGGCTGTCAGCTTGGCTATTCCAGGCTTTGGCACTGCACAGGGACAGGGAAGGGGAATCCCCGGGAAGGGGCTGCACAGAGGATCTTCAAATAGCTGCCAACAACACACAGGCACTGCACTGCAGCAGCAAAGGTACAAGGTACACTCTGAACACTGGCCCGTTTTTACTTGGCACTGTCTTAGCTCTGCACTTTCCCTTTTATTCCTGCTTCCAAATTTCCTACAGAGTTCTGCAGTATCACACATTTTAACACTGAGTCTTGACTATGACTGTAAACCAAAACATCTTTAAATTGTGTGAAGCATCACATGGCTTTCCAGAAAGTGAATAAAAGAACAGGATCATCATTAACATCACAAGAAAGATGGCCACAACCCACATGGGATGAACAGCTCCTTCTCCCACACTACTGTCACCTTACTCTGTACAGTTATTACTCCATGCAGCAGCACTCACAGGTGACCTGGGTTTTTTCCGAATACAGGGAAAACAAAAACTCTCTTGTGCAGTCAGCTCCCCTGTCACATCCCCAGCTGCAATTCCTCTCTGCATACCAGTGTCCATACACCTAATCAGTAGAGAGCAAAACACAAAATCCCATCAAACCCCTGATACCTTGCAGGTACCTGACAGGTGGGATTCTCAGGGCAGAACAGCCCAGGGCACTTGGTAGCAAAGGCCAGGATCATTAGTTACAAGACACTCATTAAGGAGCAGAACCTCATCAGCATCCTGGCACTCAGTCCCAGCCGCCCCGGTGCCCCGGGTGCTCCTGGTGAAGCAGCTGTGCCCAGTCTGATCGGGTATCACCATGTGTCTCAGGATGCCTCCAACTCAACTGCAGGCCAAATTATTTGCTCCCAGATGTATAATCAACATGACAGGACCTCTTGAGCAGGCAGCAAAGCAGCAGCTTGTGCTCAGTGTTACAACTGCTTTCTGTACCAGCACTTTTCACCTTCCTGCAAGACACAGCAGCTGCTCTGTGTGCCCTGTGCTCAGCCCTGCTGCTGCCCATCACACACACACATAGATACACACACACAGAACTGAGAGTTAAAGCACAGATATGTCACACACACAAATCTGCTTCCCCCTCAGTCACTGTATGCCTCTCTTCTCCTCCTACACAGGGACTTGTGGGGGAGCCAAGCAGGTCTGTTGGGGCACCTTGCATAAAACAAACAGAAACAAACAGCAAGTCATATATGGTTCCAGAAATCCACAAGCTGATTAAAACCAGTCAAGTACACGACTTAACCTAATGCACAAATGTCCATCTTTTACCACACATGGGGAGTGTGGTAGGGCAGCAGGGCACACCCACCAGGCCCCCAGGCAGCTGTGATACCCACAGGGATGGGAGTACCATCCCTGGGTTTCCACTGCCATGGCAGCCAGGCTGGGATACCCAGAGGGATGCGCTGCCATGGCAGCCAGGCTGGGATACCCAGAGGGATGGGAGTACCATCCCTGGGTACCCACTGCCCTGGGAGCCAGGCTGGGATACCCACAGGGATGCACTGCCATGGCAGCCAGGCTGCCACTCCTCCTGGAGCCACTGTGCTGCTCACTGCAGGCTCCCCAAAGGCTGCAGCAATGCAAACTGTTTTACAGAATAAACACAACCACATCAGCACCACTTTCTTCCTCTCTACTGCCCAATAATATTCTTCCTCTTCCTTGCTCATAAAATAAATCTGCCAGGATACTCTATGAGATTACCTATATATTTAAATGATGATCTGGCCTTATGATTACATTATCGCTGTGGTTCAGGGTAGGTGCTCTGGGGAAGGCAGCCCAATCCTAGGAAAATATTATTTTCTAGTGACTTTTATTGTCTATTACTTTACACCATTTCTGTCACAGCTATGATGCCTGGTAGGAATAGTTCACAACAGAAATATCTTTGTCGTTAGTATTCTCATTGCAATTTAGTCAGATCAACCTTTAAATCTCATCCATCATACTGAAGAGCTTTGGCAAAGCGAGCACAGTAATATATGCTTCCATGCAAAACCTAATTACAGGCTAGGTTAAAAAGCCTACCCTGTTCCTTCTGCAGTGCAAGGTGACAGGAAATCCTGAGCATCCCTTGGTTTCTCACTCTCCCTTTTTGCCGGTGAAGTGCGTAACCCGTTCATTACAGCAGACTGATTCTGTCTGGCACATGACAAACTTACTTGAACCTAACAATTAAACTTCTGACAGCGTTTCCAAAAGCAGAGAGTATTTACTGTAAATGCCTGACAATTTTTTTCCTCTCTGCTCATCTCTCTCAACAGTCACCTTATGATGACTGGAAATTACCATAAGCAAATAGCAGTCTAACATCCAAAAACCCCTCATGTAAATGTGAAATACACACCTGCCAACACTGAAAAAAAAAATGAATATGAATGTTAAACAAAACAAGACGAGGAATGGCACTGAAACGCTTGAGGAGAGAACACTGCAAGAGCACAGTTAGAGAATGTGATTCAGTAAAAAAGTGCCCAGCAAGAGCTGCCTGAGGAGGCTGGTGGTCATGCACGGCCACCCTGCCCTGTGAGAGGGACTGGAGCCTCTCTCACCAACAGCTCTGGCTGCACTGAGGGAATTCAAGCAAAAACTGTTAAACAGAGTCCAGTAAATCACCCAGAAACAGCTTCTGAATTTCAGGCCCAGCATCACGATGAAACTGCATCTCTAGAGTCACACACACAAACATTACAGTGTGAGTTACCTGCAATCTGTAACCCCCTGGGAAGGATGAGGGTCCTTGTAACAAACTGACCACTGAAGAGAAGATGGTGGTTTAGTCACACCTCACATTTCAGAGGGTTGGATTTACCCTGAGAGCAGATGCAGATGGGTTTCTGCTAAGACTTTGTGCAAACCAGATTTTCAACAGCCAGTAAGGGATGGGCTCCTCAAAGACCCCAAATCCCCTAACTGAGAATGTTTCCGTGAAATGGCTGAAAAGCCCTGGAGCTTTTTCATACCCTGTCAACAACTGATACTCATTAAACAAATGCTGTGACAGACACCATAATTCACTGTTCCATACCTAGAAGCAAAATGACATTAAGTCAACTATTTAAAGCTACGCAGAGTCATCTCTCTGTGGATGTCAATAAAACAAATGCTTCCTGCCAATAATTAACTGCATGAAACATCCCACTCTGTTTCAAATCACTACCTACACCCAGCTCAGGTCTGTATTCCCATTCTAAGCAAGCAACATTGTAACTTCAAATACTCTGTCTTCTGGTTTGGGGGAAAATCTAGTACAGTGGCTGGAAAATAGCGAGGTTGGGCAGAGTGTGCTTGGCTGGATCACTGTGTTTGAGGATGCCACTTGAGCTAATACAACACTTTTGAGAGAACATTTCAAGTGCCCATCTCTCACCAGGTAGGCAGGCAGCTGACTTCTAATTTTAGTTTTAAGTTTTAAAAGTTTTAGCAGAATTACGGGTTGGGTTTGTTTGGTCAGTTTTTTCCTGTGTTGTAGTACCAGCTCCCTAGAATTTGGTCCTGAACCAAAAACCATAATTGTCTAAGTCTTCTGGACATATTTCAGATGCTCTGCAGATCCATCCATTCCAAGGGATGGTTTCACAGGGCTCCTATTAAACAGCTCCAGGATCAGTTCCAAGAGCACTTGGTGATTCATATTTTAAGGTAAATGTTCCTTCTCACCAGCTTAACTGGACTATTCCCACCCCTTCTTCCACTGCACTCAATTTCCTAGTAAACACTACATGTAAATATTTATGTGTGATGTTTGTGTAGGATGTAAACATCAAATACATATTCACATCCAAAAGTCAGGATGGATAGCAGTCAGCAGCATTTAAAGGGACAATACTTCCTCTGAAGAAAGGTGATACTGTGACCATGGTACAGCAACAGCAGGTTGCATTCTTCCCCTAGCAGTTTTCACTTAGGTGTGTTTCAGTAAAGTAACAAGCCAACTTTAATTTATATTCTTGCAGTTGGAATTCTGAGCCCTCCAGAAAATTCACTGTATTCATTTTTTATCACCTTTGAACCATTAGAGCCAGATCTCTCAGGCCACTGCTGGTAATGACACACATGTCAAAAATAAACACATACCAAATCTACCTGGAATTTTACTGTACTGCTTACCAAGCATGTGACAACATGCTCACGTTTTAATTTATAATGCAATAAAGCTTTCAAACACGAAGCCAAATTATTTAAGAACACTTCTGTTATCCTTCTTGGAATTCATTCATTTCTGATGAAGGGAAGATTAAATATAGGCTGGAAATATATTCATAACGTAAATGTTCACAGAAACTGCCAGACATTTTCACATCATTAAATGCTAACTGAAATGAGTCCCATCCCGTGGAACACACACTGTCTGTACCAGCAGCACCACCCCCGTTCCAGGCTGGCTCCTGGCACAGGAGGGAACATCTCTCCGAGCCCCCAGCCAGGTGACAATGACACTGAAACACAGCTCCACTCTCCTGCTGCACCTGAAGAACCCTTGTCAAGGAGAAGAGTCAAAACTCAAGCACTCGGGCAGATGGACTGTTCTGAGGCTGTGGTGAAACCCCTCAACCCAAACCACCCCCTAAAATAAGTTTCTATAAGACACAGCAAAGAATGCAAACTGCTTCCACAGCTGGATCCTGTCAGACACCTTTAGTGACCACCATCCCACACAGGAGCACAAGTGAACAGACCATCTTAAGCTGGTAAGACAAAACCAGAACCAAGATCCAAAGTTAAAAAAAAAATTCAATCAGCTCTGCTGCTAAAGGGGCAAACACTGAACGTGGCATCCATTCAGCCCAGCCCGTCCTCAGAAAGTTTAACAAAGTTTTCTATAAATCTTTATGTACATATATGATTGGAAACACCACCACTTAGCACTTACAAATATCTTTTAATTAGAACACTTCCAAGCACTCAAGAAGTGTTAAGCAAACCTCACAAAAATACTTCTGAAATACTGCTGAAATTTCTGAAATGTTTGAGAAAGGTAGATCAAAGTACAAGAGCAAGCCCATGTCAGATGGGCTCAAAATCCACAAAACCTGCTGGAACCAACTCGGCTCATGCAGCTTCTCTCTACAGCCGTGCTGTTGGCTATTAAAGACTCAAATTATATCTTTAATCCAGGGAAAAGGAATGGAGGAAAATAGAGATATATGTTCCCCCAACTTCAAAACATCAGAACAACAGCTTGAAGTATTTACATTTCCCATAATCAGAAGGAAAAGGAAATGATGCTGAGAATTGTGCAGCCCAGCCAATCCAAAGATTCATGTGATTCAAATCCAAAAGCAACTTCAAAGCCACCTCATAAAACTCTACCCAAAATGTGCAGGCAGCCAGATGTTGGCATCGCAGGAAGTGCTTCACAGCATCTGGATCCTGCAAGCAACAGCCAAACGGAAGCAGAAACTCTTCTCCACGTAAAAATATTTAACATTTCTCTACTTACAAAAATAGCTATGCTAGAAATAGCATCTGTGGGTTTTCCACCCCAGCATAACTGGGGCGGAAAAGTGAGTGAGTGAGACTGCATTATCAATATTGCTACTAAATAAAAGTCAGCTTCCCTGCACATTCCTGAGTACCTGCAACTGATGGCACAAGTTTTCCAAAAACAAATGCAGCTCTTTGGTTCATCTCCCCGCTTCTGTATCCCTGCATGCAGCACATCTCCATCTCCCCTCCCACACGGGCACAGCTGTCCCTAAAGAACAAGATTCATTCACCAGTACCTTGCAGACCAAGGCCACAGGGTAAAACAAAGAAGATCTGTTCTTTACAATGTCTGCAGAGCTACTTTTATTACTTATTTTGATGACAGACAGGGTTAATGAAGTTCTTGCAGAGAACTCTCCCTTTCCTGGGCTAAATGCCCAAATTCTTTCAGGATTCACAAGACTTGTCTATTTAAATTGGGTCCATTTTTTTTTCCCTACAGAGAGGCCTGCACAGAATGTTCTGAAGAGAAGCTGGGAATTAACCTTTCAAGAAAATTATAACTAAATGTGCAAGCTCTGTATAAGAGACAAATCACATTTCCCACTATATTCTGCCCTCTGTAACCATTTTCTATTGGTCTAATAAGCTTCAGTGTTGAAGCATAAACTCAGTAGTATCAGATTATTAAAAACCATGAGCTTACTCATGGAAACAAGAGTCCTGCCCAGCCTGCATTTCTTTCCTAATCTCCCCAATGCTGACACCTTATTAATACCTGTGAATAACACACTACAACTCATCAAAAGAAATTTTTCAAGTCCAGCAAAATCCAGGTGCAGCTATGCCTGACCAGGGAAGTTGGAAGCCACGTGGCAAGGCAAGTGCAAAAGCAGAACAGTCCCTCTTCCTGCATTAGTGGTGAAGCAGAAAAGCTAAAATAAGACATTACAGTCACTTCAAAGCACAAACCACGGGAACTAAAAGAAATCCCAATAAGTCAGTCACAGAATAAGTTATTGCATACCTTAATACACAAAGAACTAAGTGCAAACACAGGTAGAGAACCATCCCCAACACTGTTTACTCTTGGATGGTAAAGTTCTTACATCTGACACAATGTTATAAATTGAGTAATTGACCCACAAGGAAGTAAAGAGCTCAAGAGAGTTAAAAATTACCCTATAAATACCATAAAGATTAACAGGTTTGTAATACCCACCCAAGAAGCGCTTACTCTAAGTAGAATGATTATGAACACACAGCAAGAATATTTACTCCATGGCCCTGAGTTCAGTATATACAGACTCCACAAAAGGCAGCACTGCTTCTTAATACACTGACAGCTGAGAGTCACTCCTTGGGTTTCCCAGCTGATCACAGGGTGGCACACAGACACATGGTTGTGACTTACTTGGTTCCTTAAAATACAGTCATGTTTTTTAAAACCTTTTAATTGTTTCTTGGGGGGTTCTGTTACAATTTAATATTTCTGAGGCTCTCATTTTTTTTACAACTCTGATAGAAGAGCTAATGAAACACCAGCAGCACAAAGAATTAATCAGAATCTCCATGAAAGAGGAAGGAATTTTTGTGTTCATGTTTAGTATCTGTGTACCCTGAAACCCTACTCTTGGGGAAAGAAACTTAAAATACCTACAGCTTTTCTCCCCTCTCCTCACTGCAATGACAGAGACTTGCCTCAAGAAGCAGAGCCCACCACAAACCCTCCAAGAAAGGCTTCACATTCAGAGGAAAGAAAACAGGAAAACAGTGTTCCAACAAGGAGAAAACTCATGCCTTTACAGGATGGCAGCAACAAGACACTGAAATTCCTGAAGGGATCGTATTGAATGTACTTTGAAGCTGTCATCTGTGCTGTAGGTGGGCATTCCCCAACTACTGCACCCTCTGCAGGGACTTTCCCCTCCGACTCCACAGTTTAAAAATCACCAAGTTAAGAAAAAAGTCACTCTCCCAAGTCAAAGGGGACAGTTGGCTCTAAGGAAAGAAGAAAAATCGGAACTTACATTATCCTGGACCACTTGAGGCAGGAGACAGCGGTGGTGTGGGAAGTGAGCACCACCAAGCAGGGGTGAAAGAGCTCGGGCTGTGCCACCCCCAGCTCTCAGAGGCAGCAGTCCCAACCACCCAGCATCTGCTTTTCCTCTCAGCAGGGACTTAAAACTCCATGCACTCCAAAAACCATGAGTTTTTAACAGGCTGGTGGATACTTCCCACCTCTCAGCAAGAGGGCTTCCCAAAGACCCAACGACAAAAGTAACTGGAGAACAGGATCTGTCACTGAGCTCTGCAAAAGGAAAGACTTGCAAATCCTCCCCAGGGTGTGGAGCAACACCTGCTCTGTCAGCAGGCTGAGCTGGGACCGGGTCACAGCCCTTATCAGAGCGGTTTCTGGCCCTGCAATCCCACCCACGTGCTGAGGAGACCGTGATTCATCTGCAGACACTGCGTGGAGGAGCACGATGGCAACAGCCTCCCGCAAAGGGACAGCACAACCAGTCCCAGAGTCCCACCACATCAAACAGGGAAGGGTGTTTGGGCTGAAAGGTGGGAGGATGCACTGCAACAAGACACTGAAAGCTCCCCTGGAAGGTCCCTCAGGTCTGCTGGCAGTGCTGCCCTGGCTGGAGGGAACACTCTGACAGCCACTCGTTTTGGAAGGTGCTGTGCAGTGCCAAATGTTATCACCCTGCTCTGAGGGGAATCTCTGCCCTTTTCTCCAGCACTGCCACACTCGGGTTTGTCACCCTTGGTTCCTCCAGCTTGGCTGGTTTGGGATGGTTTGAGTTCATACACCCCCATATGTCCTCCTGCCACCACCAACAGCACATCAGGAGCAGCCCCTGCCTGCTAAGAGGGCTCACTTCCAAAAGGGAAGCAGCATCTCCACGCTTGGGAAATCAGCATTTCAACACCATTTCCAACTGATGCTATACAAATAATCCATCCATCCATCTGCTGAATTCAGAAAAAAGCCTTTTACACCCTGGACTGGGACGAGCCCACCCAGAGGTGCAGTCTTGGGGAGCTGAGGCGAGCAGGGACCGCTGCTCCCAACAGGGAAAGCTCAACAGCTTCACAGAGAGAACTGCCTCACACTACAGCCCAAACCAGGCAGTACTTGGATAAAACAAAAAAATTAATTGCCTTCCTAAACCAAATGCATTGATCTGTCCAGACTGGTGCCCAAGGTCTGGGGATGGACTGGAACATACTTTGATTCATCATGTGAAGCACAATTCAAAGGTTGGAGTCCAGAACTGGAGACCAAAGTCACTCAAAACAAATAAACACAAAAACTTTAAGAAGTGATTAAGAACTGTAAAATGCCTATAAATAGTCCAGAGGGGTTAAACCAAGAAAGACAACAAGGAAATCACTATAAACGAGACACTGGATACCAACAGCAGCAACAACTTTGTCATTTAAAAAGAATAATCCTACCATCTTCTGCACTTTGTGATTTGACATGTTTTAACTGTTTTAATAAGTTTATAATTGCCATGGTGAACTAGCTCATAGAACAGTGAACTAGCACATCCAATTTATAATCCCAAACTTCATGCAGTTCTGTGCAAAACTCCATTTCTGCCATCTCAAGATCTCAGCAGAAAACACTCAACCTGAAACCTGAAATTTTTTTTCAGACTTACTTATACCTGGACTTGACTAAAAATGTGGATTTTCTGACAGTCTCTAAACTACCCGATTTTCTCGGGTGAAACACAGTGCAAGCACAGGACAGACAGCACCACCTGATCTCACCAAAACACAGCAGACTATAGAAGGCATGAACTACCTGCAAGGCCTTTTTTTTTTTTTTAAGATGCAATAAATAATACATCTGACAGCTCAACAAGCATCTCTGAGGTTTCAAGAATGCTTTGGAGTACAAAATTCCCAAGGTTGCATTCACTTACACCACTTGGTTTCAAATAGATACGAGTCTGCTGTCGGTTCACTTAAACATGTAACAGGAAACTCAAATTTGACTAAAAGGTTGTATTACATTACTACAGGGTTTATATGGAAACCTTTTTAGAAGGAAGAAGCTAAGGGTTTTTTTCCTCTCCCATCTGCGACAGACAGCTGTTCACTGCCTGGAATCTCTGATAGCAGACACTTAAAGTAGCACCACGCTGAAGTAAATAATTTAGAAATTTAATTTCTTTAATTGTACTGACACTGTACAATTATTTGCAATTTATTGTATCATGCCATGTTATAAGCCATGTCACAAGATTTAACACTGGAAACTACATATACTGTTTTAACAGAATAGAAAATGCAGCTTTTTGCTGAAATATTTTAAAATGTTAAAAAACAATCCAAGAGCCTCCTCATGTCTGGACAGCAATGGCGCTTACAGTGAGTCCAGATGTTTAAATACTTAGAACAGGTTGGAACTTGAAGTAATCTTGATTAAATTCAAGGTGCATATAAAAAATACGTCAAGATAGAAAAATACTTATCTACCTGTAAAAAGATCTGACACTTTCACAGGCTTCTGCATTTGAACCACTATTAAAAATAACTCCTTGTGCTTTTCTGGTTTTAAACAAAACTGTACTGCCAGGCTCTGGAACTGACACTTGGTCTCACACTCAGAACCTCAGCTCTACCCGTCCTGCATTGCAGCCAGCTCCGGACAGCAGCTCCCAGCCCGGCTTTAGAAACACACACCTCCTCAGCACCCCCAAAACCTGGGAGAAAAGAATTATAAGTACTTTGTGCAGTTTAATTTTCTATGTAATTTAGACACACTGCAGCAATTCCAAAAAGCACTATGACTTTCCAGTCAGACCTAAATCCAGATTTTGCATGCAAATGTTTTGGCTTCTGGGTTTTTTTCTTCAAAAAGAAAAACACTGACTGGGCCACCATCACCTCTCAGCTTGAACACTCTGAACTCTTCTTTCACCTCCTAGATACTACATGTTCCTCCATTTAACTTTAGAGACACAGCTCTGCAGTGAAACATGGAATTCACAAGTGGAGAGACCCAGAGTCCAGCCTGTTCCCAGGGCACCCATCCCAGTCCCCAAAAGCAGGCTTGGATCCCTCAGTCCCACCAGGGGAAAAGGCAAGGACACAGCTTGGGAAAGCACCACCTGCCCTTCCCAGCCACAAAGAGCCAGGCCCTGAGCTCTCTGATTTAATCCAGCCCCTTTGGGCTCCTTGGTTCCACAGCAGTTCACAGAGAGCTGAGGCAGCCCACAGGATGGGGAATGCCAGCCTGGGAACACCACGGAACCCTCCAGGCCAGCAGCAGTGAGTGACATGAGCCCACGGAGACTGCCTGGTGCTGACACACGGAATCCTCCCCACTGCTCCCATCAGCTGGAGATAAGGTGCTCTTATCTCCCAGAGCGCTCCCTGACCTGCCAGGAGAGCAGCAGGGCCTGCCTGAGTACTGGCGTGTGCTTGTGCTGAAAGCTTTACAGAGGGTGAGTACAATAAACACAGCTTAACAGCGTTTGGTAACAGAAAAAAAACTATTTTCAAGGCCTCTGCCTTTAAGAGGACAGTGTTCACTTTGCCCATTTTAGACAACCTTTAACTTCCACGTGATTGTGTCCTGGGAAAGGCCACTCTGCCCAGTCCATGGAGTGTGGCACGGGCACAGAGCCTCCTCTGCCTCCGTGCCTGTCCCACAGCCAGGAGCAGAGCAGCTCACCATTCTCTTGCTACATTGTCAGCATCTTCAGTGACAAGTGGTATCAAGGTCATCACCAGAAACTATATTTCAGCTGCATGACTATGAAGTTTTTGCCTTCAATATTACAAGATTTTTTCCTGCAGCTTGTATTTATACTGGCTACAAGGACACACATCACATAATTTCCTACAAACACCCCAGTCGAGCACCTGGGGAGGTGTACACTGGGTTAGTCACCAGCTGCCCATAAAAGGTAAAACAGACTGGTTCAGTGAGTTTCCAAGGCAAATGCAGGAGTGTGTGTCATGGGCAGAACGGCCATTCATGACTTCCAGAACCATAATTCTGTGCTCAAACCACACAAAGCATCACAACCACTGTCTGTCTATACAAGTGCTGAGCTGTAGTAAAACTGTGGAAGTTGCAATTAGAAACAGGTTTGTTCAGTGGTGAAGGTGAGCCCAGCTTCTAAAATGAGGTTCCGTGTACTTAGTGTTCTCATTGCTGAAGATCACCACGAACAACCTCCTTTGCAACAAGAACCTCTAAGAAAAGCAAGTCAGAATGACAAACACTAAAGCAGAAGTTAGGCTATTAAACTCATTTTCCTTAAGGACCCATCTAAGCTTTCATTTAGGACAAAGCAAATGTCCTACAAGGCCCAGATTTCCACTTTCGTAATTTCATTTTTGAAATCTTCCTGCAAGTCCTTCCTCTGCTCCTCCAGCCACAGTTCCTTTTTTTCTTGCTTTAAATTCAGACTGAATACATTTGATTTCTCCCACCTGCCCCAGCTGTTGGCTGCTGCAGCCACACGGGTTGGTCTGTTCTGCCAGGTTGGTTGTTATTATACATTTTTCACAGCCTTGAGGTCAAATATATTTTGCATCACATAAAGGAAGAAAAGATGCTAAAATACATCCATTAATTAATCCTTTACACTTCTAGAAAGCTGCAGGTGTTCAGGAAGGGGACTTGTTGGTAACCACCCCCATTTTACAGCCAAGAGAGCAGAGGCAGAGCAGGAGAAAAGACCACACGGGCATTTCTGCCTCCTACCCCCATTCAAACAAAAATACTCATTTTACTCTGAGTAAACAACAGCTCATTCAATATGTAAAAACCTCTTTCAAGCCATTGCAAGAGCCCCTCAGACCAACAGGTAGGTGTGAATAAAGCCCAAAAATACATTGCATGAGAAGCATCAGAATCTCTATTTTCTCCAGTACAGCCTCGATAACTGCAAGAAATAAGAAAAAGCCAGTGTAGGCTCAATATTTTCAATGTATAAATCAGTGTTATAGACTGACATAAAATTTTTCAGGCAGGATCACAGAGGGCAAGTGTTACAAAAAAACCTGTTTCCCAATATGGGCTTGGGGTTCAAGTTATTAATCTTCCTCTGGTTTTCTCCCAACAAAATGAACAGTGAAGAATTTGAAAAGGTATATAAAAACATTCCAATTAGGCATCCATCCTCTCTCACAAAATACCTATTTGTCAAAAAACAGAATTCCAGAGGAAGGAGGGGAAAATTAAACAAGCAGAAACATTTTATACATCACAGGTGTTAAGAAAGCAAAAGTTTGGTTCTGCTCTGACAACTCCTTTGGGGTGACAGCAGTCCTCACATTCCATCTACAATCTCACTTCCCACAGAAGATGCTCTTTTTCCATCATAATAAAGTTTCTCACAGCTCCCATTTTTTTAGGTCTCTAAGACTCAGAGCCAGAGGAAACAGGCAGCAACAGTCTTATCTAAAAGCAGTTCCTTCTTTTTTTCTGTTGTTGCTTAACAGAACATGACTGTCACAAAGAATGTCTACAGGAAAAAAATAACAGTGGAAAGAGTTTGACTCAATGTCAAGAGATGTCTCAAATGTGAAAGCTGTAGAAATGCTGCAGAAGTTAAACGGTTGCTTACAGTGATTCACCAAAAAAATGAACTTTTAAAGGAGATACAGAACTGACAGCAAGACAGCCTCAATGTGTCAGGAACTTGCATCACTGGACTTCTAATTGCTACAATATTTCCTATCAAACTACTTCTCCTGCAATAATGCCATAGGCAATCACCATGGGCAGAGCTATTCCATGTGTGCGAACAGGCAGACAAACAGATGGGCTCAGAAATTCACCGTTATTCGAACCAAGCATAAATCACACTTTGGAGAGAAAAGATGGTATTTGATAGTTCAGCTGCACCATGTGCTCTCCCCACGCCGTGTGTAATCCTCCTCCGGCAGCTGGGTTACCGCGGGCTCCCACCTTCGGAGAGAGCGCGGCAGAGGGAGCGGGGAACGGCCGGGACGGCTCTCAGGAGACCCCAGCGTGCAGCACCGGCCAGGGTCCGGGGCTCCCTGCGCCAGCCCCGGGCACCGCCGAGGGCACAGCCGAGCACATCCCGGGCTCGGGGGCAGCGGCGCTCGGAGGGGCGCGGGGCAGGAACGGGGAGCGTGGGCTCGGAGCAGAGCTGCTGCTGAAATGGAAACCCCCCAAACCTCCACAAGCCTCCGAGCGACGCCGGAGCGCGCAAACGCTCGTGTTGGTGCCACGGTCTCAACTTTGCTCGAGTCGCAAGGCCGCCGCTCGGCCCGTCCGGCGGCGCCGGGCTGACCCGCCCGGTGCCGCTCCCGGCCGCTTCCCGCTCCCGGCCGGGCACGTGCGGGCCCCGCGGCCCGGACCCCCCGCTCCCGCGCGGCCCCGCCGCTCGATCCCCCCCGCCGCCCCTCGCTCGGTGCCGCGGCCCAGCCGGGGCTGCCCGGAGGCGCCGCGCGGGGCCGGGGCCCGCGGCGGGCGGGCACACACCCCCGGCGCGGGGCGGCGCGGCCCGGCGGAGCGCAGGGCCCCGAGTCTCACCTGCGGCGCGGCGGAGGCGCGGCGGTGCCGGCGCGGGGGCGCGGGAGCCCCGCAGGACCGAGCGAGCGGCGCCGCGTCCCGCACGGAACTTCGCCGCGCGCGCGCCCGCCCCGCGCTCCCGCGCACGCGCCGCCGCTCGGGCGCGCGCGCCGCCGCTGCCACGCAGGCCGGGCGGGGGCCGCGCGCGGGGGGCGGCGCGTGCGCGCTCGGCGCCACCTGCGGCCCCGCACCTGGAGCGGCCCCGGCCCCGGCCCCACGGCCCCACGGCCCCACGGCGCTGCCCCGCGGGACCCAAGGGCCGCCCGCCGCTCCCCCCCCCCGGCTCCCCGGGCCCGGCATCCCCTCCCGCCGCGGCTGCGGGAGGGCGGCAGGGGCCGCTCGGCTCGGAGCGGGACCCATCGCAGGTCCGGCCCAGGCGTTTCGGAGCCCCGGGCCTCAAGTGCGGCGCAGCCGAGTTCCTGCACGAGCCGGCCTGAACGGGTTTGGCTCCAGAATCTATCCAGCTTTTGGGATAGAAAATCCTCAGTCTGCAAATTAAGGCATGAGTACTCGGCATAGATTGAATTTGAACCTCAAATTCAACAGGTTTTTTTCACAAGTGAGCACGAACGTGGCAATAAACACAAACCAAACGAGCGAGGCTCAGCAGTGGTCCCTGCGCAGCGGCGGGGCTCGGGACCAGGGCAATTGCTCCTATTTTGTCAAGTGCTGTCACCTTTGTCAAACTTCCGTGGAGATGTTTGCTGGTACGGCTGGAAGCTCCCAGCGCTGGCACGGCTCAGTGCTAACAGCAGCCCTAGAGCAGCTCACAAATGAAACATGGTGTGCCAGCAAAAGCGCCTTTGCCACTCTAACCATTTCCATGCAGCCCTTTGCTAGTAAAAATACTACTTTAAAGTGCTTTTTCTTCTTTCCGATCACTCCTCTAGGGCAGACGAGTTGAAGCGCCCTAGCAGCGAGCAGGGAGCCAGTCCCGCAGGACAGGACGGGGAAGGTCAGCCCAGTCCCCCGGACTGAGGCCGGGCCCCGCGGTGGGTGAGCCCCGTGCTTCGGGACAGGACCGAGCTCTCCCCGCGCTGCCCGTGCCCCGGCCCCGCCGCTTCCCAGTGCCCCAGGTGTGCTGCAGCTGTCTGCAGCAGGCAGCGGCACACGGAGCCGCCCTGCCCCGCAGCGCCGGGGATTTGCTGAGCGCGTTCCCGGGAGCAGCGGGAAAGGCCCCACTCTGCATCTCTGCCCGTGTTCCAAGGAAGTGCCTGCAGCCCTCGTGGCGTGTTGCTGCTCTGTCCCCTCTCTCTCGACTGATTGCATCACCCCCACCTACACCAGAGCTGTGGGGAACCTGCTGCCCAAGACATTTCAGTTCAAATAAGTCACTTTTTCCAGTAGGCTCCACTTACAGACTTCAAAATAATTGTGTGTTTTACAGAACCTGAAACATGATGGTAGATCTTTGCTCAAATGGCTTTTATCCATAGAAACTCATATTTTAGGAAAACCTTCTTGCTAAAGCAGTGCCACCTCCAGCATCCAGAGAGACCCAAAACTGCCGTGGTTGTTTGGGAAGATTTTAACTGTTTCTTCTGGAAACATCACTCAGTTTTGGTTTTGTTATAAAGCTGCTTACACCTAGCTATAGAAATTCACTATCAGTTTGGGTGAATATAAACAAGAGCCAGGGCTTGAGTTTCTGATACATTTAAGAGACAGAGAAAGTCGATTCTCTCTCCTGGAGCATTTCTGATGGCACAGAGTTTCTCTCCGGGGTGCAGATGCCTGCACAGCTCTGCAATGCTTCTCACTAGAGACAGAGCAATAGACACAACAGATGGAAACTAAGAGGCCACCTGGTTTTAAAGCAAATCATATCATCAATCTATCAGTACAAAATCTGAAACATGGGAAAGTGCTTAGAGAAACAAAATTAATTCAATTTTTTTTCTCCAAACTCAATTTTCCCAAAGTCTGTTGATATACCATTTGCAAAAATGCATTTCTTTCTCTTAAAATGAGAATGTCAGTGGATTGAGGTGGAAGAACTTAAGTGCTTTACATCAAAACAACAAAGAAATATCTATTGTTAGGCTGCCATAAGTTACCGTCTTTCTATTCAGTAAAGCTGGTTTTTAAAATCTGCTACATTCTTGTGCACAGCTCCAAGATCCAGGTTTTTCATGGCTAAATTAGACAGACCAGACAGAATTAATTTAAATTATCAACAGCAATTCAGTTAAGAAAGAAAATTAAATTTCCTCAATTAAGTCTTGACAGAAATAGACTTTTGTTCATATCTGTGCTACAGTTCTGTGTGAAATTCTCTTTCAAACACCCCCTGAAGTGAGAACTTTCAGATGTTTACGTTACTACTTATGTGTTTCAGGGTCTGTAGGATCAGCCACAGATCAAGTCTCCTGAAGTGTAAAAAATGTATTTTATACACACGCATCTAAATGAGGGTTGCATCATTCACAGATCCCAGCTAATAATTTCATTTAATCAGTTAATTATCTTATACAGTTCAAGGATGGGTTGATGTACATCTTAATCTGCACTTCTTAAAATCACACTGATTCAACTGTCCAGAGGAATTCTTAGTAGTTACTGTGAGTCTGTAAGGAATGGAGAATTACCTAAATAAAAGTATTTAAATAACTTATTTTTTAACCTAAAACACAAAGAAATAATTTTTTATGCCTCTAATGCATTTATAGCCAATACTCACAGGATTGTAGAGCACCCTCGGCCTCCTCACTATTTACAGCCCAATGTTGTAGCACGGACCCACTGGGAGTGAGGCCACTTCATGATAATTGATCCAACAGAGCCAAGCACAGCAAGGGAGCACTGTAATATCAGGGGCTGAGAACATTAAACCAGGAACATTCCTGTGTTACTTGTGGGTATGGAGATTCACAAATCCGTTTTGGGAAAACTACAACGATCTTGACCCAAATCTTTAAGGATTTTAAATCAACATATAGTCAATTCGATTGATTTAGTTTATCCTGAGTGCTAAATGCAACTGTCACTGTATCCTTCATTCTCAGTCCATTATCGATAAATTCCTGGCCTTACTGACTTAATATATGCCTATTGACTTATTTATTTTCCATTCCTAATAGCACACAGAGAGCAGACTGCTGGAAGTTCTTTTTCAGGGGAGGAAAAGCAACACAAAAAACAAACAAACAAGCAAAAATAAAGACAATCCCAAAATAACCTTCTTCTTCAAATGTAAATTGTAGAGTTTAAGGAGAGCCAGCCTTCCAGCAGTAGCTGGAGAAGCCAGGCTGTGGATTGCCCCTTGCACAGGCAGGGCCGCAGCTCCCTCCACGCAGGCTGAGCTGCACAGAGCGGCTGCAGCCTGCACGCTCCGGCTCAGATTTCCATAAGGTTGGGTCCCAGAGGAAGCATTAATGCTGAAGGAATGCATACCAGCGTGGAACGAGGCGAAAAGGCAGCACAAAATCTCTCCAACAGATTGCTCACAGAAACACCTCTTTTGTACCATATTTAAGATCTGTAGATTGATCTCATGAGCATTTGTGCAGCAGTTTAGTCTCAAACTGATAAGCGTGCTCCGAAAGGAGAGAAACAGAATCAAGGCAGATTAAAAAGCGTCGGTGTTGGGGCAGATAAGGAACTGAGAGCCACCACGTGACTCAGAACGCTCCAGCCCGGCCGCCTGCAGATCTCATCAGGGAACCAGATGTGACCAGTGGCAGAATATCCTTCTCAGCGTGAGATCTGGAGGATGTGACTGCCATCCAGGAAAGGGGAGATGGGAAAGTATGATGGGGAAAATGGCCTTTTTTATAGAGTTTAATTGCTTAGAAGAAAGACACGTTTTCCTTTAAAGAAGAAGGGATGCTCAAAAACAGGCTCAGGAAGGTGTCTGGAGGAAGGAGCAGAAGGATTTTTCACATGGACAGAAAACTGAAAATCGCTTCCTCTTTTCTGGTGGTTGTGTGTTTGAAATGATGAAGTGGCAGCAAACAGTTCTCATTAATTTCTCTGGTCAGTTGAAACCAGGGTGGGGCAGTGCAGAAAAAGTGGAAGAGGCCTGTTGTCCTCTTCTCATAGAGCAGGAAATTGAGCATTTTCATTCATGAATTTGTTCATTGTCCCGCATGGAGAGGACAGCTGGCAGAGATGCTCCATCCCAGTGGAGGGAACACCTCAGCCTTTGCACACTCTCGCTGGTACCTACACCACCCCAACTGCAGACTGTTACAGCATGAGCTCCACTCTGCCTCACAGGGGCTGTGGGGCAGCTGCTACTGTTGCTTTTGTGGAAGGACAAGTGGAAGATGGAGTTTTTCAAGCACCCAGTCTTGTGGTTGCAGCTCATTTTGGGGCGAGGAGGAGGAGGAGGAGGAGGAAGTTTGCTGCATGGAATTGGAGCTGAGACACAGAGTAAGCTATGTGTCCTGCACACACAGGTAGCACTCACTGTGCTCCTGAGAGAGAAAGGGTTGTGGATGCCTTGTCTCAGCCCCAGCAAAAGGTTTGGAGATGAAGCCTGTTCCTTCAATCTGTATGCCAGCAGAGCAGAGAAGCAGTGCAGGGAGCAGCGTGCTGGGGTGAGGCCCCCAGCAGCCTGGGCTGCCAAGCAGATGGGCTGCCGTGTTCTCAATCAAGTGCAGTTTTTAAGGTCATGCCTAGATAATGAGCATCACAGCACCCAAGCCTACAGATCATGAATATATGGATGAATATTGACGCGCACGCTCTCCTTTCTGCAGCTCTGTCCCTGGAGCTGTCCCTCTGCTCCAGCTGTGCGAGTCTGGAGCTGCCACTAAGGCCTGGTGTTAGAGCTCACCCTGCCCTTGCTGCTGGGCTCTGGAGCACCTTCATTCGGGTGCCTCCCTCTCACTTCTCTGGGCAGGGTGTGAATGTGGCTCACTGAGGCTGCAGAGCAGCAGGGTAACTGCAGAGCCTGGGCCCAGGTGTGAACTCAAACCATATGTTAAGCTGATAGTGAAGATAAACCCTTCTAAGTACTTCATTATTGTGTAAGCAAGACACAAGCTTTATTGCTCTGTCTCCCTGTTTTCTTAATGAACTGCCTTAAGTTGATCTCTGTTTATACAGTTTATATAGTTTATATAGTGTCCCTGGTCATTAGTGAGGCTCAAATGCCCCTCCTTGAGCAGGCAGAGAAGAGGAGAGAAGAAAGAAACAGAGAAAAGAGAAGGAGAAAGGCAATTGAAGCCAGATTGAGCAGCTCTGGCTTTAACAGTCCTAGGCCCTGCCCCTGTTTGTGCTGACATTCCTCCCGGTGACCCTTTCCAAGTGTTCCGGGCGAGTTTCGCAGGAATGCACAGCTCTGTCTCCGTCAGCTCGCCTCGTTATTCCACAGGAGCTGGCACAGCTCCCCAGCTTTCACAGCCAGATGTTAGCAGGGTGATCCTGCCAGACACTGCAGGCATGCACCTTCCCACTCCCAGCCCCTTGCACGGGGAATCGTTTCTGAGGAATCTATTCTGGGTAATACTTTTCTTTTGTGACTTGTTCTCTTCCTTTGCTCTGAAGATTGATTCATAGCACCAAAGCTGCATCATTTCACAGCTAAGGAAAGTGGGATGAATTTTGCTATAAACTTTAATGGCAGCAGGACAGATTGGTAACTGAAGGATTTTTGGTCCTACTCATGAGTCAGGACCCAAGCTGTGCTTGTTGTTGTGAAAAAAAAAACTAGGACAAAAGGAGACTCCTGCCCAGAGAAAGCTGTGGGTGGTTTTACATTTCAGACTAATCATATGGATCCACAGAGACAAAAGAATGCAAATGAAAAATGAGGCACTATTGGTAGCAGAACACACAGGGATCAGACAACATCAACAGCTCTTCTTCCATCTTTTCTTTGCCTGTCCCAGGTGATCCTGTAGCTTGTGGACAGCTCTGGGGATGCCCACACCGAGGTGCAGAGCCAGGGCCCATCCTCTGGCAGAGCAGCCACACGTCACTGCACGCTGACTGACAGCACAACAACTTTGCAATCATAACTTCGTGTTCTGTGTGCTGTGGGACAGCCCACGACCATTTCAACCTCCAACCTTCTTTCTCTTCTAATGCTGCTCATAGTTTTGAACTAAACTATAAATTCTGTGGGACTTTGTGCAAAAACTTTGTGTATTGTAGGAGCACACTGGATTCCTGACCACTGTTGTGCTTTCCAAGAGCTACTGCGCTGCAAATACTTAAAGTACGTCTCAGAACTAATGACTTGTAACTTCACTTAATTCATCAAGATGTCAAATGGAGATTGCACTTTAGCTCAAAATGAGCTGGGGTGGAGGTGGAAATAATGTCATTTAAATTTAATACCATCTTATGATGGTAACATTCAAACATTCAAACAAATTACAAATTTAACCTTTAAAATAGTATTTTGAAAGGAAGTTAAAATAATTGCAGAGTATAGCTCTTAAGGTTGAAGGGCTTTCTGTTCCTGCACTGAAAGGTGCTGCAGAAATGCAGAGCATTATGTTTATTTATTAATAATCCCACAAAGAAATTTTCATGATCGCCACTGGGGACTGTCTGACAGGTGACACAGGTGACCTTCTGCCGGGAGTGACATCTCTCCCCTACAATTTACATTCTCCAAATGATTTGCGATCAAATTACTTACAGCACAAATTAGTTTCTCTCCCCACTGTTCACTCCCACAGCACCATATTCAACTGTTTGTTCCACAGGGCCATAAAAATAATAATATGGAAAGTCGGTGCCTCTGCTTCCAACATGGAAACAGTGCATTGGCCAAGAGATCGATTCCTGCACTCATTTTCTCCGGCACTGGGATTTGCATCTGGGGGAGATGCAGGTCATTGGCTGGAAAAGAGCATCCTGGGTTCACATTTTGATTGCACAACCAGATAAACAAACCAAGTGTCCCAATTAGAGGGAAGAAAATAATCAGCATTCAGTGGTAAAGGAATGGAGCAGACTAAGGAACAGCTTTGGAACAGCCAAAGAACAAATCCCAGCCATTTACTGGGTGTTAGGGAGACTGTAACAATCAGCGGCAGGGAAATGGTTAAATAATGGTTAATATATTAAAGGTGCAAAGGGTCTCCTGACCTCTGCCACTGTCAGTTCTGTCAATGGGCCAAAAGACGCCAGCAGAATAATTATGGCCTATATTTAGATTATGGATGCATCGGACAGGGTGAAGGTTGAACATGGGGAACATGGTTGTTTGCAGTTCATTAGTGATAGGAGCAGCCAAGGGTGGGAGGAGGGCACTGAACTGGATTCATCCCACCTGGAGTACTTGTGCTGAGCTGCATAATGTCAGGGAAAGAGATCTGATTAGACGGGGAACCGAAGGCAATAAACAACTCTGTTCAGCCTGTCACACCCAGCAAGGCCAAGGAAGGAGGGAAGGAGGGAAGGAAAGAGTGGAGAAAGCAAGAGCAGGCTCTGGCTCTCAGCTATGCTGTTCCTGCAGCAAGGAATGCAGCTGAGACCTGGGGTGGGAATGCAGAGCTGGGAGCCTGTGCATGTGATTGTGAGGTGTGTTTGCACGCGCGTGTGTCACGCAGAAGAGCATCAGGAGTGCTCTGCAGCTGTACCTGTGCATCCTGTGCCCGCTCCCAGCCCGTGTCCCTGGGAGCAGGGAGGGGGCTGTGGGCTGGCATGGGCTGTTCTCCGCGGTGCACAGCACATGCACAGCAGTGAGATGTGCAAGGACTGTGATGGCCCTGCTGACAAAGGCCTGGGGGGCTGCAGCACAGCTCTCCACCTACTGATCAGTCAACACAACTATTAGTAAATGGCAAGTCAGGTAAAGAAGAGGCTGCAGGGAATGTAAAATGGAAACCAGATGCCACAGCATCACATTAATTCTTCAATGCAGACTATAAATGACTGACAGTTTCCTATCATACTGACTACACAGGGCCCCAGTCAAATGGCTGGCAAAGTTTCTTTCGAGACACTGGGGATAATGAATTCAGAAGTTTCTGAACAGCTGCCTTTCATGGATCATTTGGAATTTGCGATGCAAATATGAAAAATCCATGTTAAACGCCCTCAACTAATTGAGTGGAGAACAGCAAATACAAAAGAATAGATCGCTGACCTTGGTAAAAACAGCACAAAAGCCTTAATCTGCCCAGAGAGACCAAGAAGGGAACTGAGGAGCAGGAGTAAGCAGAAGCCTGTATACTCTCCCTCAGGTTCCTAATTCTGCTTGCCAAGAGATAAATACAGACTTTCCTTTTGGGTCTATCCAACAGCACCTACCTCCCTTCCTACAACCCACAGCAGTGGAGAAGGAGCGGCTGGGGAGTTCTGACAAACTGCCAGTGTCAAACTTGATAATTCAAGGCAGAATCTGACACTGAGGGAGAAGAGACAACTGTTAAAGGGTAGCTGTTAGCAAAGGTGGGGAGGTGGGTTTTAACAGTTGAGAAGGCACAAGATAAAAGGAGAAGAAAGGCAGGGCTGGGTGGGAGTGGGGCGGGTGAGAAGCAGGACAGCTCAGACCCCTGGGGTTACAACAGTGCTGCTCACAGGCAAGGATGACACTGAAAATGCAACACTGGCAAAACTGAAAACAAGTGACAATTGTGGCTTTCTAGGACGACATGGTAGAGCTGTTCACCTTGGAAAAACAAATTCATGTTGCCTGCCTGTACCTTGCAAATCCCTAACACTATTCACTAGCTAGGTGTATGCTCCAAAGGTATTAACTGTTGACCATCAGCTGCCTGGATGAGGGGCTGTTTCTGCTGAGCAGGCTGGACAGATAAGGCATTGCTCTCCCGAGGCTCCCTGTATGGAAAACAGCAGCAAGGTCCAGTGAGCTAGCAAGTCTCCCCAGTTGCAGTTTTCCAAAATTGGAACGTCATGTCTGCTGGGCTGCACATACCAGCTCTGGTCCTGTCAGCTGTTTCTCACTTTATCATCGTGCTTCTTCCAGGGAGACCAGATAACTGCTCTTGTGCTGCTGCAGGCACCGCCACACCTTTCCCAGGTTGTGTCTGTGAGGAGCAGCAGAACAGAAACACTGGAGACAGAAGAGGCCAATCTATTATTTATACTCAGCTACTCCCCTTGGGCCTGAACAAGCAAAAAGCTCTCTTTAAAGGCTTACAGTTCTTGGTCAGGTTCCAAGAGAGACAAAGGGATGTTGTAAAAAGAGTTTCATATGAGCTTGGTAAAACACTCTCCTAGGGAAGAGGCAGCAGGTTTCCTTTGTGTGGGAAGGCAGGAGGTAGACGATTTTGTTTAAATTTACATTCACAATGAAAGATTTTCCTGTGTGTTTCAATGGCTCTCATTCAAATTTACATTTCTTTGAGCAGTTTTCTGCATTTGTAGGGTTTCTGTGCCATTTCTAAAGCAGCAGCCCTATTTCATGCCCTCTTAAGTCTGTACCACTCAGGAAGTTGAAAGTGCTGACTCAGCTCTCTGGAGAGCCTGTGAAGCATCGCTGTCCTCACTGTTTGCAGTTCTCAGATGTGAATAACCACAGAACAAAAATGTTTTGGTGTCCCTGGCCTAAATGCTGGGCAGATATGGGGCTTTCTTTTAAACCGGAAGGAAACGGGGAGGTACCACAGGGGTGCCACTGCTGCTGAAAGAAGAGCAAAGACAACTGAAGCAATAGAGTATTGAGAATAAAGCAGCGTTGCAGTCAGGTGTTGTGCTAGAGGCCTGGGAAAATACTTGGAACGTGCTTTTGCTCCACTAGTTTCAGCCAAGATTTAAATGCCCAGAAAGGATCTGGAAGGTTGCCAAGACAACAGCGTTTTTGAAAACCGCAATGTTCAGGTTTGGGTGGAGATGAGGAACATGTTCAAGTCATTCCACACTATCTGGAGTCACAAGGCAGCAAGAGAGCACATGCGGTCAGTAATGCCCAGCAGGAACCGACGCAGCCGGCACAAAGTTCTATTATTCCTTTTACTCTGCACAAACCACATGTTTTTCATTAGGTCCAAATTGTAAAAGAAAATATATACATATTAAACCAAATACCAGAGTTGTGTGAACGTGTGTTTGGCAGTTTGTGTTCAGGTTACAAATGCTCACAGTGTATTTCACAAAAATGCTGTTTTACAAGGTTGCGATCCGCAGTCAATAATGCGAGACGTGCCATACTCTCAACCATCATTTTGGCCCACACTTCCTCAAAAAGCAAATAAACAAAGTAAACTAAATCATCCTGCACTTCAACAGCTTGCTTGGTTGGGTAGATTAGTGCCTGGGAACAAAAGAGTTCATGGATCAGAGACCTCTTCGGTTTCCTGAATGTTTTAAGCCTGGCTTCCTAAGGACGCAAGACTCCTGCATTCACACCATCCATCTGTCTTCTCCCCCCAGCTCCCTCCCCCCCCATCTTTTTAGCTCACTGGCCAATTTTAAACAATTTTATGTAATTTGGCAGGCAGCTGAAAGAGGCTCCAACACGGAATTCAGTTTGCCAAAGTTTGTAGAAGATCAGTGGGCTAGAAAGCGATGAGATAGATGAGTGTCCGTGCTGAGCCCCGCGGCCGGGAGGGCACGGCCGGGAGGGCACGGCCGGGAGGGCACGGCCCGGCCCCAGGGCACAGGGGACCCGTGGTGCCCAGCAGGGTGGTGTCACACGCACACAGCAGGGCACTTGTCTCCGGAACGGCGGCTCCCGCCGCTGCCTTTGGATGTGGATGCTGCCGGCCCTTCCTCCCAGCATGCTGCTCCCTGGCATTGTGCACGGCCTGGATTTCACTGTTGAGAAATCGCTGAGAACAAGCAGTAACTGTTGAGCAGCAATATAAGCGAAGGTGGTGTTTATGCCATAAAAGCATGCTGTGCTGGTGAGACATGTATAGAAGGAAGCAGGATCTGGGAAGTGATTGTTTTATGAGGGACTGACTTTAAAATGACTCATTCAGCACAGAGCAGCAATTGTGACTTTATTAAAAATCACCATGTTCTGGAGTTAACTCCTTGGCTTGGTTACATGTGCTGCCAACTTCAGCTTCATCAGAAAATAGGTCTTGCTGAATTCCCATGGAAAAGTCCTGGAGTGGCTCCCAAGTCTGTCTCCCTCTGCGGAGATGGTGCTGGCACCCCTACTGCAGGGCAGCAGGGCCGGAGCCTGATCCTGCCCTGGTGCAATCACATCTCCTGTTGCTTTTAAAACAGCCTCCTGCTGTTATTTTTGTTCCTCTGCATTCTTTAGGTACATTTGATGCAGTGCGCAGACACTTCAAAGTGCTGGTATTAAATAAAGACATTTAAAAAAACACTTACTTGAGATAAAAAATCAGACTTCTCAGAGTTTCAGGATTTCAAGCTGCAGCCCCTTCCCCGCCACTGCCAGTGGCTGCAGCGCACACCAGGGCAGGATGCTCAGAGAACACAGAACCCAGGGAAAGCAAGTGTGGGAGAAAGGGGACTTCTTGTAGTTAAGTTTCCACAGCCTTTAAGAGAAACCAACAAATTCCAATATAAAAGAGACTACTTCACAGTTTAAGTGTATGGACTTTACACGGCCGATTTAGAACTCTGCGTTAAACTGTTTCTTCTCTCCCTTCCCCCCAAAACAGGTTTTGGGGATGGAAATCCTGATCTAAACTAAATCCCAGGAGCCTGACAATCTTTCTGCAGAACTTCCCTGAGACTCTGGGATGTTGCCAGCTTCAAGAGATGTAAAGGAAGATTGCCAGGTCACAGGGCATGCCACAGATGGGATTTGACTTCTGAGCAGTCTTTTAATTTAGGCCTGGAACAAGATTTATTTCTGTCTGAAATCACAGAGAAAGAAAAAGATAGAGGGCTGTGGGGATGAGGCAGGGAGATGTGAATTCAGATAAGACAAATTTCATCTGAAGTGTGTAGAATATTCCTGTGAGGCTTCTAGTTTCCATCTCTGTTTTACAGATTGAGAAACTAATGCTTCAAGTTAAAAATCCGTGCTAGCAGTGAGAATATTAACTAAAGACACATGAGTCCAGTCACCCAGCTTTATGGTCTGAGCCTCCCCCTCCTCCACACAGTCCCCGTGCAGGGAGGATGGGACAAAAAGGAAGAAATTTTGTGTTATTTCCTGCTTGTACCAAACAAGGCCTCCACAACTGGAGACGCACCATGGGTTGGCCTTGCGCACGCATTAGGCAGGAGAGGTCCAAGCAGCAGCCACAGAGAAGCTTGCCCAGCACAATTCCTCTTTGCAAATGAGGCCTCAGCTCAGTGAGAGGGATGGGTATGTCAGTCCTGCCCCCTGGAACAGTTTCACCAGCTGCCTCTGAGGCATTGCTGCTCCTACTGGGCAGCACCTCACCCAGAACAAGCTGGTCTTCCCAAGTGCTTGTCATTTTCTCTCTTTGGTCTCCTCTCCTCTCAAACCAAACCAAACCAAACCAAACCAAACCAAACCAAACCAAACCAAACCAAGAAACAAAATTGTTTCTCCATAGGCTGCAGACATATGTTCAGGCTGCAGGCTGCACAAAGCTAACGAGTTCAAATCCCAGCTCCCCACATACCTGCCCAGGAGATGCCCAGCCCTGTGAAGAGTGGAAATAAAAAGAGAAGGAGCACAAGTTGGTGCACCTCTAGGAGCTGGTGGCCACTCCTGTTCCAGTGGTGCTGGTGGCAGGACCCTGCTCCAGGATGCCACACTCACTTCACAGTAATGTCTTACCCTGAAGCACTTTAAAGTACAAGTTAAACATCAGCCTTTGTAGCACTGCAGTGCAGATGGTCATTGCTGTCCCCAAACCACAGCTGTACAAACCAGGGTGCTGGGAACAACTGGGAACTTGTCTGTGCAGACCATGAGGTTTGTCAGGGCAAAGACACAGGTGGCTGTGCCCACCCTGCTTTGATGCTCCCTTCCCTGTCAGCTGTGGCCCCTCACTTCAGCCAAGGAACTCAGTTCTCTCCTTCTGTTAGTGGCAATGACTGGTCACCATGGCAAATTTAATGTAGAGGGAGGAAATTAAAATGGCTCCTTTCCATTTTGGAATAGCAGGAGCCACGTGAGACTCAAATTAGGCCAGGGGTAGCAACATGCCACCACCTGCCCTGTGAACAGCACAGCTCACTGGTGCTTTCCACACCAGGACCCACAGAGCTCCCCACAGGAGAGACACCTGAGCCAGGACCAGCCATGGATGGAGCCAGGGATCAACACCTCATCTCCTATCTCACCTCAGATCCCTGTGAAGTCCTGTACCTCACCCTGTCCCACAGGGAAACCACCTAAGAGCAGCTTTACAGAGGAGTCCTGGCAGTGATGTGTCTTAATCATTGCAAAGCCCTGAAAGTCAGTGGGAGGAGAAACATGTTCCTACAGCTTTAGATGGTGCCTTCCAGAAGTGTCTCTCACTTTTCTGCTGCCAGCTTATATTCCTATTATTTTGCCTGTTTGGCACATCTGGAGAGGAGGGGAAGCCGCTTCCTTCGCCTGCCCTTGACCGGCCAAGCAGCTGCCAAGCTCTGCAGGCCACTGGAGTGACCAGAGGAACGAGGGGCTCACACTGCCCTTGCAGAGATCCAGCTCCACGTCCGAGCTGTTCAGCTGTCCTCCCTGCCCTCCCAAGGGTCACCTTTCCCCACTTCTCAGCCACAAGCCCAACACGTGTCATACTGCAACTTGGCAAACTTTACAGAACACTGGAGCACCTCTCCCACACCCCAGGCTGACAGGGACATTTTTCTGCTCCACAACATTCCCAGTCATGTCCCGCTGAGCTCTGCTGTTGTGATGCTCATATTCATCGGAGACCGTGAATATGCAAACCCCAGGAACAAAGACACAACACCCACACCCACATGCCAGTGCCTGGATTAAGACAGAATCCATTCTATCCTGCAGCCAAGAGTGGATGGGCGCTGAAATTCCCCGGAGTGCCGAACATGAACCACTTAACAGGAACAGAGCAGCTCCCAGTGCCCTCGAGACACAGGGCTGGGAGATCCAGTTACCCATTGGACAGATTCCCCTCTGCTGGTCTGCCCAGAGGGCAGGACACCGCTCCTGGGTTCTTGCTGGGAGCAGCTGGTACTGGTGGGAGATAGCCCTTTCCTCCACATGCCACCAGTGCCACCTCTGCAGCTGGTGGAGCGCCTCAGGAGCACCTCAGGCTGGGGCTGTCCAGGTGCCACCGGCTGGGGCTCTCCGGGAGCTCTGGGGCTGTCCGGGTGCCACCCGCTGGGGCTCTCCGGGAGCTCTGGGGCTGTCCGGGTGCCACCCGCTGGGGCTCTCCGGGAGCTCTGGGGCTGTCCGGGTGCCACCGGCTGGGGCTCTCCGTGCCCGCGGGCTGGGGAAGCCCCTGTGCCGTGCCAGCCAAGCGGTGCCTCCCCGCAGCGTTCCTGCCCGGGCAGCGTTCCCCAGCTTGGCTGCTCTGCATTTACTCACCAGGAAATGTTTGAGCTTCACGGAGCTGCAGAGCTCTTTCTGCTGCCGGTTGTTACGCAGGGCAGGGCTGCGAGGGGGTGTTCACCCAGGACCCGTGCACATTCAGCCCACTGCTGACAAGGGGCTAAAAAGTTCCCGATGCAAACAAGTGGGACTCACGGCCCAGCCCCAAAAGCCAGCACAAAGCCTGGCAGGAGCTGGACCCCGTGGGGCAGCAGGATGCAGAGCCCAGAGCTCAGAGCAGCTGCCTGTTTCCTCAGGGAGCTGAGCCGGAGCTCTGGCCAATGTGCCTGATTTCCCTCTCATTTATTTTAGATTTTCAGCAAGACATTTCCACAGCTACTCCCAATTTACACCAGTGGGAATAAACGATGGTCCAGGCCCCTCCTCCCAGAAGCCTGCCTGGGGTTCCTCAGATTTCTTCCTTACAGAAAGCATTGAGGGTCCATTTTTTCCCTGTTAAATCATCCGATTTTTTTTTTTTTGGCTTCCCTTTTGAGAGGAATTCTTTCTTTCTTTTGAATTAATTTTGCTCAGTTCCAGCACTGACCCATGTTTATGAAAGGGGCTTATGAGCTGTAATGTTAACTAGCCTCAGTTTGCTGATTCAGCAGCAGAGTAAATAGGTAATTACACTCTGCCATATGTGTCTCTAATTCCAAATAGGTGGTGTCCAAAAGGCACTGTGCATTACCAGTGGATGACTGGAGTTGGGACTGTAAAAATGAGTAAATTGGTCCCCAAGGCCAGAAAAAGCTCTGTCAAATCCCACTGTTTATATCATACTGAGTGGCTGACTTGTGGTTATTTTGTAATTTAATACTGCTAAATGTCAACGGGAAATCCTTTCAACTGCAGTTTGATACCTAGTGACAGAAAATCATTCAAGACTTAGACAAAGCAGCAAGCTCAGAGAGGAGCACTTTTTTCTTTTAATCTATGCATAAAGAGTGATCCTGCAGCAGCTGCCCTGCCCCAGGGGGGACAGGGCAAACACACTGCTGCCCCCAGAGATGCCCCTGTCCTCTGCTGTGTCCATGGCAGTGAGTGCCAGGCGCTGGGCAGGGCTGCCTGTGCCTCCACCCGGAGCAGCAGTCACTGGGCTCTGTGTTCTCAGTGCCTCCCCAGTCAAGCCCAGCCAGACAAGTTTCTTTAGTCCTTGTCTTGCAAAGCTCAGTGTATGAGCCCAACACTTCCGGCTGCACGTTAGTTTTTAAAAAAACAGAAAACCCAAATTGCTGCATTGTAAAAATACTTTCTGTAAACAAATCCAAACATTCAAGCAAGGGCTGCTCAAGCTCTGCTGGTAAAGAAGCTGCAGAGGAGATTGCAAATGACTTGCAGTGTGTCTCCTTCAAACACCGAACTGAGTCTCATAGGCTGTGTTATATAAAAGTCCGAACTCTCCCAAAGCAGCCTACTGCACTGATTCACGGTGCTGTCCTGCCCCAGAGAGCTCTCTGAAGTCAGACAGTAAACTGGAGTCACCTACTCTGGTGCTCCTGGCTGCTGGTCAAGGCCTCAGTCAGGGACAGCCACCTCCTGTTCCCTGGGATCAGGGCACACAGTGGCACACTGGCAAGGAGGAGGGGACTGGGCTCAGGCTGGCTGGGCACAGCCCAGGGGCACCTGCCACAGCTCTGCGCTTCCGCAGGACGTGGGGCCATGGGGTAGCACCGGCTGGTGGCACACACGGCCTGGGGGACTCTGACACAGCCCAGACATGCAAGTAAAGAGTTTTCTTCTTCCCAACGTGCAAGCACAGAGCTCTGCTCGGCCCAGGCTCAGGCTGTGTCCCTGCTGCTCTTTGTGCTGGGCAGCAGCACTGTGGTTCCCAGGGCTGCTGTCCAAGCAGGGTCTGTCGCACCTGATCTGCTCTGCTCAGTCTGCCTGCTACAGATCCCTCATCTCTGGGGGCTGAGCAGAGTAATTAGAGGGCTGAGAGCTGGACAAAGCCTGTCTGGTGGATGGCTAATTTACAAATGCTCAGACTGTCCACAGTCCTAAGCCAAAGAGGAAGCTTAATTAGAGGCACAGGAGAAATTCATCTGGGAGGAAATTAAGGCAGAGAGAAGCCCCACCCCATCAGAGGCAGAAGGACACCCTCAGTGCAGCCTGATCCTTCAGAGAATCCTGCTGGCATGGGGCAGGGACCAGGGCTTTGCTTGGAAGCAAAGGGCAAGTGGTGGCCCTGTGCCTAAAAGCAAAAAGGGCACTGCCGTTTCTCATAGAGTCTCACTCCCTCCTGCTTTGGGAAGCTCTGACAGGATGCACTGTTCAGCTCAAGCATCTCTCCAGGGCTGGGGGCCCGGCCTTATGTTGGCAATTCCAGCTCAGGCTAATGGGGTCTGCGGGGAAGCTGTTTCACACTCAATTCTGCTGTTCAACACTGCTGGCTGCAAAGTGGGGGGAGCCGCACAAGCTGCTCTGGCAATATGTTAGTATAGATCCCACAGGATCCTCAGTGACCCCTTAGGATCCAGTCTGCTTCTTCAGCTCTAGAAAACAAGTGAGTGAACAGCTCAAACCTTTCTGTGCCAGGCTGGGGTACAGCAGTGTCACACGGCAGGAGCTGCCTGGCTCTGTGTAACATCAGGGCAGTGGACACAATTCAGGCCAGGCTAGAGCCTGTCACAGCACCAGGAGTGCCAGCAGCTTGTGCCACAGTTCCCCAAAACTGGGGCTGTGCCACTAGTTCCCCAAAAGTCTAGAGAAGCCTTGTGACCTAGGAAATCATATTCTCCCACTTTCTCCTGTCCTAGTAATGGGATGGAGCTATTTTGTGGCTGTGATCTGCTCCAGCCATTTGCTCTGGGGCTTTAAGCAGATACTTTTTGGCCCAGCTTCTTGCATGCACCTGACAGAGACAGAAGCCAATGTTGAATGCATTCCTGCTCTCCACTTCCCGCTTTGTGAGCCGGGCTGATGCTATCCCAGCCCTGCCCAGGACAGTGTCTGCAATAGTGCATGTGATGCATGGCGAGATCTGCAGGTGAAAGAAACAGGAAAATGCAATGAAACAATCTCTGCGCTAGCCCAGCCTGCAGAAGCTTAAGGATGATTTGAGTGCTATAACATCATTTCCATATGCTAAGCACTGTCTCTCCCAGACTCCCCACTGAAAACCAGTTCTTGGTGAGGCTTGAGGCACCTCCCGGGTAGATCAGGTGCTCAGGGTGGGATTGGCTACAGCACAACCCGCCCCCAGCTTCTGCTGCTGCTACATGAAGCCAGAGAGGCACAGGAGAAGCAGGGGATGTCTCTAGCCTCTAGGAATTACAATTCATGTGATCCTTCTTTCCCCATGGCCTCATTTGGCCCCAACCCCAAATTCCACAGCACCCACACTGTGCTGCATCTTCACCCTTTGCCCTGCCCGAGGCTGTTGTGCATTGCATGCCCACACTCTCTGTGAGCAGAGATAAGGCTGGGAGAGCTGAGATTGGATGTGCAGAGGATTTCCCAACTTGTTCCATATCACAGATTTCTACTTTTGGGATGAGCATGGAAGGGAAAGTCTGGTTTGCACACCAGTCTGTAAAGCAAGGCAGCTGCTCTGCACAGTGGAACAGCTTTGCCCTGATGCTCCCAAAGCCACGGTAACTCCAGAGCTGCTCACCCCTAAGGCTTCCTACAGCCAGATCCAGCCCTCTGGGGTGCTGAGGGGACCCGTGACACCGGGGTGTGGCTTCCCTCTGTTCTAAAAACTTACAAGTTAAGACAGCCAGTCCTAGTTTGTTTGATGAGGGCTCTAGAATGGTTGTATCTCCAAGTGAAGTCCGTTTTTCCTTTCATCCTTGGCCTTTCACAAGGGACTGCTGACTCATACATTTGGGGCTGCGTGGGCACACAGAGTGGCACTGGGTCCTTCACACTGAGCATGGCTACAAAAGGGAAGAGGGAACAGGGGAAGAAGAACAGAGTGTGTTTGACAGAGTGTGACTGACCAAGACAGTCATTTGAGAGAAACTGGGATACCTGCCCTGACCAGGGAACAGCTCCTAGCTCCAGGGACAAGGAGAGATGAACTCCAGAGCTGCAGGGCCCATGGAAACAGGGACATTCTCTCTGCCCTGGGGTAAGTGGTGTCTCAGGGAGAAGGCCCCAGGGAGGGGACAGGGACCATGTGGCTGTGCTTCGGCAGGCCACATCTGCCCTATCACCCCAGCCTGAAGTGACACCTGCCAAGCCCTTCCACTGCCTGGGAGAGATTAAAGGATGAAGTGGCTGGCAGTTAAGGCTCAGTTCATTAGAAAGAGTCCTGTTAATTGGGTATTAACTGGCCTCTGGTGGGGATCAGGGACACATGGGCTGGGAATACAGGAGCTGCAGTGTGATGCTTGTCAGACATTTGAACTTTGGCAGGCTGGTGTAGCTGGCATGGGGAGGGCAGCCCAGCCCTCAGCTGGCACGTCAGGCCATGCCCCTCGGAGATTCACGGCTCCTATTGTCTTGGCCAGACTAATCCCTCTTACTGGGATGCTGGTCTGGTGTTTCCTCCCCATCCCAGATTGTCTATCACACCTCTTGGGCTTTTCTCAGTTTAAAAATGCATTTTTAGGGCTTAATCTGTGCTGCTTTAGGGCACGAAGACCAGGCTGGCCCTGAGATCACCTGACATTAAGTCCTGAAACAAAGCCCTTAGGGCAGAGTCCTCATACTCTGGCACTAAAGTCTCAATTCCTGTCGCCTGGAAACATAACAGGATTGTCTCCGTTTAGTGGGATTACGTCTGAAAAAGCCTTTTGTTACTGCCACTCTCTGCTCCAGGGTTGACAGCTGAATCAAACCAGATGGGAGCCCCACGGTCAGGAGGAAATGGCGCAGGGCTCCCGGCCCTGACACGGGCTGACCTTGGACAAGCCCCTCCACTGCCCTACACTCAGCCTGTCCTCCCCGGGGCAGGGGCGAGGAAAGGCCCTCAGGGATCAAAGCCTTTTGCTGCAGCCATGGCAGGAAGCTGTGAGCAGCTCGAGTAGGGCAGGGGTTCCTGTCACTCGTGTCCCTCCTTGACCCCAGAGCAGTGTGTGCTCTTGGGGGACAAGCGGAGACCGCTGGCAGTGCAGCAGGTCACAGTCACAGGGCGCTGAGGGAACCTGGGGAGTGCTGGGGGCAGAGGGGAACACGAGGCTTCCCAGCCACGGCTGCTGCCTCCCCGCTGTGTCACACCCCAGCAGTGCCCCGTGCTACAGCCAGGCCTCTGCGGTCTCAGAGCTGCTGCCATGAAACCGCCCAGCCCCAGCTCACCCTGAGCAGTACCCGGGGAGGAGGAGGAGGAGGGTGCTGAGAGGCCTCTGAACACCAAGCTGCACCCAGCCCGTTCCCCCTGAGCTTCCAGAGCTGCAGCATTGACAGAAGCCTCTCTACCTCTAAGGCATGAGGTATGCTACATACAGCAAGAAGGTTTGCCTAATTAACTCCGATTGTATATGACATTGTCATGTTGATTTACTAAATATACGCGGGAAATCTCTTTATTTCACCAGCTGATTGGTGACATAATCTGGGTCTGTAAGGAGCAGCCTTGACACCAATTCCCTCTGGTTATGTTACCTGTCTTTTCCACCTGCAATCGCATCAATGAAGCCCACAAGGAACTTCAATAACTAATTTATTCATTTTGCTTCTGATTTATAGTAAAAAAGAAAGGATGTCAGGATACACTTGCCTAGAATGACAATCAAGCCCAGAACCCTTCCAAGCTCACGCCTTCTCAAGAGGTAGAAGGCTTCACCTTAGCAGCATGTGCACCATGCTGATCGCAATTACCAACACTTCTGTGTTACTGCAGACTCCCCACCTGGGAGAAAGTTTCCAGGTAACACAAGCCTGGAAAAGTCAATTACCTTGTTCCCTTATCTGCTAAAGGTATGGCATTGCTGACTGACACATGGCATGTTCAACCATGCTCATCATGTCCCCACTTGCCCCAGAACAATTCTCCATGTTTACCAGGCTGTGTTGAGAGCCTGCTTTTGTACAGTGGTGTCCACAGAGCCCTGGGACAACTTGTGTGAGCAGCAGGAACAGGGAGAAGTCTCAGGGTGATGCAAAAGAATCCACAACTGTCTGTGGATGAGTCCCTGCAAACTGCAGTATGGCTCAAGGACTTCCTCCTTATTCAGCCTTATTTATACCAGAGTACAGATATTCCATCAGTATTTGCTGTCTAAAGAAAACGGGCTCCAAAACAGCTCTGTAATCTCATACTAAAGCCTCCCCTCTCATGCGACATGGGAAATTTTCAGAAGTTTGTATTGGCAGGAAACAGTTTCCAGTGTCTGACCATGTGCCAGGAGGTCAAGGCTTTCCTCCCCAGATGGAGAGCAGAGGCATAATTACTGCTCTCCTCTTTGGAGGCCTCAATGAAATCTCTTTCCAAAAGAGAATACAGTTGCTGGTGATGTTCTGAGAAGCAGCAGTTGTTAGTGAGCAGTGCCTGCAGAGCATTGCTAGGACTGCCAAATGCCCAGGTTTGCCCTAACAGGGCTGGTCTGTGCACTGTGCAGACTGCAGAACCTGATGTGAACTTTTCCAGGCTAAGAGGGACCAGAAGCCACATTCCCTGCTCTCAACACAGCAGTCGAAAGAGCACTGCTGTGCACCATTCATCCCACCCTGGCTCAGCACATCCCAGGCTTCTACAGTGGCATTTCCCATTTCCCACAACTCTGCTTTGATTTGTTTCCCACACTGGGAGATGTTTTTAAGGCTTAGTCCACAATGAAGCAGTAGTTCTCAGGGGCTGGCAATGTCAGTGGCCTTACACTGGCAGAGATACCCTGGGAGACCAAGAATGCCTCCTTCAGCAGTTCTCTGAGCTGCTCCAATTTCTGCCTGGAACAACTAAAGTTACAGACCAAACCCACTTCCTCCCGCACACAGACTGTCCTCATCAATGCAGCACTCCTGATCACAGTGAAACCAGAGCCTCATTTGGCAGAGCAATCAGGGGAGCAGGGTTAGCTGCTCCAGGGGATGTGCAGACACTCCGCGTCAGGCATGGAGCCCAGCTCAGCAGCAGGGAAAGCGGGGGACAGGAACACGCAACTCCATTGGAGGAGAGCCTAGTTAGGACCCGTGTGTGTCAGCCCAAAGCTTAATCTGGATTGATGCAAACTGCAGAAAGTATCATTAGAGACTGTCTGGGAAACTCACGGAGCTTCTCTGCTCCCTTCTTGTCTTCCGCAATAATAGAGATATTTCTGTTTACAAAGGTGGACTTGATCCTCAGCATTTCCTCTGTAGATCTCTAGTATTTGCATGTGTCACCCTGTTTTCTCTGGCTCATTAATCACTCCCTGTGCTTGTCAGAGTGGAGCAGAGCCTGCTGTGCTCCCACAACCTGCTACAGGGGCCCCAGGCTGAGTGTTTGTGCTGCTGCAGCAGCGCCGTTGTGGCACTTGGGCCAGTCCCTGGTGTGCCCAACATGCCCCCACAGCCCCTGGGCAGCTCAGGGCACAGCCCTGGCACAGCACATGGCACATGGCTGCTTTCCTGGCTGTGGAACTAAAACCTTTCCCTAAACTCCATAAAAACACCTTCCTCCACCCCAGGCACCAGTCTGCTGTCCAACCTTCCCTGTGCCTCCCCTGACCTTGGACAGGGCAGCCACCCGGGGAGTGTGAGCTCTGTGGGCAGAGAAGGAGAACGTGTCAGCAACATGCCAGGATTGCTGCTGAGCCAGGACAGACAGGCCCAGGTCCAGCCCCAGCAAGGTCTGTGGCTCTGTGTTGAGCACAGTGAGGTTTGTCTCTGCAGTGTGCAGCGTCTCTGGCTGATTAGGAGCAAAGCCCATCTCCTCCTTCCTGCCTTTCCCATCAGCTGCAGCACACGGCTTACAGGAACAGTTCCTTGTTTTCTTGTCTCCCATTTTTAATGACCAATCTCTGTGATTGGCATGAGGAGCTGAGTCCTGGTAGCGCTGGGGAAATTCAATATTGCTAAGACCAGGACAGGAAACAGCAATGTGTTCCTGCAGTCACAACTCCACATTAAGTAATTTGTGTATTAAACTGAAGATGACACTATGAAATGCTGAAATTATCTGGGTCTATTCCAGCTTACAGGGCAAAATAACAAAAAGGGGTTCAGTTTGGTAATTCTAGGACACCTATCACCTTTTTATAAAGCTTTGAAGCATGTATTTAGGCATTTTGCAGAGCTGATCTATTGGGGTGGAGGCAGCACCAAGGGAGGTTCAGTCACAAAACCTTGTGCAGAGCAAGGAACGTGCTGACAGCCCCCGTGGTGAGCCCCAGGGCCATGGGACAGTCAGGTCCCTGAACCACAGGACAGTGGGATCCCTGGTCTAATGCTCATCTGCTATGCTGCCCTCACAACTGAAGCTGCAGGAGCTGCCATGTGCTCCCAGATAAGGAAGCTCTGCAAGATCCCCATTGTACCGAGCACGGCAGGGATGACCAGGGCAGGAGATGTTTCTCTGGGCACTGAGGGGGAAAATCCCACAGGCTAAGGTAGTTCTTTCTATTTGAAGATTTTTAACAGAAATGTTCGTGTGCTTGCTGCTCTGCAGATCTCAGTGAGAGACTTGTGCAAAGCCAGGGCTCTCAGGAGGTGTCCAGAGTGCCTATTTTTAGTCAAGTCAGAAGAACTCCAAGATAGCACCAGTCAGGGCTGAGTGACACCCAGGAGGGCAGCTGGGCTGTGACCCAGGCATGGAAAAAGTGAACTCTGCCTCATCTCCAGTGTCAGAGTCGTGGAGCTGAGAGCTCCTGCAGCCGAGACTGACACATGCTGCCCTTCCTCACTTTGTCCTGCTTTGCTCTGCACCCCACTCGGAGACCAGGCTGGGACTGGGCACTTGCTCGGAGAGTGCCCGTGTCCATGTGGGGCTGTGAGACTCACTGAGGCTTCTGTTCTACCTCCTCTCATTTAAACTATTCCTCAGTGAAAATCAGAATTTGAAGGACAGTCTGAAATTTAAGCTTAATGTAAAGGTACTTCTGAAGTTCTGCTGAAAGTTAAAATGAAACCCTACAAAACTCTCATCGAGTCCCATGAACAGTTATTAAATTTACCAAAGGAGTCAAGAACAAGTTTAATGATTTGTATGCTCAGCAGCAGAACACTGAAAAGAAAAAACCAAGACCACAGAAATCTGGGAGGGCATTGCCAGAATCACACTTTAACACAAACAACCACTGGAAGATATTTCATTTCAGGTTGTCAAATGTCAAGTTAAAAGAGGAAATACAAAATATCTCTTGTCTTCAGACTGAAGATTTGCAGAGCTGAACTGCAACTGAACTGCCATAATCCTATGGATTGTTCCAGGTAGAAACACCTGAAATGCCTTTTGCACAGCATTTATTTCTTTCCCACTGTTCATTAGGAAATTGCAACAAAAGCCTTACAAATACCCACCCATGCATGTCTGTGAAAGGGATGAGCGGGCTGGTGGAGCAACTCTGCCCTCCTCACTAACCCACTTAATGATGTGCTTAAATATAAGCTGCTGCTTAGTCACATACCCACAGATACACACACACTTCCAATCATATTTCGTTCATCCCAAACTTAGTATTTCTATTAAAAACCTCTGCAAATGCAGAAAGCCAAGACCTACCCCCGGTATTGAACGGCAATTAAGCAATTTGCTTTCCCCTAAAACTTGTCTTCTGTAATCTTCATCAAGAAAACCAAGCACACCCAAAGCAAATTAATATAGATATGCCTGCTCAAAGTAAATAATTGTTAAAGCAATCTGCCTACTGGGGAGAACTTAATTCTCTTCTTTTCTTACTGTTTACAGAGCCACTGCCAAAGAAAGGACACGTTTCATTTTCTCCAGTTCAGTGGGGTGATCTAATGGACCGGAGTGGACTCACTAAAGCTCCAGAGCATGGTATAAAGGGGCAACAGCCATTAGACTATGCAAGAACAAGACAAATCAACCCTTTCTAGCTTCAGGTCCTCTACATGGCCCATGGGATTGAGCTAATGCAGGAACTAGGCAAACAGAAAAGCAAGGATGCAGTCCCTTAATGACAGGAGCTGCCTACCCTCAGGGACAGAATGCTCCCTGCAAGCAAGACAGAGGGACACTGTGAGGGGACATGGTGGCAGGGAGCCACAACTAGGGGGGCTCTGTGGTGAACGTAGCAGGGGAAGGGGATTTTCCACATTGCATTTCTTAGGGAAGGAGTTTGAGGAGCGTGTGGCACAGTTTCCCTGGCCCAGGGAAGGGACAGGACTGTTTTCAGCTGAGGCTGTGGCGGGTCAGGACAGAGACAGCCCCACAGCCCAGCCCCAGGTTGCTCTGTGCTGTCCCCCACAATACAGTCACCATCAGGGCACTTCAAATTCCCTTTGACTCGTTCCTCTGGGGCAGCTCTGCATTTATTGGACGACTCCAGGGAGCAGTCCTTGGCATAAGTGATCAGGAAAAGAAATTTTCAAAGTCACCTGAGTCAGCATCACTCACTCACCAGCCCAACCTGTCCCTCCCACACAAGGCACTCAGCCTCCCCAGTCTAGGCACCAGGAACAAGCCTGTGGCCAATGTCACCCTCAGGCCAAAAGGGCAGAGCTGCAGTCTGGAATATCTGTGATCAATATATGGAATCAGAGAGTCTGAAATAGTTGCAGAACAGAAGTGCAAGCTCTGCTCCGACACTGCAACATGTTCCAGGAACAGGCACAGAACAGGAGGGGATCAGTCACTGCTGCACCCTCATGCTCTGGCCAGCACAGAGTCACAGGGCTGAAACAGTGCCACTTCCTGGGAAAAATAATTCACTGTGCACACCCCACTTCCCAGCCCAGTGCAGTTTCTCCCAATTCCTCTCTATTTCTACCACTGCTCCAATGCTATGTCCTTTTAAAACCCTGTGAACACACCTGTCCAGAGGGTTCCATTCACCTTTTTGCCCCACATCTCTTTCCATAGCCTTGCTTGGTTTCTCTGCTGGGAAAATGACCCCACCAGCCTTGCCACAAGGTACATGAAGAGGAGCTGCTCCACTAAATGAGAGAGAAAACATTGGATAAAGATCCAAGGAAAAGGCAGGCAGCACACCCTGCATTCCCAGGGTATGTTGGAAGATGAGTGTGAAGACCTGCAGTGCACTTGTTGCTGTTGGGGGTGTGTGTCTGTGCCTCTGGGTGTGACATTCAGCCAGGACAAGAGAGCTGTGCTGTTCCCATGTTTGCTCCATTTGGGCTCAGCCCTGTGGGTGGACCAGGTCCATGCTGGGTGCCTGTCTCCTACTGCTGTTCAGTGTCCCAGTGCAGCACCGTGCACAGCTTCAGAAACACAAGTGCACTTGAGAGTGTGACCCACTGAAAGGCATTTACAGCTAATGGGGAATGGCAGAGAATAAATATGCATTTTTCAAAAGCCAGTATAAAAAAGTGTAGAATTAAGCTAGTGAAACAGAAATTACAGCTGGAGCCCATGATCCAGGCAGAATAACTGAACAGCTGGAGGCCTTGTCCTCGAGGTGCTGGGGGGGTTTGTTCTTCAGACAGGTATTTACCACTTGCACTTCCCCAGATCTATTTCAACGTCTTGTTACAATCTTGTTACAGACTTGTTTCAAAACAGTGTTCTCCTCTCCTTACACCAACATAAATTTTTTTTTAAAAGAGTCATAAAATACAGAGTAACCACACAAGGAACTGGAAGCATGGCAGCTCCTACCCACTGGGTCTAATTTTTAACAACCTAAACCAGCTCCAGAATAAAGCACAGAAAATGTCACCCCTTTGTATGAAAGGGCTGTTGAAAAAGCCTAGCCGATTCCAATTTGCCAGAGGCATTAAGACAGCATATGTCACCGTGCCTGGGAACTGAGAGGAGCAGAGTTGGCTCCAATGCGCCGGGTAACGGAGCCACTGCTGCAGGTCCAGCGAGCTCCGGCTGCCACCCTGCTCCTGGTAGCAGTTTCCAGCATGCTGGCACTCAGTGCAGGCCACCTGCAAGCCAGATCTGCTCTGTTGGAGCAAACTGGGACCTCTTTTGGTTGCCCAGCTGCAGCTCAGCTCATTTGCACGAGGCAGGCTGCCACATGAGAGCTGCTCGAGGAAGCACCAGGAGGGAAACCAATCTGCTGCCTCCACACACAAGATGGGGAGGAGGGGGCGGCCCTGCCCCTGCTTCCACAGGGGCACAGGGGGTCGCTGTGGCAGGCACGAGAAGGCAGGGGCTGTCTCCTCACCCAACACCCTCTCTATTGCCATCTCTTCCCACGCCTGGCCTTTTATTAGATACAACTTCCTTCTCTTTAGTCACACATTCCTGCTCTCCTGCCAGAACTCAATCTCAGACCTAACAGCAGAGATGGCTGAGCTGCCCATGCTCATACATAACCCCGTATCCTCTTTCCTACTCCACTTGCAAGGTGTCTGCTCAACTACCTGCAGAGAAACAATAACATTGTCCCTCTACAGTCAGTTGTCAGCTTCCAGGAGAGCAGAGCTGTTCAAGGCTATTTATGTTTCAATAAAAAGCAGTGAAAATACAACCACAGCAAAGAACAAGAGACCTCTGTCCTCTGGAGAGAAAAATTGGCCATTCTCATCTCTATTAGCCTGTTTTCTTACCAGTAACCAGTGGCCAGGTGGGATGGACAGGAATGAGTCAGACCCTGGACTGGTCATAAAGTGAGTAGGAAATGAGAAGTACTGTTTGTGCAAAATATGCTTATCAGAGGTCTGGAATGAAAATGTTCTTTTCTTAGGGAATGTTTTTAATGGAAATGTTCCAAGTATTTTTGTTAAGAAAACGGCCTAATGCTTCAATTTTTTCACTGTTACTTTTTGCATTACAGAAAAAAGTTTTTTAAACTATGTAGAGGCTGTTATTTGAGGGATAAAATGTTCTTCTGACATCAGCCTGCAGCGAACATCCCAGGAACGCCAGTTTACTGGTAGGAATGATCACAGCCCAGCAAGTCCTAAACCACCCTGAAAGAATGTTCCACAAAGGGAATTATGGGCTCATAAACCAGCTTTTGCACCTGATACCATGAGTTATGCTCCCCTGGTTTGGGAAGGGAAATGCTACCACGTGCACTGCATGTCAAACCAGAGCAATGCAAACTTCAATTGTACCGGCTGGCAGCTTCCTGTCACAAACAAACTGCAGACCAAGAGCTCCTCATTACTACCTCAGTCATTTCAAAGCATAAATGTAATTATCATGATCTGATCAGGGATAACAGAGAAAGAGGCATAATTTGCTGACAACAGTATCTGCAATAATTAATCTCCCAGATCTTGTCTTACAGGGTCATGGACGTCTTGAAATGGGAAATGGGATGTTTAAATCATTTGAGTCCCTTTAATCATCTGCACCAGCCAGGGCGACTCAGGGACTCCTGCTCCAAGTCTGGTGTATCCAGAGGGGACAGGCAGGGCTCAGCAGGATCCTCTTTCCTTTCCCTTTCCAGGGACCAGAAGGAAATCAGAAGGAAAAGCTCTGCTTTCAGTTAAGAAGAAGCTGTAAAGTCTTTACAGACATCAGCCCAACCAGTATTTATCATCTGGAGCAGTTCAGCATGAAGGCTGCAGCCCTGAACTGCAATGCCATCTAATTCAGGTCCCAGCTCAGCATTTACAATGGGTGGGCATGGGGAAGTTTCAGCTCTACTGACGACTAAGGAGACACCCAGAAAAGGTGTAAGAAAGATCAGTAATAGACAGTGTGTCACGAGCAGGCTTGTAGGCAGGGAGGAGTCAGGCACAACAGACAGGGCACCAGCAGGGTTTGGAGAAGCCAAGCCAGGCATTAACCCTGCCCTGCAATGTGCTGGAGGAGCTCAACACCCAAAGCCTCTCTAGCCCATGGACTTGCTGACACTGCCCACAACAAAGCAGTGACGGTCTGTGGGAATAGCTGGATGCTGTGCTGAAGACGCCTTCACTCCCTCACAAAAATTAAGGATGTGTCTCACATCCTCCCTGTGCTCTGTCTGACAGCAAAGGGCTTCATGTCAGCCACCCAGCTTGCCTCAGGAAGGAAGGGATGGCACAAACAGGGACACGTGTGCTCCCAGGTCTGCCCACGTGCTGCTGGTCCTCACGGTATCCAGGCAGGTGGGTGGTGCAGCAGGATGGGAATGGTGCTGCTCTAGCAGCAACACACTGTAAAAAGGAGCCTCAGAGAGTAGGATTTCTTTCATGGGGAAAAAAAATTCCTGCTCACTTGAAAGGCAGCTGAAGCAGAGATTAAAAAGGGAGCCTGAAAGAGGCAAATGGAGCTGGAATGCAGCTTCATTTGGAGGCACCATTTCCAGTGCTGAGCTTTGGCCCCTGGGCTGAGATTGCCTCACTTTGCTCCCTGGAATGAGGCCTGTCAAAACTCTCCTACCTTTGATCACCTTTTGCAGGAAAATTATGTACACATTAGATGCTCATTAACATTTATGTAAGTCATCTGCTGCAGTAGCAGCTTATCTTGTCTGCTACTTGCCTGTAGGAGAAAAAAAGAAAACTCACAAAAGACCTGCACAGAAAAGCGCCAGGACCACTGCACTGGAATGATGGTGCTGTAAGTCCATCTGACCCCTCAGCACCAGCCTTACCCTGTGCTCCCACAGAGGCAGCTCCCAGGGAGCTCCCCAGCCCAAGCCTGAGCACTGCTGTACCAGGTGAAGTGGCAAACTGGATGTGCTCTGCTTTTAGAAAATGGTTGGGTGAGCACAGCTGTCACCAAACAACAGCAGCAGAGCCTGAACAAATGCATTCAGGGGAAATCAGATAATAGAGGTGGGAAGTGTCCTGTGATCCATTTAACTGTGCCTGCTCCCACAGGAACACCACAGAGACTGCTGGATTTGGTTAACCAGCATGACCGTGCACACGCACAGGGTGGGACCTGCTCACACCAGCAGCCCTGGGCAGGGCACGGCAGGACAGGATGTGTGGCCCTGCCAGCAGGACAGGACAGGACGTGTGGCCCTGCTGGGCACTCGCACGGACTGTGCTAATGGGCTCTGGGGGCAGGTCTGCAGGGAGGGGTGGGCTCTGTGCTCTGGTCAGGACTCATTTCGCTGAGCTTGTTCCTTCACAGAGCCTGTTGAGCAGATGAAATCTCATCAAAGCACTGTGTGGCATTCACACTGAGCCAGGTGAGTCTCACAGGCTCCCCTGCTCACCTGGCTCAGACAGACTCAGACTACTCTTCCCACTGCTGGCTTAATAATTAAGGAGTTGTTCTTACCAGGTTAAGGACACATCTTTCTTTACAGAGCAGCCGGCTCAGTTTACCCCTAATTGCACTCTAGGTAAGAGGTTAAGAGGAGAAAGGATCTTATTATCTGGGTAAGCTGGAAAAAAATCCCCAACCAGGAGGGCCAGTGCAGCTGTTCCTGCTTCTCCAAGGGCAGGACTCTGCGTCTGGAGCCTCCCCAGAGCCTCATCCCTACCCTAGAGAATTAATTATCTGCTCTTTGTGCCAGGGCAGAGAGTGGAGAGAGACATTCCCTTGTGTTAGGAGAGGAATTCTAAAACAGACGAATTAGGGCTCGCTCAGTGTTTGAAGTCAATCCCGGCCCAGCCCGGCACGGCTCAGGTCTGCACAAGGCGCGCGGAGTCCTGCCCGTGTCCACACCCCCGAGCGGTGCTGAAACAAGGAAGGGTCGCTCCTGCAAGGGCCTGACACCGCTCAGACCAATCCCACCGAGCAGCTGAGTCCGCAGGACAGCCCCGGGCCGCGCTCCGCAGCCCACGGCCCCGCGGTGAAGGTGCCGCTCCCACGGCTCCCTGCACGGACGGACCGCGGGAAGCCGGCGGCAGTGCCCGAGCTCTGCTCAGCCCCGTCCTAACCAAAAAGGAGCAAGGAGCTGCAATGCAGCCGGTGACCTCTGCAGCCCCGCAGCTGGTACGAGGTGGAGCTGTGCGTGCCCAGCTCAGGGATGACGGGGCAGCCCCAGGGCACCCAGTCGGGATCCCTGCCGGACTCGCTCAGCCGGCGTCGAACGAAAGGCGAACAGAGGACTTGATACAAACCACCGCGACAATTCACCCACCTGGCAGAAAGAGGGCTTAAGTAGAGTTTCAGAAAAAGCAGGTTCAGGAATGCTGAATTTCTGCAGTTGAATTTGATTGGAAATGGGCAGTACAAGACACCCATCGCTCAGCGGTAATTCTGCCAAAGGAATGGGGATCCCGTTTGGGAGGGCACATGGTCTGGGTTAATTTCCTTGCAGACGTACTTTGATTTCCTGTGCTGCTCAGAAAACATGCTTACCTTTTCCAGGTAGGGCTGCTTCTGGACACAGCTAAGAGATGCTGGAATGCTCTCTGGGAAGCACAGTGTGTTCCCGGCAGAAACTTCCATTTCCCGAGCGCACCACTCAGTTCTGCAGCAATTTCTCCTTCTCTGTTAACAATGTAAAGCTTTGGCAGATTACCCAATTTAAAAATAATTTAAACTGCACTTATAAAATATTTCATGAAACATTTCTAAAAACATTGCCACTTTCACTCCCCAGCCATGACAGCAGCAGTTGAAAGGAGGAGAGTGCAGTGAAATTTCTCTCTTAAATTCAGATCTCTTGAAATTTCTGCTGCTTCAAGCTGCTATTTCCATTCTGTATTCACTTAAAAGGTGTGGAAAATAGGCATATTCAATATCAGATTTTGTTGTTTTAAAACTCGTGGAAGTAAATACTTTGATCTAATCACATGTAAATTATGTGTCACTGTTAAAATATGGGACTGCATGTAAATCTCAGATACAAAAGAAGTCATCACCGTCTCCATGTAGAATGAAAAGAAATATAGAATATTAAAATCAGGAGGTTCAACTTTATTAGCATAACAGCTACAGTTGATATTCATGTGCGCCAAAAATGCATTCACAGCAAAATAACTCAAAAAGAAGAAAAGGCCTGATTCAGCACAGTAATTTAACTCATATTTAGCTTTGAGCATGTGCTTAAGTTCAGCTGGGCTTAAGTCCAGATGAAAAAATGTCCTCTGATAGACAAGGGAAAGTCAGTAAAAGTTGAGCAAACGATTGCAGACTGAGCAAAAAACCCATAATAGTTTTAATTTAAGTTCACTCTTTGTTTCAAGTAAGTCCTGCTGTTACAAAACTCTTTGTCTGGGCCTATACAAAGCTCTCTCTGATAAATTCATAATAAACACTCTCCTTCAAGGATGGGGGAAAAAAGCTTTCAATTTTCCACTGACAGCCAAAGAGAGAGAGAGCAGTTACAAGTAACACCAGCAGAAGTCAAGTGGAGCAAAGGTGTCTGTAGAGAGCTGAACAGGAGCTGCTCTTCCTCTGCTTTGTATGAAAAAATGCAGGAGGGGCCTGAGCTCCCACCTGCTCCCTTCTCCTCCTGAGCTGGGCAGCAGTCCAGCACTCTGTGGGATCCCATTCCCTGCCCATCCTCCTAGCTGGGGCACACTTGTGTTGCTGAGAGGGGTGCAGAAAGGCCTGCAGCTCTCCCACGGGAGGAAGGGCAGGAGATCTCTGTGTCCCTCCCCTCCCCGCCGGGGGAAGGCACTCCTTTTGCAGGAGGGGATGCCATGGGCAGACGCTGGGCAGCACACACAGGGATCCCTGAGCTGCCAGAGTCCTCAGAGAGCCGGCAGGGCCTTGTCGGGCTGCTCCCAGATTTCCCAGCTCACTGATCAGTGACAGCGCGTTCCGGACCATCAGGGCACTGAATCCACGGCTCAGGAGGGGGAGAGAGCCGAGAGGGCTCCTCCCTGCCGGTCCATCACCGTGTGTGCGCTTGTGTGTGTGTGTGTGTGTGTGTCTGTCTGTCTGTCTGTCTGTCTGTCTGACCTACCTCCAGCCCATGGAAACAGGGAAGGGCTTAGGGACTTGCCTGGGTGAGACCATGGCCTAGGGGTATGTTAAAATCTGAGTAGGATAAAAATTATAGGGAATGGTTTTGAACCTCTGTTAAGTGGAGGAAATTTGTGTTACGTTTTAAGTTATGGCACCTGGCTCCCAAAGAGAAAAGGATGGAGTCTCAGCTCACACAATGCCAAGGGCAACAGATGCCAGATGAGAGTAAGATACCCTTGGACTGCCTGGGGAGGGTGGTCTGGGGCTGTTGGGCTGCAGTGGGCAATACTGGGACAAGAGGGAGGAACTGCACAGAACCACTGATCACACAACCCTCTGCTGATATCGACAGAGCTGCTCATTAAACCATGAGCCTTTCAGGGCAACAGCAAATTCTTACTCACTATGTACACAGCACCTAGAGAAGGAAAATACATTGTCAGTGAAGGCGAAGACCTTAGGATAAAAATTACAATTGAAGAGAATTGTTCTCAAATTGAGGAAGAAACACATCTGAATAATCTGGGCAGTGGACTGTGCCTCTTGCGAGTGCAGGTGTCAGCAGCATGGTAAAACATTTAGTCCTATCTCAAAAGACTTGATGCCCTAAAAGCTCTAAACTCAAAAAAACCCTCTTTGGTGACATGAATTCAGCGATTTCCCAGCAATCTTCTTTTCCAAAGCAACAGCGAGACACCCTCTTTCAAGGCACTGCAGAGAGTCGCTGGCCCCGTGCACACAGGAGGAGATCACTGCTTCCTCTCGCTGCACATTAGGTGACTTCACTCTGTTTGCTGTGAGCTTTTGCAAAAGGTTCCTTTCATCAGCTGCCTTTGAGGTTCTTTGAAAAATGGAAATAATTAGGCGTGTGTATTTTCATTGGCACAGAGAGGCTGAAGCCTGATCTGAAAGGCTTTGCCTCTGCAAGAAAATAATAGGTCCAATTAAATGTACTTTATTCTGTGAAGTTCAAACGCCATAGCTTTGGGGGCAAGAATTACGTGCAGAACATGGATAAGGTATATATAGGACTGGGGTTAAAGATACTCTGCTTGGGTTTACCAAGTAACAATGCTGGTGATTAATTGAGATGCAAAGGGTACAAGATTGACACTCCTGTCCAGAGGGACAAGGAAAGGTCCTGTGTCCACTGGCACTAAGTCCACTGAGAGTCGAGTGACTCCATGTGCACCTGCAATACCCAGCAGCCTGCTGCAGCGATGGACAGAGCTGTGATAAAAACACACTGGCCCTGAAGGGAGCTCCATCAGACCCCTAATTATCACTCACGATTCCTTTTTCAGTTAACGCTCGCAAGAAGTTTCTAAAGTTTCAAAGGAATATAAATCTTATCAAAGTATTTCTAATTGCACGTAAATGACAGGTACAGAGTCATTTATCCTGGGCTGCAGGGAAGGGGCAGCAGAGCCCTCCAGAACCTGTGCAAAGGTCTAATGCTGCATTCAAAACTCACAGAGAAATCAAACCTTCATATAAATGTTAACTGAGAGCAAAATTGCAGTTAAAAAACAGAGAGGATGCTCTAAAAGTAATTAAAAACATGTGAGACAAATCAACATGCTCCTCTGCTTATGGGTCTGGGCTCTCTGGGGGCTAACGCCTGTCTCTGCTGCCTGCAATGGCTTTCTGTCTGTATGCTTGGACAAAAGACACTTTATTACAGTAATTTATCACCCCATAAAAGTGGCTTTCTTGTATTGCTGAATAATTTTGAAAGAAATATGTTTTAAAAATTAAAAATGCAGTCGGTGTACACACACTCAGGTCTGCTGGGAGACATTTCTGCAACTACTGTAACTGCCTGGGTAGTTTTAATACCTCTACCTTCTATTATTTAAAGTATGATGATATTTTTTCCTTCTCTGAGCTTTGTCAGCTATAAATAAAAGATAAGGGTTGAATTGTACAGGGTATCTGTAAGCACTTCCATTATTGATACTTAATGTTACTTGGAGGGGGTAGTGAGACCCTGGTGCTTCTCATTGCACCTAAACCCCAAGGCCCAGCTGAGAGGAGTGGTGGGTGCGTGCTTGAGAGGTCATTTTCTCAGTGTATGCTTCCATTTTTTGTCCTCCATGTCCTCATTCCAGCATGAGAATGAGACCTATCTACAGATATTGAATTAAACATTAAACAAAGATGTTTGGGGTGACTGTGAGGACTGCCAGATGGGTGGGACCCAGGATCAACAGGAAAGGCTTCCTAGGATAATTTCAGGACTCGGTAGATTTTCAGACAAGGTCTAGAACTGGGTCCATGATCCTGAAATAACAAAAATTGGTTTGCATTTTATTCTCCTAGATCTAAAGCGTTCTTTGCCTGCTGAACTGCAGCTGCCTTCTCTCCATCTCCAGAAAAAAGGAAACCCTTTTCTTGGCACACTCTTGTCATCCAAGGTGTTGCCCTTGTTTTTAGCACCACATCAGTCTGTGGTTTCTCAAAAGCAGTCAATTGCAGGATGGAATAAGAAAAAAGAACACATTGAGATGGGATTACTAACAAACACACTCATCAAACTGCTGCAGAAGCAGAAGGGTCGTGTGACCTGGAGTCAGTCTGAAGGAAAAGGAATGTGTTAGCAATGCTCTCTTAAGGCAGAGCTGTAATTTGGTTTTGAAGGTTCCAGTGTCTTTGTTCCTCCCTCTGCTGTCCCCACCTGTCCCAACTCAGCATCCTTAGGCAAGACATTTGCCCCAAGGTGAGCGTCCCTATAAATGCTTTATTTACAGCTGACTCACATCCTTGCTCCTCAGGAAAGCTGTGGCAAACCAAACCTCTTGTACATTTTTCTGCCCACTGATGTTGCTATTTCAAGAAAATTTTTGTTGTTCAAACAGACTCTTCAACAGGGTGAGGACTACCCACTCCACAGGAATCTTCATCACCACAACTCCCTGGGATTTGCAAAGTAGCAGAAACTGGGCTGAGAACAAACACATGCAAGTAATCCTGATGGATAAGCTGGATGAATCCTGCCCTTTGTCTCATTTCTTTGATACTTTTAAGGATCATGTGGCAAATTCCAGCCCATCCAGCCAGGTACAATACAAAAGCTGGAGAATAACTGGGAAGGGGACTCAGTGTGACAGCTGCCCATGTATCCACAGGGTCACACAGGGAAAGGGACCACTCAGAGCAACACTGCTTTGAAAAGAGGGAATTTTCCTAAGAGCTAATGATCACTTTGGTGTTTATTGAAGCACAGTGAGATCAGAGTAACCAGACTGCTTGGTCCTGGAACACCCAGCATTTCCCTGATGGAACAAAAAGCACCCTGAGCTGAGTGTCCCCTTCATGCTCTGTTTTCCACCTTGCCTCAGTCCTGGTGAGGACTGTGTCAGATACCCCATGCCAGCCAACTCTAACTGCAGACCTGCAACCAGCCTGATGCCACTTCAAACCACAACGTGCTAAAATTAGATCATTACTCACATCACCCTCTTTGCTAACAATTATCAGAGGGATGCAACAGTATCTCCCCATTTCATTTTCTAAGAAGTGACTTCAAGACCCAGAGAGTGAGATAGTGACTCATGCTCAGAGGTTTCTAGACTAGCTTTTATTTAAGCAGAGATAACAATGAGAAGAACTGCTCTCTGTGCACAGAGACCTAAAAACTGAACACTCATGTTCACACTGCAAGAACAGCCACACAAACCCCAGGCAGTGTGTAAATCCAAATCACTGATCTACATTCCAAAACTAAAGGGGCTGCTAGGCAAATTTCAGGCACCACTGAAAGCAGAAGAGTGGGAGGCTGCATTCAACCACGAGCATAAGGGAGACTCCCTTATCTCACTGCCAGATGGGCTCCTTCTGTGTCACACATCCTTGAACTGCCACTGCAGTTGGAAACACGCAGCAAACCATGGCAGAGACCCTGCAGGACGCTTGCAGGAGCCTCCACAGACACTCATGTATTGCACTGGCAGGTTTTGGTAGAGGTACAGAGCCGTGTGTGGCCACAGCAGAGGTTCATGGAGCCAGTGTCCCATCTCCAGCAGTAGCCAAAGACAGATGTCTACACACGGTTTAAAGTTAGGCCACTGTCTGTTAGGGCTGACCCAGGTCAGCTGTTCATTTAGGGGCTCATGCAAGGAAAGACACACCAGGCTGAGCTGGAATTTCCCTCATAAGCATGGCAGCATTCCTGATTTCCCAAAGTGCTACAGCACTCCCAGCCCCACTGCTCACACTCTCCTGCAGCCAGCTGTGTGTGTCCCTACCAAACACTGCTATCTTTCCAAGCATTCCCAGCCAGTCCTGCAATATCACAGACACTTTACAAACCTGCCCTGATTATGCTTCATGTTACAGTCCCAATTTTACACTGCTCAAAAGGCATTAATAAATAATGAATTGGAGTGGTTGGCCTGTTATATATAAGCAGCATGTGTTCAAAATGGTTACCAGCACATCAGAGCAAGTTACCATAGATAATGATAAGCTACAATTAAAAGCAATCTATTGCTCTGCTGGACTGTGTAACAGTATGTAATAAAAGATTAATCACTTATTAAAACAGCTACAAGTATTTCATTAACCTTTATGCATTATTTCTAATGGGGTTTGCCTACACTGCAGTCACTGCAGTGACTAAGTGGGCTCCGTGGCAGGAGTGCTAGGCAGGATTTAAGCATCCCAGCTCTGTGCAGCTGCTGCACTCTGAGCATGGTGGTGCTCAGCCCCTTGTGTTTACCCAGCTCCTCAGCTGGGGTCTGCCCTGGCTGAGCCCCAGCAGGGCACAAAGCACAGGTTCTGCTGACTGTGAGCACACTCAGGGATGGCTCTGCACTGCACAGCCTGGCACCACTCTGCCCTGGCTGCTGCTCCCTGGGAAGTGCCCATTCCCAGAGCTGGCATCCCAAACTGAATGTCCAGGCTGCATTCCTGCACACTTCCAAGACATGCTGCCTGTGCATGCTGGTCATTCTCTAGTGACCAGCTGAGCTTTTGCCCCCTGGTTTCCTTCCCATAATAGAAATCAGATCGCTCTGTTTTCTGGAGAGGGGCTCTCCAAAGAGCCTTGAATGTGTGTGCTCCCTTCACTTTGTGCCACCTATGCTGGGAACATCCATCTTGCCATTTGTACCTGGGGAGCTCATTCCATACAGTGTGTTCATCTTCTCTTATTAGCTGGACCTGGATTTACATGAGCACAGGGAAACTCAGGCAAAATCTTTCCCTGTGCACATGCTATTAGCTCTGCCAATTACTCCCAGCAGTATTACCACTGGATAAGAGAGGCCTTCAGAACTGAAGTACTTCAAGCACTGTGTTTCCTTCAGAGAAGCCAGTCTGCTTCTTCAACACCTTGCTACTTGAAGCTCTCTGTGCCCGTGGCAGCCTATCATGAGTCTGCAGAAACTGAATTAACTCAAAAATGATGTGTGCAACTGAAAAGTGGCTACCAGGAATGCTTTTTAAGTGTGTAAAGTAACTCAGTGGCTTGTTGAAAGCCACCAGGAAGCATGCTTGAGAAATGGTGTTTGGAGACAGCAGAAAATAGCTCTTCATTCCAAAGGACAGTAAAATATCTTTAGTTCTTTCTTCCTCTCCTATGCAAATGTTATCCTTTAATGTGGCTGGTTCAAGGGTCATAAAGGACACAACATTCTCCATCAGATGAAAGCATAATCTCTTCACTGTGTTCCTAATCACACTTTCTCTGTGCAGGAGGGAGTCTGAATTCTTCCTCAGCTTCTCAGATTCTGCTGTGTTTAAGCCCAGCATTACACCCTATTTGGCTCTCCAGTTCTGCCAGCTCTCAGACAGAGTCATCTGAGGCATTTCCTAGGCTGCAACCCTCCTTTTTGTCATATTAGCAGGACCTATTCACACATAAGGGACCTCCATTATGCTTGATCTGAAAGATATGTGACACGTGGAACAACATTCTTTGAAACATTCATGTAGCAGTTCTGTAACCTCAGCCAGAGTTCACAAGTTGTACACAGAGAGATTCCCTAAATCACTCCACTGAAACACACTGCTCAGCAAAGCCACTTCTCCTGTGCCTGGCTGCAGTTCATGCTTGTTGATACCTTTTGCTTTTGAAAGCTGGAACTCGTCTGATATATCAAGGCTGGAAGAGCAAGAAGTATTTTGCTCACAAAGGTTTGAAATCCCCATCAGTTTGCACCTGTGCCTTTCAAGCCAAACAAAGCTCTTGTACTGCTGGATGTTACCACAACAATGAAGGGTGTTGCTTGAGCCGTGGTGCTGTCACCCCCGAATTCCCCAGCAGCCGGGTTGGAGCTCCCACACGGCCAGCGGCAGCTGCCGGGGACAGAAGGGCCAGTGCTGCTGCCCAGGGTGCTGTGCCCACAGCTGCCAGGGACAGAAGGGCCAGTGCTGCTGCCCAGGGTGCTGTGCCCACAGCTGCCGGGGACAGAAGGGCCAGTGCTGCTGCCCAGGGTGCTGTGCCCACAGCTGCCGGGGACAGAAGGGCCAGTGCTGCTGCCCAGGGTGCTGCCCATGGCACAAGTTCCCCTGACCCTTCAGCTCAGGGCGATTCGTGCCTGAGCAGCCAGGTTTGGGTACCAAGCCCAGAACCACTAGTGTTTGTAAACTCACTATTCTACAGGAGTAATGAGACAATCCAGACCGAGATGACAAATAACTTTTTTTGCCCTATTTTGCATACGATAATTTTGCCAAATTCAAAGGATAATTTGAATAAAGAAGACTCTCTTTTTTGTTATCTTAAGACTCCTGCTTTGCAGAACATTGTCTCTGCAAGAGTTTTCATAGTAGTGGAAACTGCCCCAGTGCTGAAATGGGGGAAGGTTAATGAAGATTCAGGAGGTAGCTATGATTCCTTAAAGCATTCCTGGGGCATATGTCTCCCTTGGCAATAAAAAGGGGTTCTCTGCTGTGGACCTTATAGAGAGGGTGTGGAGCACAAGGAAATTTATGAACTGTTTTCTGGAGTGCAAGTGCCTTTCAGTTCTGGTATGTACAAACTTACATCTTCTGCTCAATTTGACAAGAAAGCAGAGTTTCACTAAATTGTCCCTGCATTTGCTCCATCCCACTTACTGCTTTCACATGCAGAAAGCATTCTTCTTCTTTTCAAAGATCCAAAGAAGGCAGGTCTCAAAAGAGAGCACTCCTGCCCAGGGCTGGATCCAGAGCTCTGCACTTGACTCAATTAATAACGGGTGTCCCTGAACTCACTGTTCACAGGATGAATGAAATATTTTTCACCCTTTGTTTGCCTCCATTCTTGGCACTTCTGCAAACCATGAAAAGCTGAAATATCTGGAGCTTGCCAAGAACTGTTAATATGAAAACATAATCTTTCCTCTCTGGTCTGGCAGTCATATGTGTCAAACAACATCTCATGTCTGATCTTGGACAACACCTGAGCTTTTCCATAAAAAATGGAGCAGAGCTGGGGCTCCACACACATGTTGTACGGCTTTCCCTTCTCGTGCAGCATCAGGAGAAGTCAGGCACTGCAGCACAGCTCAGCCTTCCTGTGTGTGGCTTTCACACCTACCTACTTTGGTCTGCACTGCTAGGCAATGTCTCTTGACATATCAATATTCTTCCTAATGTTAAAATATTTTGTCTCTCTTCGGCCATGCCAAAGTTAAGTGCAGTCTGCCTCAAGGAGGATACACTACTGTGCAACTGGGTGTGTTAAGTCAGATACTAGGTCTGGTTTTAAGAAGCACGGAGCACTCACAATTCCTGTCACAGCCAGGAGGTGCCTTATGTTCACTGAAAGCACAAACCCTGCAAGACCAGATCTCCATGTCCCCATTCCTCAGCTCTGAAGCCAAGCCCACTGTATTCCCAATACTCCAGACGCTCAAATGATGTAAATGAGCCGGACTGCACTGAGGTCAGCTGGACCCACAGACTCACACTGGCGCTCTGATCCAGCTTTGGCAAGGACACTGTGGAGCTGTCCACTGTCTGGCCCATATTAGCGTTCCAAATGTATAAAATACTGCCTGCAAGCTGAGACAAGATGGCTTGAATGGGATAGGATTATCAGGAAGCCAGGCGGGGCAAGTGACTGCGTGATGTGCACGCCCTGTCCATGGCCTGAAAGGCAGCAGCAGGCGCTGCCCTGCGATCCCTGCTGGAACTCCCAGCAGCAGCAGAGCGGGCTGCACACCCCAGCCCTGACAGGCTGTAACAGGAGCTGTGCCCCCAGCTGCACGTGCTGGAAAGCTCTCCTTGACACCACCACAGTCTGCTCTCTTCGAGCCCTGGAATGGTTTCAGCATTTCTCAGACAGTATCATATCAAATGACTGAAAGTATTTTCAAAGAGGTGTTTGCTTCCCGACATTTTGTTTGAGTTAATAAAAAGTGACAGAGTTGGAGAGAAAGAAAAGCACATGTGTTCCTGGAAAGAAAAAAAAGCCAGTCAACAAAAAATGTGACCAACTGGAGACCAGTGCAATCAGGATGACTTGAAAACATCTGCAGCCAAAGAATGAGGGAAGGGCACAGAAAAAGAAGGAATGAGGAGGGGAGAAGGCAGTTCTGCAAAGCTCAGACTGCCCTCCATGTCCTGCCCTTGCTGCATTCTCTTGCACATGCTTATTTAGCTGTGACTGAGTGTAACAAGCAGATAGGGTCAGCATGGCACAGGAACCCACTGCACTTCAGCAACAGCACTGACCTCCTCAGGAACAGATACAGTCTCCAGGCTAGGACGGAGAATCAATCTCCAAAGCTGACATTCTGGTACCTTTTAGGAGCACTAAATAAAAGATGATGGCAAGAGGAGACTATTTTATTTACTTGTAAGTGCCAGAAAACAGGTTTTTGTTTCTTTCTAAGGTCAGGCATGTAGCTTAGACCTAATTAAAATGCTAAATTACCTCCAGCAACTGCAGAGAAAAATTCTAAGTTAATTACATGTGAAAAAAAAAATTAAGATTTTGAGATAAACAAATGAAGCCTCTAAGATTTGTTGCATTGGTAGCTTTTCATAACAGGAAATAGTAATAACACATTTCTGTCTGTAGGAACTTCCTCTGGTCCCCTCTTGGCACCAAGGGAACTATAGGAAGCTGCCTGAAACAGGCACAAAAGCCCTTCTGTGGCAGGAAGCCAGTTCTGTTCACTTTCTGTCTCCTGCTGAGGGTATTGGGGAGTCCCTGAAAGGCTGCTGGCATTTGGCTGGAACAGGAAAGGACAGGTCTGTGTCCGGCAGCTCTGCATTCCTAACTCAGACACGCAAGGGAATTAAAAGAGGAAAAGTAATGCCCAGATTTCCTCTCCCACGCTCTGTTTCTCAAGGCGATGCAGCCAATCTCCATGGAGGACCAGAGTGAGGCAGTCTGAGCCCAGACTGAAGCTGTCCATGCACACAGACAGGTACTGCCCTCTGCACTCATGGCAGTATTCTCACAAACATTAAAAGGCAGACAACCTTTGTGGCAACAAAATGAAAGCTGAACTCATCACAAATCAAGTCCTTTGGCATAAGGTCACATAAGGTCCCACTGAAGTGTCGACATCCCAGCCTCAGACACGCCTGCCTGAGGTTCCAGCCACTCCAGTTGCCATCCTGCCCCTGCTCTGCCAGCGTGGCCCATGCAGGCTCAGAGCAGGGACTGCAAGTTTGCCCCTGGTTTTAAGGAGCCTGTTGGTCAGTGCTGCTGAAGTTCTTCTGCCAGTCACCGTCCTGGCTCTGAGTACACAGAGCTCTACGATGCCCTGTCACTGCTGTGTGGGGCCAGGCTGCCTGGGCACAGGAAACAGGACCTACAGTGCAAAGAGCAGGCCAGGGTAACAGTGCAGATGCTCTGCGTGGCACACCTGGAGGGGCACATCTGACACTCCCCTGCCAAGTCTGTGCCACTCCAAGGGGCCTTCTATGTGCCGGAGCAATAGAGGTCCCTGAGTGTCACTTATGAGCCACTGGAGTACGTATGTCACTTAGACACGCTGTTAAAATACATCTTTCTAATTTGGCAAAGCAGATTTTGCTATCCTCCCCCTCTTCAAGCTCAGAATTGTTAACAAACGCTGCAGTTCAGAGGTATGAACACGGCTGTCCTAATAATGTGTCTCTCTAGATTCTTGTCATGCTGCCCTGGTGATATTCAGCGTGATAATGAAGGCAGCAGGGAAGGAAGAACAGAGAAAATAGCAAACAACCTGGGAATAATGTGGAGTTGCCATGAAGAGTCACAGATTTGCTTACTGGAATTTAGAGCAGTTTGATTTTTTTCTCCAAAGTCCTGCTTGCTGTAGCAGAAGTGGCAGAAGCTCACATGTAGCAGCAGAACCACTCAGTGGAGCTCAGCACTGCAGGGGCAGCTCAGGTACAGATGAAAAGGTTTGTCCTGGGCACTTTGTCAGCTCAAAGATGCTCTTAGCCTACAAGATCCAGATGGAATGAGAGGATACAAACAGCCCCAGGGCTGACATCACCTCACAGCCTCGAGACATTCCTAGTTAAAATGCAGGAATGACCTCTCCTTTCCAACCATCCCTGGAAAGCACCTGGGCTGCCAGTCACTGAAGAGATTAAGGGTCAAGAGACCAGAATGGAAAAATAGCTCCTCCAGTTTGCTGCAGGGCCTCAGAAGGTTACAGCAGCTGGGAGTGAGGGAAAGTGAGAGGGGATGGAGCAAATGAGAGAGGCAAGACCTGATTGTAGCGGAAGGTGCAGGGGCAGGAGGGCCCAGAATGGCTCCATCCACACACTCTGGCCTTGCCCCTCGTTCTCTCACCCCGGCTGGCTCTTACCTGCACTCGCTCCTCACTCCCAGCACACCCAGCCCTGTGCTCTCCGTGGATTGAACTGAGATCAGCAAGGGATCCAGACTTCTCTGTTCCTCCAAAACCAGTGCATTGGAACGAAGTTAGCTTCTCTTTCCTGCTCATTTAGCTGAACTTCAGTGATATGGTTAAGGTAGCAAAACTTCACTGCTCAACTGGACCTAAAGCAATAAGAGCCTTTTGCTAGTTTCTGCAGAACTGTGTACATAATAAATTTATCAATTTGTGAGATGATTTTTTTTTGTCTCGACATTTGTTTTTTATCTTTCTTAATAGACACAATGTTTAATTCACTGTAACTAAAGACACTGGGATTTTAGTGAGTTTTCTGTCAGTTCCCATAACTCATTTTGATGGGAACCCATTGGATTTTAATGGAAACCTATTAGGTGAACATATTGTGATCATTAATGAACTTGATGCGCAATTATACGGGGAACCACCTAAAGGTAATTAAAACCTATCAAGACCACCAGGGAATAAAGAGAAAGGAAGTTACTCTTGTTTAAGACAATTAGTGTAGACAATGATCTGAAAACAAAATAAATGATCCCTGATGAAGATTAGCTGTGTAGGTGGCTACCCTGGAAGACACAGGCCATGCAAACAAGGGTTTCTTTAGAAAACAACAATTACTGTAGATTTTTCTATTGCAAGTAGTGCTTTCACAGGGAAGTTCAGCATTTTCTTTCCTATTGCTTAACTCTTTGACATTTTGCTAATGTCTGGTTCTCTGGGTCTGGGGCAGAAGAGCACAGATTCTTCTGACACCTCTTGTGCTTTCAGCTCCAGGCAGAGGGAAGCAAAGTAGTATTAATCCGTGTTGTTTCAGAATGATCTGCTGATGACATTGCGCCTGGACTGTGCACCTAGCCCCATTTTCTCTGTGTCCAGGGTGGCTGGAGAGGCTGCATGCAGCTAACAGAGCCCGGGGATGGCAACACCCCAGCAGGTGGGTTCCAGCACGGAACAGAGGGAGCAGAGCTGTGCTCCCCCCCATTACAGGCACTCAAGTGCAATGAAAATTTTCCTTTGGCTCTTTTACTGTTCTGCCCCAGTGAAGCACTGCTTGATCCCAGGAACATATCCCCCTAACCATGAAAGACCAACATCTCACTGAGCAAGCAATCTGCAGACTCAGAAAGTACCCCCAAATCACTGCTATATTCCCCAAAATCACAAGAAATCTTCTAGCTTGCTGATCACTGGACAATTAAAGGGTCCCTCACTCCGTTGTCCCTGATCCACTCTGCATGCCTTTGGTGCAGAGGCAGGGAACAGAACGTAATTAGCTGGTGGGTGATGTCCACCAAATGTCATCCCTGAGCACATTTGCTTTAGTCCCTATTCACCAGCATCGACAGCAAGGCTGCTTCCCCATCCACTGGCAAAGGCTTTCGCCAAGATTTTAGAATTCAACAATGAAACAGGCCTGCAACTAAAACATTTATCTGGCAGTTTTCCCTCTTTAAGTCAAAGTGTTATGTTGGCACACGGCACTGTGGGTGGCGATTTGCCAGAGAAAAGCATGTGTTGGAAAACCTTGCTCAATATTACAGCAATCTCGTGCTCGCAAGCCTCGATCGAGTCGAGGAGGAGACTCTGCCAGGGGGCTCCCGGCAGCCGCCCCTCGCAGGGCAGGCACAGAGCAGCGCTGCACGCTCGCCTCCAGCCACGGACAAACGAGGTGCTGCTGGCCACAGCCTGGCGTGCTACATGGCCTGCTGAGCAGCACTGGGAGAGCTGGGGGCTGTAGGGTGACTGCCTGGAGTACAAGTCAGCTGGCCAGCAGGAGGTTTTGTGGAGGATAGCACAGAAAGACATTGTTTTATATTTTTTAAACAGTGCCCTGTGGGTCCTTAAGTTTCTTTGGGACCAGTCCAAATGTTGGACAGCTCTGGTAGGCTTTTTATAGGGGGCAGATAATCCTCACTAAAGCACAAAGAAAGACCAGAGGGACTTGCCTGTAGTACAGAAAAACATATTGAGGAGGCAACAGTAACTTAATATGCAAGAGAGGCCTGGATTCAGAAGTCAGTTGCATCATTCATTTAGCAACACTCAAGCCATGGAGCAAGAGCTGGGCTGCCAAGTGTGTGCACTGGGCATTGTGCTCCTGCCAAGTTACATCTTAGAGGAGCCAAGGAATGAGCCAGGACAAAAACAAGAGGATGACATGGAGTAGTACTGAGCCAAACAAAATCAGGACTCTGTTCCCCCTGGCCTCAGCTGCCCAGGTACGTGGCCAATGATGGGACCAGGAGAACAGGGCCTGCGAAAGCTGTGCCCATCCCACTTGCCAGGTCAGCAGGGCAGAGCCTGTTGCCACAGTGGAGCTCAGTGCCAGCAGAGCTGGTCCCCTGGCAAACACTGGCAAGCCCACAGCTAAAACATCCCTCTGGCCATCCAGCTGAAGTTCAGCCCTTTGGGGCACTTCTAAGCAGGTCTGTGAGACATGAAGTCTGCTGCTGAAAGAAAGGCTCTAACTCAGCCCTGGCCTCTGAGGCTGGTGCTGGGGGTCACTGGGTGAGAGAGGGGCCACTGCTTTTCATCCAGAATGTTCAGAGCAAACCCTCTTCCCAACAACAGCACGAGCAGGACAGCAAGAACAACACACCTTCTGTTCTAAGACAGCTACCAACAAAGCTGCTACCACAACTGGCAGCTAAGTTAGACATCAAAAAGCCACAAAATAGGTTACCATTCATTCTGCTTTTTCAGCATTATGTACACCTGTATTTCAAAGTCTTCAGACAAAGCCTTATCCTGCTGCCTCATTTCACTCCTCTCCTGCTCCCTCCTCCATCCCCACGACAGCCTTGAGGCCAGATGTTCACCAAGCATGTGGCTCTGTGAATTGCACCAGACAATGGCAAACTGCACCTCCTCTGTCATCTGATTTTTCTCCCTTAGCTATACTGAGTGACAAAACCACTTTTTCACATCAATCTTTTTTATTATAAAATTGTGCAATGCCTCCAGGGTCTGTCTGAGACTCCAGCTGTTGTGCTGGGACAAGAGTTGCCACTGTGATCACCAGGTGTTACTGCACCCCTTGAAAAGTGTAGTTTCAGCTCTGAATTCCTCAGTTGGGATTGTAATTTCTCATTACACCTTAAAAATGAAAGCAACAGACTTCAATCCTCTCCTATGTCCATGCAGCTGCAACACTAGAATTGGCTTTGAATCACCTGGATGTGGAAGATGCAGGACAAGTAAGCGCCCAAGGTTCTGGGTGCAGTCCCACAGCACTGCAAGCTCTTCAGCCAAGCCAAGCCCTAGGAGCAGGGTGGCAACAGGAAGTGACAGGCCAAGCTGCTACAGCTATCACTGAGTGTGGTTAGAGCAAGAGCAATTTCATTTCCCTTTAATGAGGTTTCCAGGTAAAGCCATTCTGGGTTTTCCAGGACCTTCACGTTGCTGTGTTTCAAACTGCCGGCAGGGCAGATGTCACACAGGAAATCCCAGCGCTGGGCAGCTCCTCCTGCCCAGCAGAGCCTGCTCTCCTGAGCTGCACAGCAAACACTGGAATCTAGCACACCTCAGTGGAAGTCAGTAGAAGAGCCCCCTTGTCAGGGCTCCCGTGCTTGGAGCACTTTCTCCTCCAGCTGCCAGGCAGAGCAGGAGCCTTTCAGACTGAGAGGTATTGGAGAGAAACCACTCTGGAAGAAAGGATCACAGAATAAAACAGCCCTGCAGCAGGTACTCAAAATTTCTATGTAAGCAGAGGAACACCTCACTTCCTCTGAAAAACAACATAAAATAAAAAAAATTGTGTGTAGAGCAGGAGGAGAAAAACATGTGGCTGTGATTCATACATCAACCTTCTGTTAATAAGCCTTTATATTTCTATCTGCTCCACCTCACTGATGTGTGCAGCTGCTGTTTTTTCACGTCTTGCAATGCATACAGGGTCTTTAAAATAAAATAAAGATAATGCAGAAATATTGTGCTAGTACCAGTATCACAAGTCATCCTTCAAACTGCTCCCCTCCCGACAGAAGTGCATGCAATGTACGTGCCTGAAATCCTCCTTAGGAATCCTAGTCTGTTTCGTCTTCACCCTCCATTTGAAATGAAGCAGGAGAGGAGAGTAAAATCCTTTCATTTTCTGCAGTTCTTGCCTTTTGTCTCCATGGTGTGGCTGCCCTTGCCCCTGCTGCAGCTGAGCCCATTCTTTTGCTCCATGTACCAGTTGGGATTTTTGACCTTTGGAAGAAATAGCAGTTCCACCACCGGCAGGTTCTCAATTCAGAAATACTTCTTCCATAAGGGACACCACTCCATTCTCCTTTCCTCTTCCCCCAGACCAGCAGCAAAAGGTTCAATTACCTTTTCTTGCCACCCCTGCAAGCCATTTAACCCTCTGCTTTGCCCTGGGCAAGCTCAGTAACTGATCTGCCATTGCTTTGTACCTGTGTCTCCTCAGCTGTCTGAAGCAACACAGATCAGAGGGGCAGACACACAGCAAAACTTGAGGTAGGAGGTGGGATCTGGAGTGGTTTCACCTTTTTGCCTTTGTTTTCTACATCTCTCTTCAACCCAGCTGCTTCTGATGGAGGCCGTGAAAAGGACTTGAAAATGCCCACAGAAATGAGGGAATAACATGAGATCCAGGATTTCATATTGTATTTGTTGTTCCAGTCTAACACATCTAAACATTAATATTGTCCTTGGATAGATTTACATTATTTTTGGTGTTTGCATTTCCTACATTTGACAGAAGCATTCCAAACCTGTCACGGTCACCCCATGCTGTCCCAGGCCCTTCCCAAGGGTGGGTGTCAAACCCACTGTTTCTGTCTGTCTGCAGCCACCTAAACCAGTCACACACTGAGTCCCTGCTTCCCAAGACACACAACTTCCCCGTGCCAATATAATACACAGATCGTACCTGTATATCACATTAGCACTGTGATAGCCTATTTTCATCCCAATCCTCACACTTACTCCTGGCTCTAAATTGTTCTTTATAAAGAGGTCTGCAGGGACCTTGTTATTTTTATTGCTGTAATAAGGCAGCTCTACAGGAGAGAAGGAAAGTGTTTAGAAAGATAGTAAAGGCCCCGAGGCTGTCTGAATGTCAGGGAAGGCCTGTTGCAGAGGCCAAGAGACTTGGGCTCTTGCCTTGGTGAACACTAATCAATTTGGCTTGCAAAATGCATGCCAGACAATAAAATACAAAGGGTGGAGGTGCCCAGCTCAAGGATTAACCTGCACCAGCATCTCTGCCCAAGAAAGGAGAAAACAGAAATACAACCCCTCCTCAGAGGTTGCTTTGGGATGGTGCTCCTCCTTCCACCTCCAGGGACCAGGCACAATGATCTGAATCCCAGGGAAACACTCTGAAAAACCAAATTACCAGCAGCACTTTTATGTATTTCAAGTAATTCAAAGCACAGCTAATCAGGCAGGTGATTAATGATGTCACCTAAGGTGTGTGCTCTCAGGCACCAAGGCTCAGCAGCCCTGTTAGAAGACCATGGATAGACAGACAGACAGACACATAGACAGATGAAGTGTCCCATGGATTTGGAGGAGAGTAAGTAGCACACTGACAGGTGAGGAGTGCCTGTCAGTAAAGAGGACCAGGACACTGAAACAGCCATTGATGCCATCAGTGCCAGTGTCTGCTCCAGAAGCAAATCCTCCAAACATGCATGACAAAATGTCATAGCCTGGATTTAATTTCCAAATAATGCAGTAATAATGCAGAGAGAGATAATGCTAAAGGTACAGCAAGAGTAAGAGACTTTCAGGGTTATAGCTGAAGCAAAAACAAATATTAAACAAACTGGGTGACAAGAGCTGTGCCTGCCCTCACCACAGCCACTTTTGCTGAGCAGAGATGCTCCAAATGCTTTTGACCAAATGTCAAAAATCAGGACATGCTATTTCATCAAGAACAGAAGTGCTCCCTGGGAACGTGGGCAGCTCAACAAAGCTTGAAATAGGAATACTTCTGAACAATTTGTTCCTCCATTCTGAACTGTGTATCTCTATATACTTTACTGCTATATATCATCTCTGACACTTGGAAATTATTGCAAAGAAATGCTTCAGTATAAGAGATTTGTAATGGTTTGATAATGTTACTTTGCAGGTTTTTTCCCAACTGAAATATTTCAGCTATTGTGACTAATATAACATTTCAACATTTTGATTTTAATCACAATTTAGGACCAAAAAAAAAAAATCTGAAATACTAGAATTTCTTGAGGGACCAATATTTTGTTTTCCAAAAAGCCTTATTGCTGAGGAGAAACTAAAAAGTTAGTGCCTTGGGAAGTGATTCAGTGCTGCAACAGCATCTGTGACACGAGAGCACACTGTACTAATAGATGAGGCTGTTGTATGATGCTAATGTGGAAACTGGAGCTCCAGCAAACCGTTCATCTCCCTGGTGAACAGCTGAGCTCAGTAGCTCACAACTGTTTGCTTTATACGCTCCCTTGTTGTTGCCATGAGGCCAAGAACACATATTCAGTTCCCTCAACATTCCTGCTAGACTTAATACCCTTTCCAGGTTCCCTCTTGGCACAGAGAATTTGCTGGCTTGATCCAAAAGTGAAAGCCCTTTTCTTGTCTCAATCCCGTTGCTTTCAGCAACTCGCTTTTCTGAGTGCTGGGATTGAAAGAAAGAGCTCCCTGCTCCATACCTGGGTGAGCCACAGAGGCTGGGACTGGAAGATTTGCAATGGGAGCCATTCTGCCACCATTATCTCAGAGTTCCTTTCAGATCTTACAAGGCAGTGATTGATCTGCCCATTGCAATGGGTTTGACTAACATTTCATTACCTGTCCCCACTGAAAATGTTGTTTGATTTAGGTTCAAAGAGCTCATTATGTAGGGCTTTTTTTTCCTCAGGAAAAAAAAAAAAAAATGAAATGCAGAATCAGGGAGTATCAACTCCTGAGCTAATTACTATTTGCCAAGGTTTGGTTGGTGTATGAGTGTGTCTGGGATTTTGCTCATTACCAGTTGTATAATATGATTTCTACTGCACAGTTAATTAGTACCCAAAAAAATAACCTAAGGAATTTACACAAGCCTAGTTGGAGGACAAGAAATAAATCACTGAGGAGTAGGCCTGGGGAGAGTCCCCAGTGAGGACACTTTCACTATTGATGTAAAACACTCAGAGGTTTAACTTTCAAAACAGACATTTTGGGAGAAGCTCTGATGGGTCTCAAGGAGAGTCTCTGTGCCATAATCAGACAGCTGAACTCCATCTCGTTCCACAAGCTCAGTGATTTTATGTGGCTGATGTCAGCAATCTCCAAACAGGTTCCAGCCCAGACTGGGGGCCCTGGTGTCCATTGCCTTGGCAGAGGCACTGAGGTGATGCTCAGCCTGGCTGCAGGGGGCTGACTCTCATCGCAGCACTTGGCTTCCAAGAATCCCCCTCTTTCATCAGTTCTTTCCAAACGCCTGAAGCTGCCTTAGAGAAACTTAACCTAAGCATTAGCACAGACACCCCTTCCTTCCACCACCACAGTATTTACTGTGAGACAGTGGAAAACGTCATTGATCCTTTGAATTCAAGAGAGCCAAGATAGACCAGTTCACAGATCTGCTCCCCCACCATCAACCAGGCTCCTTTAGGTTACACATAGACATGTGAATTACCTCCCCAGCTGTGCAGTGTGACTGGAGCTCCTAAAAGGCTTCATCTTGGCTAGCATTGTTCACCACTGCAGGAACGAGACATACTGGAAAGATGCCACTTCAACTTTGAGGCAGATGGGTTTTACTGTGTGGGTTTGGTGGACTTGGTTTGTTCTCCAAGGTCATTGAGCTATTCTGACCTTTGGGCTGAACCTCAAAGGACCCCCTGCATATTCCTTCTAAACTGGTCCATTCAGTCTTACTTTCTGCCCTTTTCAATTCAAGATGCCTTTGCTCTTTCAAACATGTGCAGTTGTTCTATCATGAGTTCTACCAGCCAAAACACAAAATAAAATTTATGATGTACACAAGCAGACTCTCGGTGAGCCTCTTCCAGCAGCTTGGCAAGAAATAAAACCTACTGGGAAGTATTAAAACCAATGACCATCCCAGACTCTTTAAAAAGAAGTTAGATACCAGTAACCCAATATGTGGCTGTAAAATGTCTTGCTCTGTCTAGGTCTGTATTTGTCATCATATCAAAGCCTAGAAGTGATCTCCACTTTGCCTGTATTGGAATTCTTCATTATTCACCACTCCTCCCAAATCTGATGTGATCTGCAAACTAGGAAATCTTGCTTTCTATGTCCTCAGCCAAGTCTTTCATACACTGTAACTATCAGAAAGACCAGGATCTGCCAGTGCAGTCTCCTACAGTACACGCTCCTTTATTAACTTGTCTTTCATCTTGAAAGGCTTCTATTTATGCCTCCTTTCCCCACTCTGCTCCTGTCCTCTGGCCAATTTTCAATCAGTGAGCCAATTCTTCCCCTTTCCAACTCCCCACCTTTAGACATTAACCTCCGACGTGGGACCCTGTCAAACACCGTCTGAAGATCCAAGCCTCTCCTGACTCCTGCTTAGCCTCTTGTCTATGCCGACGGGAGTGTATGTTCTAAAAAAAGAAATTTCCAAAAGTTAGCGAGGCAGAAAAGGTCCTTTCCGGAAACCATACTGGCTATCTTTGGTCAAGCTGTGCGTTTCTCAACAGGCCACCTTTCATCTATTAAAACATTTTCTAAGACTTGTCTTCACCTGAAGGGAAACGAACTTCCCTGCAAGACCCTGGTGCACATCTGGGTCGTTCCTTAAATAATGGTGGGAGGCTGTCCGCCTTCCACCTTTGAGGAATCTCCTGCAAAACACTTCAGCTCTGTGAAGTGCCTGTGAAAACCTTTCCAATTTAGACCCACAGTTCCTTTAACCTCTTTAATAAGAGAGCCATGGAGTAGGGGGTTTGGTACCAACCATCCACTTCACACCCTTCAGCTCCCTGAAAGCTTCATTTTCTGTGCTCTCTTAGCCTTTGAGGAATAAAGTCTGGTTTCCACCTTTCTACTTACAACTTTGGTCCAGGCAGCTTCTCTCTGACTCAGGTGTATTCTCTCTGCCAGTAGCCAAGCCTGATATTTCTACTTGCCTTTCCCCTACTCTACAACCAATAGATTAGAACAAAATTAGTTTCTATCTTTGCAGCCAGCCCTTTTCTTCCTGCTGACGAGCAGACTCTGGCAGTTTGTTCTCCTGCTCAGCTCCAATGCCAAAATGTCCCCAATTACCAAAGAATCCCATATATCCTGCTCTGTGTGTGATCATTCCTACACCATTACCTGCCTCTCCCAGAAGCAGCAGTAAACCCTCTCAGTGTGCCACTTTGCACCCACATTGAGTCTCCCTGGCCTCCAAGGAGTGTCTCAACTCACAGCCACTTTTCTGCCACGCCACTTATTGAGATACCTGTGAGAACAAGAAGCTTCCTCACACACCACATGAGGAGATGAATATCCTATGTTGCTTACAGAGCTACATAAACAGGCTTTTTCCCAGGCCAATAGGTTGTTCTGCATGATTAGAAAGAGCTGATTTAAACACATTCCCACAGTTTCATGGGCTTGTTACAGTCCATCATGGGGAGTGGCTGCAGTTTGTTTTCTCTGTGTGTTCTCATTGCCCTGGACAAAGACACTACATTTATAAAATGGAAAGGAGCAACTTCAACACTTATTTAGGCAGTTGTTTTTGAGTTTGAGTCATTGGTGGTGCTTAGTGTGAAGCAATAGAAGGACCAGCTGTAAATAATTTCTAAGTCCAGCAAGGACTGAACTCTTCACAGGCTTCCCAGTTCATCCACAATGTACTGGTGTAGGGAGAAGTAAAAACAGTTCTGACTTCCATGTCCTTCCCACCAAGGCAAAGCAAGGCAAGGCAAGGCAACTCTTCCCTTCAGCTTCTCTTTCACTGTCCTGTGTTTAGGTCATCCAAGGCAGAGATGGTTCCTTGCCAGAAACCCTTCCAATCCGCAGGCAAAACAAAGCAGCAATTCTTCTGGCAGCTGGTGGAGCAGAGGACTGAGAACCAAGCTTGTCACCCTTCATGGCCTTGCTCCAGGCAGACAGCCTGGCTGACAAAGCTTTACACTGAGGGCTACTCTGAGCAGCAGCCATGTGAAGTGGAAAAACAGCTGCTCCTCTGGGTTTTCCTGAATTCTTCTGAGTCCAAGAGCTCCCCAGCTGCACCCACCTGGCCAGGCATGGCCTAGGGATGGTTCAGTCTGTAGGGGAGAAGCTAAGTCAGGCCTCTCACAGGTGCTTTCCAGGCTGCCTCTTAGGGCCTCGATGAGATCTTAAACCACCCTTTCAGCAGAGGTGGCAGGAAAGGCTGGAAAGGGGGACTGGCCCTCCCCAGCACAGCCAGGGCTGCAGCAGGGCCAGGACAAGGCATCTCCCCTGCTCTGGTGTCCTGGCTGTGAGGTCATTCAGCTCCAAGCCGTGATTGCAGCAGACTCTCCCTGTCCTCGGGACTGTACCTCTTTCCCCTTGGCCCAAAAGATAGCCAAGGTCACATTTGCTGAGCTCCAGGCTCCACAGAATCTTTGTTTGTTTCAGACAAGCCAGAGGGAGCAGACAAGAGAGAGTCAGTTAGTGTTATCACAACTAATGCAGCTCATTAGAATTGTTTTAAGCTCTGAGAGCAAATGAATATCTAATGAGATTCCCCCCCAGGTGTAATTAGCAATAAGCTTTACATTGCTCTAAAAATACCCTCCAATTTTTTGAAAAACTAAATGCAGATAACTGGAAGCTCTAGTTACACTTAATGAACTGAACAAAGCACATTGAAAACTAAGAATATTTTAATTGTGTTTATTTAGCCTTCAGCAAAGGATCCAAGACATTTTCATAATCATCAAATTAATTTCAAAATGCTCCTTTGTAAGTTGTCCAGCCAGCAATGTCGATGTTGATCATATTCAGAGGACTATTTCCTGATCGGACAGTCCATTTACTAAACAATGCATTATTCAAGAAACTGGAGCCATCTCTTCACCAATTCTTCCTCCCATGGGCAGTTTAGAATATGAAAAGAATTTATTGATGCAAGAAGAAACACTGCAGTTCTAGTTAGTGAAAATAATTATGATTACGTATCTTCTTTCTCCATATTTGTCCCAAAAAGAATGGTGAGGAAAATATTCACTTTCTTTAAAAATCCCAAATATTACTAAAGTAGATATTACCTTTCACATTCACTTCAATAAAAAGTTGACTTCATATCAGTGAGTATCCCAAATGACCAATTAATTTTGGCAGCTATCAACCAGACCTGTCTGAAACTCTGACCTTTGAAAGAAAAGAAGCTACAACTTAATACATGTATCATCTTTCCCTATAAGTGTTTAGGACTCAATCCTGGCTTTGATTAAACCAGGAAAATACCAGTCAGATTTTGTGCCATGGGTTCTCTGCCTCTGGTGGCTGCTGCCAGGCTTCCAAGATGGAATGTGAAGTGGCCACTTGCCATCAGATACCTCTAGCCTCAACCCGCAAGCAGCGCTTGAGCCAAAGAAACAAAGTCATAGAATGGGAGCAGTGATGAGACCTTTCCTAGGAATTGTCAGTATCGTTCTACTAGAAAATTCAAAATCCCACTCAGTCCCTTGGATCGCCCTGCACTTCCATCACAAATAACAGGATGGCTGCTTCTTCACAGCTTCATCCACACGTCCCTGAGCAAGCAGAGAAGAGCAGGACACAGGAATGGACCATGGCAGCTCTCCTGCCCGCTCCTGCCAATTGTGCTCCATGAGTGGCCACTGGAGCCCGGCTGGGGCCAGCCCAGCCCAGGTAGTCACATCCCATCCTTGTCCCCTGCCTCCATGCTCGCTGGCCTCCTCTGAAGCATTGCAAAGGAGAGTTAATTAATTCTGATCACTCCTAATAGTCTTCTAGGTCACAAATTGGTGATTCAGCTTCATTAATTTGATTTCTAACATTTCATCCTTTGCACTCTCTGCCCGATTAGCTTCCTGAAATTTAGTTTCAGTAAATGGGATGAGCAAGGCAGAAACTTCCAAAGAGATTTTCCTCACTGGCGTTTGGAGGACACGCCACAGCGCAGAACCCCAGACTCGCAGCCAGGGTGCGGTCACCTCAATTCTGCAAACTTCCTGATGACGGGTGGTGCGGCCAGGCTGCAGTCCGAGCCACTTGGCAAAGGCAGCATTGATTCTCCTTTCACTCAGACAGGCCTAAATCAGGAAAAGCACCAGCGGAAATTGCACTAGAGCAAGAGTAGCACAGGAGAAAAATCAGACCATCCAATGTCTGAAGAGAAGAAAGACTTAATTTTTCTGATAGTGTTTTTAAATAAAAGCTGACATTGATTTGTAGGAGTATGTAAGTAGAGATTATATATACTGAAAAATTCTCCAATCCCTCAGGCATCTACACAGGCAATGTTGGGAAACAAAGCCCATCGTGTCAGCCACACTTCGGAGGAGTAAGGACACTGTGAGCCACCAAATGCTGCTCCTAGTCTTAAGGCATTCTTAGACACACCATTGCTAAATGACCCCTAAAAAGAAATACTGCAGGTAGAGCAAGTGAATATATTCTACTATATTTGGGATCTTGGTGGGGTCTAAAAACTAAAATACTTTTTTTTTAAAGATGATTATGGCTATATTTCTGATTTTCAGATGAGAAATCCAGATTGTAACACGATATGTTTATATTTGTCTCCCTGTGATAAGTTTTTATTGTATTCTATTGTACAGCTTAATGCTTCCAATGGGAGACCAAACCAATTTCTTCCTTGGGTAGGACCTAGTCCTCCTTCTCAATAAATAAAAGCTTCAGAATACTAAGACCTTCTTGCAAATCAATGCTACATACACAAAAATCATTATTTCAGCTGCAGCAGGGGGAAAGAGGGCAGGAGTAACCTCAGTTGTGTAGAAAAACAGTGTGTAATTCTGTGACACTGAAAGTTTCATGAGAAGGTCAGAGGAAAACTAGAAAATGTTCCATGGTCCAGGAAGAAAATTGTACCTTTGTCTCTATACAGATTCCTGAGAAGCAACTTCTTCTAGCCCTGAAGCTCATTGTGAATGTCAGCCCAAGCCACAGATTTCGGCCAGGTTTGAATCAGAGAGGTGGATGTGGTTTTGCCACAAAACCACGAGGCAATAGAAAGTTTGGGGACATTCTACCAAACCTTAGCTAAAGTTTATCAGAGCAGAGCCATTTGAACTCAGCTCCCACCTGCCTGGTGAGTTTCACTGCAAACTCATCACAGAGCTTCGGCTGCAAAAGGAAACAGATTTCTGAGGACAGTGTAAATCTTGGGGCAAAAATATTTTCTAGGAAATTAGTTGAAACATGCAGATGTACACCCAAAGCAGCACAACCTGAGAGAGAAAACAAACCACAGCTGTGGCTGGAAAACCCCTGCCCTGTCGGCAGCACAGCTTTTCACATCACAGGAGCCAATGAACAAGTGTTGGAGTGTTCTCACTGCTCAGACATGTGCAACCTGGACCCTTCGCTGGGCTTATTGTTCCCTTGCAAAAGGCCCATTTAGAGCAAGCCCAGCAAGCCTGAGAGGGGAAGGAGGACAATGGCAATCTCTCCCATTCAGCAGCACAGGCCTAGGAAATATTTGCTACTCCAGGAGAGCAGCAGAGGCGCCTTTTCAAAGCTCCCTTTGCTGGGAGGTGAGTGACAGCTGAATCACAGTGCTGCTTTCCAAGAGCCAGACCTCAGTAGCACTGCCAAGAGTGGCCCGCTGTATTCAGAGCCCCGACACAGCTGCAGTTACTGGGAGGTCCTGCCATTGTCCTCCCCCAGCAGAAAGATGTTTCTGTCCCCCCTTCACAGACCTCCATTGCTGCCCAGTACAGGCAGGCTGAATGAAAATGTCAGCAGCAAGCACGGAGCAGATGTGAAGGGACCATGCTCTCTGACCTGGATTCACCCATCACGTGGGCTAACGCTGTTCAATTGAGAACTGCTTTGTGAGACAAGTTCAGGGGGATGGGACACTGCCACCCCCAGCAGCCCGAGCACAGGGCACAATCCAACCAGCTCAGGGATGGGCCTTCAGGGCAGACTGAGAGAAATTCTGCCAGGGAGTCATCCAGGGAGAGACCAGCACCATAAGAGCTTTGCAGGATTTGTGCACTCAGAGTACACTGAAAACTCTCCCCATCTAATCCCACCTTTGCATTCCGCACAGTACACGTGGGTCACAGCTAATACCTCTCTTCTGAACAGCAACTGTAGGCTTCGAGTCCAAGCTTTAGTAGAAATAAAACCAAAAGTTTTAGAAAGCATTAATAACATAATGTCTCCTGGAAGTAAGGCAAACAGTTTGTGGTACCATTCTGTCTCCAGAATAGTAAAAGAAAGTTTATTCAAAACAAACAAACAAACAAAGTTAAAATAACTAGTGTAGTTTCACAGTCCAAAATAAATAAGATGCACAAAAATCAGAGCTGAATAAACTGGGAGAAAAATGCCACAGATGTTCAAAACATATTTTAAGCAAATTTTGTCCCCATTATGTTTGTGACACTTCTTCAGTAAATGCTAGAACTGCAATTCATTAGCCCAGTGCTCACGGTGAGATCTTACATATTCATCAGAAGCACATCCAAGTGCCTGCCTACACAAAGACTCATCCCTGGCCTGTCCCCGTGCCCCAGCAGAGCACTCAGCACCTGGGACCTGCCACGGCTGCAGCCAAACATATGGGCACAGAGCTACAGCCTCCGAGGAGAGCACCAAGCAGCGTGACTGTGGCTGCCTAAGAAAAGGAAAGGGAAGGGAAAAGACTTGGGAGGTCTGTCAACAGGGCAAGCAGTGTGGTCCAGGGGGGATTTTCCTTCATTTGGGAAACAACAGGACGCTTACGGAAGGGCCTGTGTTCCTGGGGATAGTACAGGAGAGCAGCTGCTTTACACTGTCAGCCAGATCAGAGAGAAGTCTGCGTCCAAGGGCTGGATGCGAGCCAGGTGTACTAAATGACTACAGAGATACCTAAGATACAGGGATGGTAATCTCTCACCAGGTTTGAAATGCAGATGAGGGTCTGCAGAAAGGGCAGCAACACAAATATCTTGGAGCTGAGAAACGCCAACTTTGAAGGGAAATGAGACAAAGCTGAAGGAAATTGGCTGGGATTCAATAAAGCCTGAGAAATGCACAGTGGAAGGAGTTTAATGCAGTCAGAAATTACATTAGAACAATTCTGCTTTACAGCATTTCTTGCCTCATTGGAATTAATTTTTTGTCTCTCTCGATCAATGGCAGAAGCCAAAATTTCACAAGGAAAAACTCTCATTGTCAAAGTACTAAAAACATGGGATCCATGGGATCCCCGACTCCTCTCATCCAAGGACGAGGGACCAGAGCAAGGCAAAGCCGGCGCAGGGAGCAGGCGCGGGGGCCGGCGGGGCTGCGGGAAAGCCGCGGCAGCTCGTACCTGCCCTGAAGGGCCCTCAGGTGGGCAGCAGCAATGGCCGCTCTGTCACACCGCTCCCGGCAGGAAGGTCAGTGCCGCAGGTCACGGAATAAAACTGGAGGGACGGAGCAACTTCTTACCCACACTTCAAAGCAAACAAAGTGCCAGCACAGACAGCACAATGGGGCCATTGAAACCGGAGAGTGATAATGGGAGAGGAGGCAGCACCATACAGCTTAAAACCAAAGCAGATTGTTCCCAGAACTCACTCCCAGAGGCATTACAAACTGAAGGGAAAAACAAGAGAGTAAAAATAGATACAACTGTGATCCACAGTAATTGCACAACGGGGATAATAGGCATCTCAGAGGTGGAGATCGTGAAGTGGCAGGATTTTAGAAACTAAAACTGTGAGCACCAAGAATTAAAGCAGAACTTGATGAATCTGGAAACTACAACCAAAAAATGCTGCTTCAGCTCTGGGCTGGCTGGGACCTTTCTCTAAGTTCAAGAAAAGGGCCTTCAAGGATTCCTTCTGACTTGACAAACAGCCCCTTACCAGGAAAGTGGGATATTGGCAGTTTATACAGGCACTAAACCCCAGGAGAGAGAAAACCATTCTGCTCCCATCCCTGGCTGTAAACAGAGCAGACCTGAAGCCTCCACCTCGGTCTTCTCCCCAGCTCCGTAGTTATTCTGATGAACTACTGTTTTCCAGCCCAGCAGGATTCCTCCAACTCTCAGTTCCAGGGGGAGCTCACACTGAACAAACGACGTGTGCTCTAACTTTAAAAGCTTGCTCTTCCCATGTATCCATCTTTGTCCTGATTTTATCTGCCTCAAAAGGCAAGATAATTTTGACTAACAGAAAGCAATTAAAATGAGAGACTACTCAACATGTGAATTTGTTCCAATGTACTGACTCCTCAGTAGGTTAGGCATGGTGAGCAGGAAGCTGAGCCAGCAGAGGGGCAGCCCCGCTGGTTCGGGCACAGGAGGGGGCAGAGCCTCAGCGCTCTTCTCCCATCCCTTGCCAAGAAATTGCCGGTGTCCTCACCTCCCAGGGGAGGGCAGACCAGTTCCACAGAGCCTGGGCAAGTGCTGAGTGCAGCTCCTTCCTTCTGCGCACATTGGCAGGTTTGGAACGGGGGTAATCACAGCCACTTTTATGTGCTAAAAAATAGTGACTCATTCTTCCTCCCCAAATCAACCACGTAATGGAGAGAAGAAATATACTTTGTTTTTTCTTTCTTTGCCTTCTGGTTTGTGGTCCATTCGCTGAATTCATTTCATGTCTTAAAACGTTCTCACAAAACCGCAAAGATTAGAAATATCTTTCATAATGTAAGAGCTCAAATTGCACAAAAAGCCATTTCTTTCAGCATCTGGAAGAAAAAAAATTCCCATCAAATCTTACAGAATTTAGTCACACTATCAACAGGATGCAGTGAGCCCTCTTCTAGGGCATGATCTGAGCACCTTGTTTCCAATAACAAGTTCTGCCTCAGGAACAGCTAGGCAAAGTCAGAGAGCAAACCCTCTGCTCTCACTGCTGCCTCCACCCAAAACCCTGAGGAACACAAGCATGGCTTTTCTTGATTGACAGTTCTCTCACACCTGTAAGAAAATATTTCCAATATTACATGTAGTGCTATTTAAAAAGAATCTCCAATCTTCCTGCATTTACAGCAGGAGTACAAGCCTGGTGAAGAATGGAGCACTGGGTCTCTCTCAATGTCACACTAAATTTATACAGACCTCACAGTAGAGGCATATGTCATTTTTCTCTGATTAACACATTTCAAACGGGATCCAGACAAGTCTGATGGAGAGACAGGGTTTGGAGGTAAATGAGGTGGTTTTGATTCAAACCCTGGCTTCCATCAAAATGCTGTGGTCTGCTTAGAATGTCTGCAGACATCATTTTACAAGGCACATTTACACAAAATCCCTGGGGGTTTTAAACACTGACTTGCAGCAGGGCCCAAACTAGAAACTTGTGCAACCAGACTGCCTGGAGCAGTCTGCCTGCACCCCCAGAAGATGCCGAGATGCTGCACCACACCACGCAGGCTGCTGGCAAGAGCAGGCGCTGCCTCTGTGCTCCCACCGCAGAACCTGTGCTGCCTCGCTCAGACAATGGGCATTTGTTCTTTCAGGATGTTCTACAAGTGCCTTAGGACTACATTTCTGAAAGCAAACCCTTGGCCTTGTTGCTGGCTTTAGGCTCCACTGCAGCTACCCTGGAGGAAATGTTTCCTTCATCCTGGCTCCTGGAGCAATGCCCAGTGCACGAGGCAGCATCTCCTGTATTTTAACTGTCTAGTAAATCCTTCAAATGCTTCTGGCTCACAGTTCAAGCATTCGCACCAGCCTTGTACCAGCGTAACAAGCTACCCCAGTGTATAAAGAGCAATGGTTTATGCCTTTCTATCTGAGCACAAGAAAATAGTAGCAGAATGTCACCATTCTTAGCTAATTTGGCACTTCAAGCAAGAACAGGGCTTTTATCTCTTCCTTTTCATTACAACATGGTAAGACAAACATTTGATATCAATAAGTAACTAAGCTGGCTGCAGAGGACAAACAAATAGCTGCAAACGATTCTTTGGTAAGTGATGAGCCTTTTTGGGCTCGATCACCACCTGTAGGCAAGCTTTGCTTCACACATGAGATCATGGAGGAGAGAGTCAGGCACAAAACAGACATGCATGAGAGCAGCACCTCATCTCTTCTGGTACCTGGGACAGCAAACAAGTGCAACTCCTGTAAACGCCAGTGGGGGAATGGGCAGAGGACATTTCTCCAGCACAGCTCTTTTTTCTACCCAAATTAAAATCTATTCTTTGTACTGGTGCTCCTCCCTAGTCCCACCCAAGCACACAGACTGCACCGTGTGATGATATCAGCAGGGCAAAGGCTGCTCCAAATAAACAATTTCATGTCACTAGAGAGAGTCTTTCTCACCTGTGTATACATACACATGAGCACACAGCAGATCACCAGCCTGAAAAGCCTTTCCTTGGCACAGGAGACTTAGTGGCAGCAACACAACAGCTTTGCTCTCGTTCACAAAGCCAGGAGGAAAATTACTTGAACCATAAGCTGCTGGATCTCTACAGTGGGGAGAATTTGGTTCTGCTTCAGGAAAGTGCAGCCAGACTGAGATGCTGCTGAGGCCAGGAAGGAACCTCAGTGCGTCAGCCTGGCACAGCAGGACTGTGTACGGAGCTGGCTCCTGGCCCTGGAGGGCTGAACCTGACACAAATGTTTCCAAATTCCGACTCCAGTCCGGGACTTTTTGGCCTGACAGCATGTTTCACCTTTAAGCGAAGCTCAAATGCCAGCCAGCCGCTAAGCAAAGGGGAGCGGAGCCGCGAGCAGCACCAGCACGGCAGCGGGTGAAGGGGCAGCGGCTGGCGGCTCTCCCTGCGCTGCCGCCAGTCCAGCGGGAGCGGCAGCAGCGCCTGAACCAGGCGGCTTTAGCCGGGGTGCTCCGGCCGCCGATATCCAACCCAGTAGCCACTAGATGGCAAACTCACAGCCCGAACTGCGCACGCTGACCGCCAGACTCCTCCAGGGCTCTGAAATCAGGGGCGCCCAAATCCAGCGGGAGGGCGGGGACGCGGGGCTGACACACACCAAGCACGATGGTTCCCTCACCGGGTTCCGTCCCTCCGCCTGTTTCCGTCCCACCACTAAACAGCACAAAGATGAGCTACAAACGTGCTGCCAACTGTGTAAACCAGCTCCTGGTGTTAATGCGCAGGTCCAAACATCCCAGGCACAGCTATGGCAGAAGGGACAAAACAAGATTCCGACACATCCGCTAAAAACATATTGCTTAAGCCAGAAAAAAAACCCTGAAGCCTGCAAATAACATGGCTAAAGAAGCCCAGATTGCAGATGATGTATTATTCATTGCTAACATCTCTGTAAGCCTCCAGCCAATCTCGTTTTCTCAGTGCTGGCTACAGGAGACGTGGGGGCACTATGTAAATCAGCAATGTCTTGCAAATGACTGTTACATATTAGCTGCGTGGCTCTGAAAAGAAATTAATTGCATGGTAGCCAAAGCTCTACACAAGCAATTGTCTTTGTCTAGCAAAGTGGCCATTTGTATTTTATCTCAGCCTGTTATTATCCTGAATCAGTTCTTGAGCAAAGATCTAAGCTAGACTGGGTAAAGCACTCCTCACTCATTACATGCCAATGATTTTTCTAAGTAGAAATCCTTTCCAGGAGCTGGAGTCAGCAATGGGCACTGCAATGTGGCAGGGGTCTGCAAAATGTCTGGGTCACACTGAGCCAAAATTCCAGCCAAGATGCTGAAGGCAGCTGCCCACCCCACACCCAGAGAGATGGATGGCCAAAATTGCTCTGCATCTGCAGGAATACAAAGGCAGCAATGCCATGGTAATTTTACAGAAAGCTCTGAATTCTCCCTTAGCTGCAAGGGGAAACATCCCTTGCTTCAAATATAATAGAAAATAGATACATTTTTATTTAATGTCAAAAAAACCTGTGATTTTACCATGCTGCTGTACAGGGCACAACAAACTCTGAGGTAGTTAATTTCCCTTGTATGCTGTAGCACAGTAGTTACAGACTGTAACACAGAGCTGATCACAACAAATCTCATTTTCATGCAATTCAAGTTAATGCTCCCCAATAGTAGGGTTGTTTGTGCACTCAAAATAGCAGCAGTGCTGTGTACCCAGATTCAAAAACCCTTTTCATCCATTATTACTTTCAGAATGTCAGGAAAGAATAAATCCTGCAAACATTACTGAAAATATTTTCCTCACCTGATGATACTATTTCATGCCCCATAGCAAATTCAGCTGAAATATAGTGGATCCTACTGATCCCCAGTTTTGAATGTGCAAAGTCTGTCACCAGAAGAATTCATTTCCAAGATTACACTTTCATAGAACTTATCAATACATTTTGCACCATCAGGGCTCAATTACAGAAACTCCAGTAGATCAGGTAATCACCATGGGCAAGGTTGCTTTGGTTGTGACACCCAATAACCATCTGCTCCTTGTGACTGTGAATCTCAGCTCCAGAAAAAGATATTTTCATTGATCCACTTTCCTAGAATCCAAGCTGAGGTACTCTGAGGTCCATTCATATGGTTCATCCGTATATACCCTCTCTCCTTTGCCTTCTTCAATTACATGGATTTACACTGGAAAATTTCTCCTGAAAGTGTGCTAACCAACAAGACATTGCTTCCTTTTGCTATCCTGGTTCTGTTTGCCTCATTTCCATTCACTCCTTTAAATTGTTGACCCATCTCATGACGTGTCCGTTATGACCAATATATTTGATCAGTATGTTGCAAACCTGAGCACTGCACTTGCCCATTTAATGAGCAATATTTTAGACATTTCCCAAACTTCCTGTCACCAGCATTAGCTAACACACGAGCGATCCAGACAGACTCTTTTGTTCTGAGCAGCTGTGCTGTAAAACAAGCTGAGTATCTCTGTGGCCACAAACTGCTCTCCAAGGCCTCCCCATCCCCAGTCTGCCATATGTTGCCCCTATAGCTTGTACAAACTCTTTCATTTCCTCTCTATCCTGTTGCATTTCATCAGGTTTCACTAAAGCACACCCCAGCATGCGAAAGCCTGGCTGTTCATGGTGCTCTGTGCTCTGCTCTGTTTTGCAAAAGGCACACAGCTTCTTGGTGTAGATCCTTACATGGCCTCTCATTCAACTTCTCTAGTTTTTAGGGTTTTCAAACCCTTCTGTGAGCCTTGCAGCCCACTCCACTGGAGCACTGTGAGCACTGGAGGTGGCACATCCAAAGCAGTGCACAGCAAAGAGAGTGCTGGGTGGCTGCACTACAGTGGGGCTGTCTTAGGTCAAAACCAGGAAGTCAAAGATACTTAGATAAGGAAAACGACACCGTTTGGCTATCAAACAAACACAATATCCAGCTCATCCATAACTTGTGTCAAGAGCAGATTTTGAGAAAAGCAGGGAGAACCTCAGGTTGGAAGCAGCCATTTGTAAAGGCAGAGGCTGTGCTGTGTAGAATCATTTGCCCTTCTCAAGGGGAGAGTTTGTGTCCACCGTGGGTTCCTGGCGTGGTCGCACTAACACGGCATAGCAGCAATGCTGAGATTGGAGAAACATTCACAATCTCTTGAGCTCTGAACACAAAGAGGAGCTGCTTTAACTCTTCTTGGTTTCCACTTAGGAGGCCAGTGAGATGTGTCAAGCGTCATGTCGGAAGGATGCTAATGCTATGTATAACCAGTGTGACGGGCAGCCCCGCTCCCCCCAGGCTTGCTCAGCTCCGAGGGCGCTCCTCCCCCGGCAGCCCGGCCCCGGCAGCTGCCGGAGCTCGCTCACTGCGGAGGGCCAGCATTTGAGTGGCAGTGCTGCGCTCCTGCACCTGCAGCCCATGCACGTGTATTCCTGTCTGGACGGGGCCGTGGCAGGGCCGTTCCCCGGCCGTGACCCCGCTGGCTGCGCTCTGCGCTCGGCAGAACTTCGGGAGCACCGTCCCTGCTCCAGGAGACACTCCCCAAGTCAGCAGAGCTCAGTCAAAATGTCGCTTCCCCTGCTTCCCCTGCATCCCGCTGGGGGACAGCACACTCTCCATTTCCCTGAACAGTCTTACTGAGCTGCAAGCATCAGCAGCACTAGATTCTGCTCTTTTTTGGGAAGGAGCCAAGACTGCCAATGTAAAGCACAGGATGTGATTTCCTGCCCCTCCTGGAAAAGGAAGCTACAGTCCAAAAGGTAGAGAAAGAACTATTAATCCAAGCACAACCATTTTAATGTGGATGATCACATGATGCAGCTGCAGAAATACCAGTTCAATTTAAACAGAACTTGTAATGTGCTAAACATGCAGGACTCGTGGTACTGAAAAGGAGACACCAGATCTGGGTGCCAAGAGGAGGAACTACTGTTCACAGTCTCTTGAGGAAAGATGCCCTCAGGACCACTGCTCTTCTGACAGAACTCTTTAATCAAGAAAATACTAAAAAAACCATTAAAAACTAGTGGAGATTCTCCACAGAATCTCCTACAGTTCTACTTTATACTGTGTATATGAGCCGATTAGCAGCAAGGTGCTGGGCTCCTTGGGAAAGGAAAAGCTTATGGAGTGAAAAGAAAACCAATGAACAGCCCCAGCAGGTTTACTTTTGCACAGGCTTTAAAAGAGGTGGAGAAATAAGCAGCGCTATTGAGTTGGTGCAGAGATGGCCTGTACAATTCCAGTAGCTACTGCCTGCTTAAGCACAATGAAATAGGATGAATAGAAGCCCCAATGTGGCTGACTCACCCTCATTACCCAACAGCCTAAAATAGGGGGGTGGTCTTCTGAGGAGATCAGAAAGTGTATTTTCAGATATCTGAAAGTGTGAGTGCAAATGGATTATGCAGCCCAAAGCACGAGTGCCCATTATTTTCTATCTGTATGGCTGTAAGAACTCTCCTCTGTACAGCTACTTTTGTTTTCAGTGTCTGCAACCATTTGCAAAAGACTGACAGACATGTGTGTGCAGACACACAGCCCGTGCTGTCATGGGGACTTGCCTTCTGTTCCTTTTCACTACAGTTTTCCTCAGCCTAAAATAAAAGCACATTATGTGCAAAAAAATATAACAAAAGAGTGTTTATTTGCCTATGAACACTATAATATTCATAGATCGATATTAAAACCCTTCACACTTACTTTCACTGCCTACTTCAATTGAATTTAGCAATTCCAGTGTATCTTGAAAGAGTGCTGAACAGCTGCAAACTAGGCAATGGATCACATTCCCACAGATGGTGTTAAGAGTCCAAAGCTCTTCATGTTTGACTGTGGGATTTGAACGGGTCAAATCAGAAGTTACCCTGTCTGGGATCAAGGTTTCACAATCCTTGCAGACTTTTACACTTCTTTGATTTTATGCTGTTTACCTGGAAACCATGACATTACAGGGGTTTCTGTACAAGTAGCTCAAGGCCAATTGGCTTCACCAGAGCCCATCATCTGTGTAAGTTCAGGTACGTCCCAACTCCGCAGCCTCTCTGCTGATTGAGGTAAGGTCTGAGGTGATGTTTGCAGCACTAATCTGACAGGTGTGCAGAGAAATGCATGGGGCTGCACAGTGATCAAAGGATGGGATTAGGAGCTCGGGCCCATAAACTCCAGATCTGCTCAGTGTTGTTCGCTGTGCTTTGCCAGATTCCCTACCCACATTTCCAATGTCAGAGACGCACAGTGCATTTCCTGGGTAGGGAAGGAGGAGGATGTGCCCGGCTGGCTCTGGCAGGCATTGTCTGCTGTGGCTGTGCTCAGTGTCACATGGAAGGTAAGGCTGTCAGCCCTGCCACCAGCACCCCAGCAGCTGCCTCCAGCTTGCAGCTCGTGGTGTGAGTGGCCAGTCCAAGGACAGCCAGTGACCACAGAGATCACTCAGGAGAAGGCAAAGGGATGATGACAAACACAGCAACTCGCTGTTGCTTGTGATAGGTAGTACCAGAAAGGATGTTACTATGGCCAGAAAGACCAAAAAGCAGGGCACCAGGCCTGTTTTGGAGACAAAATGACTGCTTGCATGTATATATGACAATAAGACATATAAGAAAACATGAGACAAGGGGGAGAAGAACAGGTGGAAGCACCATGCGATTTTTCCAAAACTCTGCCTCCCACAGACAGAGGAATGGGTCACCCCGTCCACAAACTGCTCAAGTAGTTGTGGCCTTCAATGACTTTCCAAACTACAGGGAAGAGGTAAGCACAGATGCAGAACAAGATCTGGTGCTGACTGAGCCCTTTCCTAATGCCTGCAACTCACCCATCCCATCTCGTGTTGGTCTGCTCTGGACATCTACAGCCCAGAGCTCACGTGAGTGGATTCCCACTCAGGGCTCTCCCCAGGATGCAGAAAGACAAGGATTATCTAATCACATCTGTATAGAATATATCTGCATTGCAGTAGAATGGGCAATCTCAACGCTTTCCAGTGGTATTCAGAGAGTCTTTCTTCGTGTGAGCTCCCAGAATTAATCACCAGTGTATGAATTTGGCTTCCCATTCCTTTCCCCAGCTGACAGGAATTGATGGCACCAACTGCCGTCACCATGAGAAATAAGTGATTCCTTCACTAGCATGGCAGACATATGCCAGCTAGGAAGAGAAGATCTGATCATCAGACTTGCTTGTTTTGGCTTTTCAATGCACAAAAGGCTGTTTTTCTCAGAATTAGGGTGACTGCGACAATCTGTTTTTAGACAGAGTTAGAACCACAAGATAAAAGAGGCAGAAATCTTCTCATCTGCATATTTATCATCAAAATGCAGCAACTGCATAATTTAAGCTTAGTGTTAAAAATATTGTATGTATATTTTAAGGTTTTCCTACTCAGGTGAAAAGGAGACATGCTTTCACTAAGGAGGTTAATTATTTTCTAATGGTGTGAAAACAACAGAAAAAAAAGGAATCAAAAGGAATTTTTTTACCCTTCCCCCCACCCTGAGGCACGGTAGAGAGGTATCTCTGTCCACATCCTTCACAAACACACACAGTGAACTGACTCAGAACAATAGAGCAGAGAATCAGCTGGTAACCAGGGTGCTACTGGGCCCTGAGAGTCTGGACACTGGCACAAAGGTGCAGGTGACAGGACACTTGTAGAGAGAGCAGGAACATTCTCTCAGCTCATCAGACATTTCAGCTGAGAACAGACACACTCCCACAGGCAGGGAATGGGCACAAAGTGCCTGCAGGGCTCTGCCAGAGGACATGAGGGTCCAAAGGTGCCACCCAGCTGGGTGAGCACAGCACCAGCTGCCTCCTCTGCAGGGGCAGAGCACACCTGAGCTCAGGCCGCCCTGGGTCACCCTCCCCACCCCATGCCATGCACCCTCAGGGAGAGGGCAGGGGTGTTCTTCACTAGGCCAAACCCTACGGGAAAGAATGAACCAAACACAAGCTGCCTCTGTGGTACTCAGTGGGACCCTGGCAGTTTCCTTATGGCTCCTCCCTATCTCAGAACCTGTGTTCCCTGTGGAGCTCAGGTGACTGCCCTAGCTGTGTGTGAGATCCCTCTTCTTAGCAGGACTTCTTGACCCAGAGGTGCCCTGGTTTATTGGCTTTCCCGCTGCCTGCCTCCTTAACAGAGTTCTTGTGTGACCTCTGCTGCTGCCCATGCAGATGTGATGCTCCAGACAGGACCTCACTTTCCCACTAGGAAGCATCCTGTCCTCTCCAGCACTGCCCAGGAACCCCACGGCACAATCAGTCACTGCTCAGAAATGTCTCTGGGAGCTTGGCAGCCCCTCCAGCGCGGCGGGGCGGGCTGGCCAGCCGGCCATCTGCTGCTCCCCCAGCTGACACAGCTTTCCCATGCTCTCTGCTGGCTGCCTCTGCGTCCTCACACGGCCACAGCATCCACTCTGCTCGGACAGGCCCATCCCTACGATCCCAGTCCCCGTAAGCAGTAAGCACCTGATACGCACACGTGCTTCTGTTTAAAGAGACATGTTGGAAGGGCAGTGCGTGACAACACACCGCAATCTGAAGACAGCCTATCAAACCAATAAATCCCCCCTCGCTCCCCAACAGCTGTAGCCCAATTAAACTCAACAGTTCACAGGTGTTCATGTAATGACTTTAACACAAAAAAAGCACCGCTCCCTTTAGGGGCCTTTAAAAAAATTTAGAGCTCTTTAAATTTTATATACCAACAACATCAAACCAAAGTAGGAAATAATAAAGAAGGAAAGGAGATAGAGCAAAGAAAATACACAGTGTCAGCATCAGCAACAGCCTAATTAAACAATAGCCAACAGGAAAATGCACATTCTGCTCACCCAGCCATGGTCCTTCTGGAGTTGTGCTGGATGCAAAAGCAGTTTCCTTATATTCCTTTCAGCATGGCTGCACCAGCCCTCTCCATTCATGCAGTGCCTCAGCCTCCCCAGCACAGAGCTGTGAATGGGCTCTCGCTAGCAGCACCAGGGCCTGCAGCTATCACTTCTCTCCAACGCTTTGCCTCTCTCCCTAGCACCAGGTCGAGCCTGGGCTGGCGTCCCCGGCGTGCAGGGGAGGCAGAGCTGCTCACCTCTGGAAGTGACTGATGACCTCACTAAGTCCCATGGCCTTGCAGCACACGTTGGCTGATGCAGGGAGCGCTGGGGAAGCTGACACCATGGCTGGTCGGGTTGTCTGCACCATCTGCCTGCTGTGTACCAGCAGCAGCTCTTGCTAGGTGCCTCCTTGTTCCTGGGTTTCCTTGCACCTGGCTGGAAACTCTGGCCACAGCATCATTATTTGCTTTTGTAGTTTTCCCACTGCTAGCAGGTGCTCTCTCTCCTTCTCACTCACCTTCTTCCCCCTCGTTCCCAAAGACCTGCAGGCATGAGCCCCCAGCAATGTCAGGATCACAGCCAGGAGCTGCCACCTCTACTCACTGCAGGAGGGACGAGGAAACAGGAAACACAATTCCCATAAACCTAGGGAAGGCTGGAAAAGAACCAATTCTTGTGGGACCCTGCAGGGGTCTGAAGAGGCAAAGAGTTTGCAATGCCTCAGTTTCAGGGGAAACCCAGCACAAGCCTTGTTACTGCCCCTGTTTTGATTATGTGTTTGTTTCCCGTAGTGAAATACTGAAACCAAAGTGAATCTGACACTTCTGCTTTAAAGCAATCCTGGTTTCAGCTCTTCATTCATATATAAGAATATGAGGGCCTCTTATAAAGGAACATTGGTGTCCAAAAGAGGGACAGTGAAAAGGTACTGCTCCATTGTAAGCCAGAAGGTTCTGGGAGGGGAAATCATTTTATTTCCACCTTAGGGAAACCCAAGACCTTAAGAAACTGAAATATTTTGAGGCCAGAAGAGTGCAGAAAAAAACCTTTTCCAGAGTCTTGGCAGGCCTCTGAAGCCAGGAGGACAGGAGCAAAGGGGAAGCCATTGTCCATCCTCTCTGCTGAGTGGGACTGCAAAATGTGATCTCCCTACAGAAAGGAGATTCACAGAGCAGTATGGAGGTCAGTGCTGCCCACGTGTCTCATTCGTGCACTTACAGCACCTAGCACACAGGGCCCAACCTGGGAGATTCCTTTAGGAATTATTGTAATATAAATAGTAAATAAGTATGAATAATTATGTGAGGATGATAACCAGCGATTTAGCAATGGAAAGGCCCCAGGATGCAAGTGCTAATCTCCTGAGATACTTAGCCATCCTTTCAAGATGCTTGAAGACATATAAGTAGGCTAATTACAAAGGAAAATGTCTCTTGTATATAAATCTCATCTAAATTCAGAAGTGATGCAAAAAACAAACTGAGAAGATAGCCAAGAAAAGTTCAATAATGTTGCTGGGAAAGGTTAATTTTTAGAGATTTTTTTAAGATAACCCAGAAGATCCTTAAATATAAAAATAGTTAAACCTTATATAGCAACTGTAAGTATCACACCAGAAAAGCACTCTAAAATGAGTAGAACTATTGAACTGTGGAAGCATCATGGAAAAAAAACCACAATTTCATTTTCTTAGTTTAGTTTCAATTTATAATTCACACAAGTAGCTTAAACACGTCGATTTGAGATCAAAACAGAACTTCAGGTTACATAGCATCTGTTCTATAGGAGGGTGCTGTGTGCACTGAGATAATTTTAGATGAATGTGTTATAAACAAGATCTGTGGAACATTGCAGAGTAGCAAGTTTTGAGAGAGAAAAACATACAGTTTAAATGCATAAATTGTTTAGAATGTTTAGCATGTAGTTGTAAAGCGATCAACCAAGTGATCTGTTTTCCAGAGTTGGACAGCTTGCACAGATGAAACAGCCGCTTCCTCAGTACTTAATGTAAGACTCGTTCAACGCTCAGAGGAGCAGCTTCACACTCTGCAAACATGGTGATCCTAAAGCCAGAGCTTTCAGCCACTGCTTTTGCTCTTTCCCAACACCTCCCCAAGCTGTGTATCTAGAAATGTAAATTAGATGAACATTGTATATTTTTTTATAGTTCTTTTTTCTGCTATGGGAAAAAGAACACGTGTATGTGTAACACAGGAATTTCTGACATACTGTGCATCGGGTCATGGATACAAAAGTACTCTACATTCTAGATCCTCCTTCAGTCAAAACTAGAAGCAAGTTCATGACAATGATGTCGTTTTGGTCAGAAAAGGCATTACATATGCTAATGCAAATGATGATGTATGAAAATATTTCTCCGTTTAGAAAAAAAATCTGAGATTTAAAAAAACGGTGTGAAACAACCTACAAAACAGAAGACAAAATCCATTCAGTCAGTAATTCCTCTCCAGGCTGCAGTGGAACATTTCCCTGAAACGTCTCCTCCTGTACTCGGTTATTTATGGTTTGCTTTCCGGCCTGACTGCAGCAACTGACACCCTGCACAGAATCAGCATCAGAAGGAAAGCAGCTCCCCCAGAGACAGCCACACCTTCAGGCATCCCTTACCAAGCCATCAGCACAAGGCACTACCTGAGCCCCATCCCGCTGTGGTGCTCCTGATGAGCTCCAGGTCACACCCAGGGCTGTGGGAGCAGCTCACAGGGCGGCCTCGTTCAGCTCAACACCTGCATCAGGTGGCTCTGAGGATCTGCTCAGGGCTGAGACACTGGACAAGTTCTCAGCTGAGTGGCACCTGTGCTGAACTGTCACATCACCTCGAGCAGGTGTCTGCAGGTACCCAGTGGCTCAGAGCTCAGGCTGTGCTCAGGGTAAGGTGCCCATCTGCTGTTTGCACTGGCTGCTCACATGGCATGCTGTGACCTCCTCCCACCCTTCTCCAGACACCAGCCGCTTCCATACATCCATCTTCCTGCACATTGAGCCAGCGCGCTGTCACTCCCCAAGTTTATATTTAAATAAGCCCTTCTGTTGAACTCGAATTAAATATAGCCCTGCTGAATCTGATACCATGAGAGAACCGAGGCTGGAGGCGAGAGAGAGAATGAGGAGGAGATCACAACTGAACAAATACATTTAAAGCTGCGAAGTTAACACCCGGCTGCACATCTGACTCCGACGCACACTGGGGTTGTTTCTTTTCAGCTCAGCTATAGTATTAGTTGCAGTGAGGTCACCCTTACATGTCCTTCTGCTTTATGTCTCTTACTAGGCAGACACACACAAATCTTCAAATTTTACAAACAGAATGAAAATTCAGACCAACATTTGTCTCCCTGACCTGTCAGCACTTACAGCAGTGTCTGACTGACTGAGGTACAAGAGGGCAAGTCAGAAGCTCTGAAAAGGCAGGTGTCTCAGGACTAATTTTGGAGCCTACTGACAATAACAATCAGTTCTTAGTTAATGTCAGAGAGCAACAACAAAGCCTGTGGCAGCCTGTGCTGCAATCCCAGCCAAGGGCTCATTCTGGGCTCTCTCCTGATGTGGGTGGCCCTGCCAGCCAGTTTTCAAACAATGCTTAAAATGTGGTTTGGGGAGAGTGGCTTGGGTGGCTGGACCTGAGAAAGGACCAGAACTTAGTGTGTGCATATTAGCAAAAATGTAATTAAGGAGCCCAGGCATAAAAAAAATACAAGAAAATGTGTTCATAGAAGTAAAGGAGGCAACTTGTACCATTGTACAAAGAAAGTTCACAAGAAGTAATACAATAAAGATAAGAACCAGATCTCCAGGCCTGAGAGACTCAGGCGTTCAAATCCACTGAGTTGTGTCCTTAATGCCTAAAACTTTTTATTAGGCTTCAGGATGAACAGCTTCTAGCAGCAGAAGAGATTTCATCCAGGTCAGACAGCCACAAAAAGACTCATCAGTCATCACATGATAACCCTGACTGAACCACTGAACCATCTATATATATTTAAGATACCAGTCCCATTAGTTGCACTGGAAAGAACCAAGCCAAGTTGTTCCTATTTCTGTCCCAGTATCCTAAAAGATAATCCTAAAAACTAGTCCAGGCCTCCTTTGCTGTGGCTGACTGACTTGCCTAACATCTACTCGTTGTCTTTGACAGCAATGAAATCCACTATGCCCAGTTCCAAACTGGGCTGGGGCAAGGAGCAGTGCAGGGAAAAGCACATGGAGTGAAGCAGCTGGGCTGGCAAGAGTTAAAGCTGCTGTGAGTCCTGGTGCCTACGGACTGTCTGCAGCACGGATAAAACACTGTGTGGAAACATACGATAGGCAAGCCCTGCTTTGTCCTCATGCAATCTCTTCAATTATTTTTTGTGTTGTGTATTTTACAAAGGATAAATCAGGGAACATTTCAAGAAATGTTTTCTCATTCTAAAACTTATCAAAATATTGCTGACACTGATCCATGGCTGGGAATGTCATTCCTGAATAAACATGATGTCATTCTCATTCCATTCATACTTCTCCTGGACAGCTGCTGTCAGCCTCAGTGAAGAAAAATGCCACCTCACCGGTGACAGCTGCCACTTGAGGTACTTTGTATATCAGCCTCCATAGGAGTAAAAAAAAAAAGAGTCAGTCATGCACATGCTATTTAAAGTCTGTTGCATCTTGATGAGAAATGCAAAAGTTAATATGGGGCAGGTTGCTCAGTGTCAAAAGTGTGGACAATGAAGAATAAGGAACTTTTCTGGTCTCACCTTCCTAAGAAGCAAAGCTCAGGCAAGGCCCTCACACCCAGGCTGTATTTGCTTTAAAATAAATTTCTATTCTTATAAATTTTATCACAACAAAACGAATTAAACAATCATAACAATCCCAGAATGGTTTGGGTTGGAAAATGCCTTAAAACCATCTCGTTCCCCACCCCTGCCATGGGCAGGGACCAGGTCACCCCAAGGCCCATCCAGCCTGGACTGGAGCACTTGCAGGGATGGGAAATCAACAATTTCAGTTCCAGCACTGCAACTTCCCCAATCACGTTTGCTGGCACCCAGCTCTCCTGCAATTGCTGTAGGAATTGTTCTGGGCTGGGGTAGCTCTCCAATTGCTTTCCAAGCATGGAGACAGACAATCCCTGCCCCAAAGAACAGCCCAGACTAAATCTGTTTTCTGTTCTTTCTGGCCTCCAACTTGCGCTGCTGCTTCAGTGTCAAAGGGGCAGATGTATAATCTGGGAAGCTTTCCAGATGCATCTTGAGCAAAGCAAAGCATTGTGAATCACTGGTACTAAGCAGGATCTTTCCATCTGTCACAGTACCCCTGGCAGCACTCACCATGCACTCACAGTACACACAGGATGACAAGCACCTCATGGAGGGGCCACCAGCATCTACCAGCGCCAGATTCCCAAAGAACAAATAAATAAGTGCTCTTGTCTTGCTGTGGTTTTCATCACACAGGCTGTGCTCCAGCAGCACTACTCTGCCCCCCAAAAGAACGGCAGCAAGCCCATGCAGGGCTGGAGCACCTTTGTAGCCATAAATGTTGCATTACTAAGTTTCTTTCTAGTACTGAGCCATCACTTTAACTTTTATTACTTCTCCTGTCCCATAAATGCTCTCAGGTGCTCTTCCAAGGAATCTGAGTAGACTGCCAAACTGAGAAGAATGACAATGACATGGCCTCTGGCTCTCCCCTAAAACAGCAGCTTTCCTGTCATCCCCTGGAAATGCTCCAGTTTCTTTACAGCTCTGGAAACGTGGCTCAAGCAAGGTTGCCAACACATGTTCCTCTGTGTCAGACATGACTCTTATTCTGGAGCTGTGAGGAGCCTGTCAGCTATCATTCTGCCAGGAATACCACAGCCCTGGCTCCTCTGCTTTCAAATTCAGTCTGCGTTAGGTTGAGTAAGAAGGGCTGACAGGTATCTGAAAAAACAATACAGCTCTTGCTTTAATTTGCATGCTTAGCCTTGAAATCCTTTGTCACTAACTCAAGTGGGCAGTGGATAAAAACTAAGTGAAATATAATGATGCAATTCACATAACTGCACAAAGAGAACAGCTCTGCACCTAACCTCATACTTTCCGATGCTCTGGTGCAGATTTGCTGTGTGAAAGCATCAGAAAATAAGTGGATATCCAACATGCTGGAGTGGTCTGGTCAAAATGAGGTTTACTGAGTCTCCTGACAGGCTGTCCAGCTCTCCAGGTTTCAGAGTGACATGTCACCAGTCCTTTCCTTAACCTGCTCAACCCCAGCGCCTAAGCATCCCTGACCCTGCTGGGCCTGGCTCCACGACTGTCCCACATCAGGCTGCTTGGCATTTAGAAGACAGAAATAAACCTCAGGCAGCACCCGCACACCTCAGGCAGCCAAACGCAGCACCTGCCAGCACTGCCGGCCCCTCACACCTTGCAACGGAAGGGAAACGAGGAGCGCCAGCACCTCCTCATGAAACAGCCAAAGCACAGAGCCGATACAGGACTTACACAAACCGATACAGGACTTACACAAACCGATACAGGACTTACACAAACCAATACAGGACTTACACAAACCTTTGTTTTAAATCAGCCTGAAGTACAGCTGAACTCTGCTCCAGGGCAAACCCCACCATGCCCACAGCCCGGCTCCCGCTGTTGCCTGCCGGCCTGGCAGCCGCCGATCTCCACAGGGCTCAGGTGTGACACACACCAAACTCCAGGTCCCTCATAATAAAGGTCTGTGAGCTTGCCAGCCCAAGTTCCAGGCCCCTGTGCATCCCCACCCAGGCCCTCATGGCCTCCTCCTGCCCGCGCAGGGCCAAGCCCACCTTGAGGAGCCACCGGGCATCCACCCACACACACCTCCAGCCGCTTTCCCCTCCAGCCTTACCTGGTGTCGGCTTCTGGGCGCTGTTTCCTCATAAGGTGCCCACCGTAAGCCGCTGCTGCTCCGCTGGGTGCCCTCCGTGGCACGGCCGCTCGCCTCAGGGCACGGCGCAGGGCTGGCGCTTCACGGAGCTTCCCCCCGCTGCCGCTGCGCGAGCGGTCACAGTGCTCAAGCGAGTTGTGGGATTTCCTCCCCTTGAGGATAAATCACTCCCTTTGCAGAGGCCACAGCCTCACCCAAAGCCCCTTGCACCTGAGCAATGCCGCAGCTTCCTCCCGGCAGCCCCTCAGGGTCCCGAGTTCTGTGGGACGCCTCTTATCGGAACACGGCGGCCTCAGCAGCCCGGCGCCCCCTCAGGAACGGCGCCCACAGCCCCGCTGCGGCCTCTGTGGGCAGCCTGTGGTGGGCACCGGCTGCCGGCCACCCCGGCCCTCACAGCGGGACCCGCTGCGTCTCCAGGAGCTCCGGCACCTTCCGCAGGGCAGGGCTGGAACCCTGCGGGGCGGCGGCGGCGGAGGAGCTCTGCCCTCACGGGCACGGCCGGCCGGGGGCAGCGGCGTGTGGGATCGCGGCGGTGCTGTGGGAGCGGAGCGGGGCCCGCCGCTCCCGGCCCCGCAGCGCGCCCTGCCCCGGGGGCGCCCGGAACGGCCCAAGGGAGGGACAGGGCTCCCTCCATCAGCCAGGGCCTGCAAGCCTCAACAAAGGAAAGCTCTAGAAAGGAGTTAATTAAAGAGTTCCAGTTCCCTTCGACGCAGCCCGTGGTCCTTTGTGAGCACAAAACGAAGTCTGGGCATTCCCACTGCTAATTATGAATAAGTTGAAGAGCTCTTTGATATTGCTGCTGTGGTTCAGGCTGGTGCCACATAGTGCAAATAACACCCACATAAAACCTCCGGTGTGTTGGCTGCAACCTCTACCCTGTTCTGGTCATTTACATTGTGTTTTATTTATTTATTTGTGTTTTGTTCATTGACTTTGTTTTCTGGTGAGTTACACATGTTCTGTTCATGTCAGTTGCTTGCAAGTTTCGGCATCAGCCTGTGTATTTCTGGAACTAAAGCTGTAAATGTTTCCTCCAGCAAATTCTTAAAATTGCTCCAGGTGAAGTTAGCCATGTACTGGCGAAGATTTTTTCCTGTAAAAGTTTCCTGTATTTTCCCATCACCAGGGAAAATTCTGCAGGTGATTCTGCAGGTGGCATGTGTGCAGACCCGTGCAAGGCCGTGGCCGTGTTCCATCTTTGGCCAAGGTTCACCAAAGGCTCTCCCAGCTCTGGTTTTCCAGCACGGAGCCAAGTGCTGCAAGCGGCTGCTCGGGGATGTTTTGTTCGTTTGTGACCATGGGGAAAGCGGCTGCAGAGCTCAGAAACACAGACTGCTCTTCCAGAGCTGCCTCTGCTGCAGGGCTCACTGAGACATGCTCTGAGTGCTGAAATACACAGCCACCTGCCAGAAAGGTGTGCAGGTGATGGCAGGTCACACTAACGCTGCCCCGAGCCGCTCCGTGCCAGGGCATCCAGTGTTGCTGCCTAATGCCAGCTCCATATGGAATGTGCAATTAGACACGGTGCCAGTGGCCTGAGCTGGAGGTCAGCTCAGTACATGGTCAGTGTCACAAAAAAACCAGCATTCTGGACTTTAGCTGCACTAAATGTTGCAAACACACGATAACTGTCAGCTCCTCTGCATTGAACAGCGGGCGAGGAAACCGTGTCACAATGGGGAGAATCTGGAGCTGTCTTCTCAGTGCCACCACCCTCAGGACTCGCCCCTTGCAGCCACACTTGTCAGTTTGTTACAGACCTGCCCTCGCCCCCTTGGTGAGGCTGACCAAGGCCATGGCTCGTGTTGGCATTGATTTCCCCCGAAATTCCCCATGAGAAGCCCAGGAGCAGCTGTAAGATGTTCCTCAGGTCTGCTCCAGAGAGGTGACACTGCCCAGCTGTCCGCAGGCCACGCTGGGCCTGACCTTCCCAGCTCTGCTAATCAGGGCCAGCTGCCACCAGCCCCCAGCGTGAGGATCCCACTGGAGCAGTAAGGGAAGCAGGGAGCGATATCTGTGCAGGGGAATGGCTGCTTCAAACAGGGACAAAATCAGAAAGCTGAAAATTAGAGCTTCAACCAGAAAGTTCAAAGAACACAGGGAAAAAAGCATGAAAAATAGTTTTGACACTTTGAAGTAGAACTCAATTGTTCCATTAAACTGTATTTTTAATAAAAAATAACAATAACAGCATTCCAAATATCTATTTTATAAGCTTTACTAATGTATATTTTTTTTAATACATGTCAGAAATTCTTACTCGAGGCAAATGCAATATTTATAGAAAGCAAGAGACTTCAAAACAGCTCCAGAGACTTTAAGCTCTCGATTTATTCACAGATTTAGAATAACTCAGGAATACAAAATGACAAAATGTACATTTTTTATATTGTTTACTAATGTATTGTCTCTTGTCCCTGATCCGTCATTTCCCTGACTGGAGGAAACACATTCAGCTTCTTCACTCCCTTTAATGCTACACATTTCTGGAGGGAAATATTCCCATTTGGTGAAAATCTATCACAATTCTGTCTTGCAGAATATCACTCCCAGAGAATTATGTGAAGATCATTAATAAATACATTTTTGCAATGACAATCATTTCTTCTTTGGTCATGATTTGTATCTATTATTTGCTTCAGCCTCTCCAGATCCCAGAGAAAGTGCTGGTGAGAGTGAGGAAGAGCAGAGGCAGTGCCCCTACATTTTTACAGCCAAACCTGAGCACTGCTGGAACAGAGCACTGAGAAATTTGGGAGCAGCCAGAGTCCCACCTGTGCACAGCACATCATCACTCCAAGGAGGGTGAAGGGGAAAGCCTCCAGGGGCCTTGCAGCACAAGCTGAACTCTGCTGTCCTGAGCTCTGCTGGAACAAAGTTGTGATGTTCGGTAGCAAATACCTCATCAGTGAAATTTCCTAGCCAACACTATCTTTTGCTCAAAACACATAAATTCTTTTTACTCACTTATTTTTATTTCCACACCATGTAAGTTTCAGAATGAAAATTGTCTGATGTTCTTCAAAAAAAGTAATCTGGCTTCTGATTTTGGGGTGTAAATTTATTCCACATACTTCACTGTGTGCCTGCCAGAGGACACAGGGAAGCAAAGGAATTTGACCCACATACACAGATAACTATATATGCAGCACAACACGGATCTGGGCGGACACGGCGTTATTTTTCTTTTCCAGGAAAATTCTGGATCAGAATTAGTCACAAAGCCACGCTACCCTGGCAAAAGATAAGTCCAGAGCTCTCCCAAGTGTGTTGCTGCTGAATCAACAGCGAGAGCCCTCAGCAGCTCTGGGCTGTGCTGGACACACAGCCACAAACGCTGGATGTTTGTCCACACCCCCCAGCAGCCACCATGGCTGTGAAAGGTGGAACTGCTGGAACATGAGCAGCACACACTGCAGAGGGTTTCTAGTCTTATTAGACTTGCCCTAATGTTTCTAACTTCTACCACTGTGTGAGATTTCTTTTGCTGTTACAAGTAAGTGCTTTTAAAACTGATGCGTTTGTATTCACAAGCCCACAAAAGAGTAACTCAAAGCACTAAATAGCAACAGCTTAAAACTAAGTGCTGGGATTTTTTTTCCCCTGCTGTCTCAACTGCAATTCCTCACACAGTGTCTTGAGTCCAACAGCTGGGCTTTAAGAAAAACCAGAAATTGTCCAACGGCATGTGACAAAACCATGCGAGTTGTTAGAAGCAGAGCCAGAGGGGTGGAAGGGACTGGTGAGTCAGCCTGTCACAGAAACATGTCTAGAGTTTAACTGGCTGTAAAACCCAACAAGGGCTGTGTGTTCTGGGGCACCAGGCCAAAGCATGCCCAAGAGCCTCCAGCTCTGGATGACAGAAGCTCTGCCACACAAACAATCTGGGGCAGTGTCACTACTAGCACTTGGTACACTCTTTGACCTATGTGATTTTATTTGTCCCGATATACACAAACCCACTGTTTTCCACAAAACCCAAGGACAAAGCCTTGCTGACACCAGAAATGTCCCCCATGTTCCCAGCTGCTGCAGGAGCAGTGCTATCAGCAGGTTTTATTCAGCAGCTGGATGGAGGAGTGGGGGAAGGCTGCTCGTGCTTTGGACATGCTGGATGAGCAGGACCCACCAGCTCCTGGGCCACAGGAGCTCCTCTCCTCCCTGCTACTCTGTCTTAGCAGGATCTCACGTTCTTGCATCTTGCTCCAGCGCTCATTCACAAGGCTGACACGTATGGCTGTACCCTGTGTGGCCCCTGCTAATTCATGACAACACTAGTGACTGACAAGAGCTGGCACCTTCCCCATCAACACACACTCTGGGCCAGCATGAGCAGCAAATCTCTGCTCGAGGAGTCTCTCAAAGGAAACGCTGGAGTGAGTGCTTGTGGCTGCAGCGTGCAAGCACTGTTCAAGAGTTTTGGCTCCCAGGGCTGGAGTATGTGATCTGATGTTAATATTAAAGTACAAATATGAGTGCTGCAGCTAACACGGCCTGCTGCATGAGGCCAGGAGGAGAGTTTAGAGCAGAGAAGTCCCTGCAGCCTGTTGGTTCTGTGGGAGGCAGCAGCCAGGTCCTTGCAGATCAGCTGCACACGTGAGCACTGCAGGGCTGGCAGCTCCTCACATGCCAAACGTGTCACACACTGCTGGGAGTGTCTGCACTGCCCACCCTGCCCTGCCATGGCTGGGGTGACACATCAGCCAGGTGCCACAGAGGCACAGCCAGCAGTGCCTCGAACTGCTAGTGGGGAAAAGAGGTCAAGCAAGAAAAGTGATATTTTTACATTTTTATGTGTACAGATAATCAATAATTAGACCTCTTGGTGTGTTATATATTATCCCCTCTGGTGTCACTGTCTGCCCCTAAAAGACCAGTGTTTCCTGCTCTTCCTCTCTTTTCACAGAAAGCTGTAAGTGTCATCTATGCAGGTGGGGAACAAATTTTGTTCCACCAACTTCTGACACATCAAACCTGACAAATATACAAGAGATGCAAGAGTAGCTAATGCTGTGTGCTCATTGCCTTTGTGCTACATCACCACTAAGGAGCATAGAGAGGGGGCCAGTCCAGAGCAAAACTATTGTTTGCAATTGCCTTTTCCTTTTGACATTTTCATTGTGTGTTCTTTTAGGATTGTAAATCTCCTGCGATGTCTTTACAACACAGCTGCGAGGAGGCAACATCTAAAAAGCTGAGGAAGAAAATGTCCTGCCACCTGGGATCAACACTCTTCATCTCCCCAGTCACATTCAGGAGTCTTGGGCCGCTCTGGCTCTCTTCTCTTCCACTCTGATATTTTTCAGTCAATGCATGCCTGATTCTTTTTTTGTTCTTTCCTGAATTGCAGGTAGCTTTGAAAAAACACGCATGAACCAGCCCTGCCAGGTGAAAAATAAAGGCTCCTGATTGCTATCATTATTATTATACCACTAGACATTTTATTAACACTAAAGTGTGACATTTCCCTCCAAAGAAAGGCTTTCTCCTGCCCTTCTGCATGGCTACTTTATTGAATCCAAACTCCGTTTCCGAGGATCCTCACCTGTTTAAACGCTGCTGTATTTCTAAAAGCAATTTAACCTTTCATCTTTTATGGATGGATCCTTTTTTAACAAAAATCCTATAGGGCCATTTTTCTCCTCATCTCCTTGTGATCTCAGCGATATTACGTGATGTAGCTTTTGAAGAAGAAATGCCGAAACAGCAGCTTCACCACCTGCAGCTAATGCAGCAGGAAGATGGAAAAGGCAACCTGGAAAAATCCCTTTTCAACATTTCTCTCACAAGCTCCTGGTAAGAATCCCCCAAACCGAGAATGTCTCTTGCATAGAAATGAAGGGCAAGGGCTCAGGAAGGCGAGAGCAGCCTGGAGATTTGCCACTTTGTAAAACCCATCGGTTTGTTTTCCAGCCTCCATCCTCTCAATACATCGATGACTCAGACACCATCCAGCTTTCATTATTTATTTTTGGCAATGGCTGTGTGTTGTCCAAGGTAACAGGAACTCCTGGGATGAAGAACACAACCAGTGCCCAAGAGGAGCAGTGTTCAGAGACAGAACAGTTTTCAAGGCATTGTTGGATGATTTTACTGCTTGCTTACTGCATGGCTCACATGGGACCCTTGGTTCAATAAAACACCAGACAAACTACAGACACCAGTACGTATTTTCCTCTGCTAAATCCTCTGATCCTGGTTCAGTCCGGAGCACTCGGAGAGATTCAGCCTCTCTCCATGCCAATCGTGTTTCTCCTTCTCCCTGCCCAGGTCAGTGCTCACTGCCTGCCCAGCTGCCCCTGAGCCCATTCCCCGGGCAGGAATGCACCCTGGGGCCATGGAGCCACGGGCAGGTCCCTTTGTCCTGCCCTCACCGGCCCCAGCAGCGGCACTGAGCGTGGCCAGAGCCCCCGGGGCTTTGGAGGGATCCCCAGCAAACGCCAAGCCCGGGCTGCTGCCTCCGCTGCCCTGCTGGGGCTGCCAGCACGGCCTGGCACGCTGTCCTGCCCCTGCCCTCTCCCTTCGCTGTCCCTCTGCACAGCAGGTGCCAGTTTGTCGCTCTGGAGCTTTTGCTTCAGTAAAGCTTCTCTCAGTCACACCTGGGAACGTCCTCTCGCTATGGAAGGTGTTACTGTGCCTTTCACCCCCGAATGAAAGCTGTGCAGCCTCACAGATGTGCCACCTCTAAGCTGCAGTTAAAATCTACATTTATCTGTAATTTACTTTATAAAACACATTAATAAAAGTAATTAAAGCCACATAGCCAGAGCATCCACCAGCCAAAGAGACATCATTAAGATTCCCCACACCTGAATAACAAGCAAGGAAAAACAACACGGGGATTTAGAGTTCAACTTGCAAAAGATAACACCGTGCATTAGAAGCGAATGAGCCTCCCAATGGGAGCAGCACTAGAGAATGGAAAGAAAATAAAGTAGGGCAGTGTGCCAAATTCAGGAGGTTTTAAAAAAATAAGCAGCACAGCCATCACAAAAGAATCCCCATTTCAGCCCAGCATGGGAGGAAGTATGAACTGAAACCCAACGAGGATTTCCATGTTACTGTCTTAATTTGTAAAGGCTTTGAAAAATAACACAATGCTGAGCTGGTCTTTCTTTTTTGGGAAGAGGGGAGAGGGTCAAAGGGAACTGTATTGGTTATCAAATAATGACAGAAAAAGCCATTCTCTCTGTCTCTCCGAAACTCCCAAGTGACTTGAAGGGACACAAAACACATCCAAAGAAGCCCTCACATGGGAAGGCAAAGCAAAGCCTGCACCTTTCCCCAGCACGGCGCTCTTGTGCAGCCGTGCCCGGGCTCCGTGCCGCGCTGACACACAGCAGCTGCTCCCGGAGGGACGGGCCCGCGCCTCCACACGGAGCCGGCCGCGCTCCCTGGGCCCCAGCGCGGCCGGGAGCGGCACGGTCGGAGCTCGGCGCTCAGAGCCGGCTCGGGCCGCTCACCGCCCCCAGGGCTCGCGCTTGTCATTGCTGCTCCGAGCCGGGGGAGTTCGTGCTCCTCACCCCCGCGGGGACCGGACACGGCATCCTTTTGTCCGTATTGTTGGGGGATGCCACGTTCACCTCTAACTTTTTCTTTGCCTCCTGTTTCCAAACCTGTTCGGGATCTTTGCTTTTCCCCATTCTCACTCTGACAATTTTAATTGTGCAAACCTAGCTTTTCACCTTTTGTTGCTCCACAGATATAGGAGAAGGCAAAATGCGGGTAGAGCACCACAAAAGCAAAAGGCAGGTGAGCTTTGAAGGAAAAGGGATCTAGGAAAGGGACAAAAAGGAGCATAGAAATGGAGGGTTGATCTCTGTTGTACTCACAGCATGGAGTAAGCCAAGCAACAGCTACTGTACCTTAACTAGGCAACCGGTAGAAAATCAAACCTTCCCTGTGATCAATAGGATAATGGTGAGAGTTTGATTAGCCTTGGAAAAATTACAATAAGGAGAGAATTTTTTCTCTCCATGGGTTGGGTGATTTCCCTGTGAAAGTTTTTACAAGAATGAGGCTGCATATAATGCGTCTTGTTAACCCAAATTACATGCACTCGAATTCCCTCTCTTTCCCCAAAGAAATCAGAGAAGAAATCAGGCGTGAAATGGCATGTGGGTGGGGCTGAGCCGAGCCAGCACCACTCTCATAATTAAATGAGACTCGCTGAGCCCCCACTTCTGAGAGCCTTTCAGTTCTGCTGGGCTCTGCTCAGTGCCCACGAACGCGGGGCTGTACTGCCTGTGTACAGGTTTTACACACACTGCAGGCTCGGGCAGGCTGTGCGAAAGGGGGAGCCTCTGGCCTTTCTCCAGGTCAGGGAACCTCAGACCAGGGGGGTTAAAGTCTGCAGGAGTTTAGCAGAGCCCTGGGCAGCCCTGGGCAGCACACAGAAGTGTCACCCTGTGTGAGTGTGACACGGGAGCGGGCAGGGCCTCCTGGAGCCTCCCTATTGCAGTGACACAGTCAGAACTTCCCTTCGTGTTTTTCCTTGGGCAACGAGGCTGCAAAAGCCTCTGTGGTTTAGAGGGAGGCAATCTCAGCCTGACTTTCCAGAGAAATAGGGGCATTTTCACCCCCAGGAGGTTCTTGCAGAGCAGACAGGGGCTGCATCCTGTACTCAAACTCCCTGGGGAACAAGGAGTGGCGCTCAGGAGCCGCAGCAGCGAGGCTGCGCTGTTCCTGTAGCCCGCGGCTCCTGGAGGTTGTGCACTGTGTGGGCCTGGTGTCAGGTGTGGTTTCAGAGGCCCATGCTGGCCCAGCACACCCTGTGAGCCCTGCCTGGACTGCTGCAGCTCACTGCTGAGGGGTCCCTGCCCGTGGCAGGGGATTGGAACTGTGGACTTGGAGGTCCCTTCCCACCCAAACCATTCTGTGATCCTGTCATTATAGTTTGAGCTGCGATCGGATGCACTTGGGGACTGTAATTTCCAATCCCTGGTATAAAATCCTAGAAATGGAATCCCTGTTTCCCAGACAGCACAGAAAACAGTGTGTTAGGTTGCTACTATTACTAACAGCAGTAATGGAACCCCTACCAATGTAAATATTACTGATCTGCATGGTGGTGGTACCAGCAGAGCTGTGTGGGGCACACCTGGGCAGGGGCCTGGGCACACACAGCACAGAACCCTTCACGATCCAAGGACTCAGCCAAATGCAGGTGGAAGCAGCACTTCAGCCCCACTCTTGCAGCTGACAAGGGAGCTGCCAGCAGAACTGAATGGCAAGATGGAGGTTTGGTTATGAAATAAAGATGTTGCGACTCTTTGGCTTTGCCATATGTTTCCGTGTGGAGGTGCAGAGAGCTGCCATAGCTCCGGGCCTGTGCTGCTGCCCCTCTGTGGCCCTGCTTGTCCCCGGGGGCCGGCGGTCCTGCCGGGCTGTGTGTGTGTTTGTGCACTGCCGTGCTGGCACCCTGCCTGCTGGGGCTCCTTCCCTCCCCGCTCCGGCTTTGTCTGCGCCGCCGTGCCCCGGTGACGCAAGGCCAGGCTGCGCTTGCAATAACGAGCGGGCAAGAAAAGCCCCGGGGGAGCAACCTGGGACAATGCACCCCGGGCTGCCGTCCTCGGGGAGCAGGGACAAGGGACACGAACAAAGCAGCCCAAGGCACAGAGGCAAGCAGGTGGCAGTGGGGAGGAGGCAGGTGGAAGCGAGACAGCGGCACACAAAAGATGAAAAGAGGAATGCAAGGAGAATATGAAGCTGGAAGAGATGCTCCATCTGGGCCAAGGGAACGCTGGAGAAGGAGCCACGTTTTAGGCTTTGCAACAATAGGTTGTGAGGAGGTCTGCTTGAGAGATGATCAGCTCGCCTCCTTGACTGGCAGCTGCTAAATGTGTCAGTAGCTCAAAAGGAGATGTTTTCAGTGTGTGCACCTCAGCCTGCCCTGCTGATCCGCTGCCTCGGGTCAGGTATATTTTATACACTATAAAACAGCAGAATTTCCAACAGTTCCTGAGAATCTCCCCTCCTCAGCACTCATCAAAATGCACTCCTCATTCACAGTCTCCTTCTGACACTGGGAATATCTCAACCCTTAGCAACAGGTGATGACAGGGCATGACATGTTGTATCAGTGTTTCACTCTCTAGAAGATTAAGATTGGATTTTTTCCACTTTTGCATTAATGTCCTGTGAGATGCACAGGGCTCAGCTTGCAAGCAAAGTATTGTGTTCCCTACACACGGATCTATGGCTGAGCTCTGCAACAACACAAACTGATCTGTTGGTATTCCTTTTATGTCATAATTCAGACCTTTACTCGGGGTCGACAGTGCAACACTTTGACAATCTAGATGCCATGGCAAGAACACATAAACTCATTTTTCATTCATGCCCCCTTAAAACAGCAGAGATGGTCTTGTGGAAAGCACAGGCACAGCTGTTTCAGCTGCTTTGTTTAAGAGATATTTTGTTCAATGCAGTAGTCAGGGGATGATGCGGGGGCTCCCCAGCCAGCTCCACCTGCCTGTTTGGGGATCCCACTGAGCCTGGGGCTGGAGGCTGTGGGCCAAGGGCTGCTGGGGCAGCCACCAACTGGGAATGGGCCTGGGGACTCCACAGAGCTGATCAGGGGGTCTCCTGATAAACCCCCACAGTCATGTGTTGCAGACTGCTGCTTTTAGTCTTGGTCTGTGTCCAAAAGCAGTAAGGACAGTAAAGGAGCTGTTATTTAGGTATTTACTTCTTGTTCTTCGTACATCCTAAACGTTCCTAGAAACTGTTGGGAAGTCTGAACACCAGCACAGTTCCTGCTGCTGTGCCTCTATGTAGAGAACTGCAAGCCCAAAGCAGGAGCTCTGGGAAGGACTATGTTCAGTAGCAGGAGAATCTGGAGATTTGGTGTTAATCCACAGAAATTGCTGCAGCTGGGCCCCATCAGCCCAATTTTGGAAATTAATGGAATGGTGGGGATGGACGGGTTTGGCCCAAGGACCCAGACAGGGGATTTGGTGTGTCCCACCACAGGAGCTTTCCCAGAGAGGTGACAGCTCTGCACAAACCTGCTGCACTCCTGAGCACCCCCAGCCCATCCTGCAGAACCCAGGCCTTGCATCCTCCCTAATGAATCTGTTAGCTGGGTCATTAACAGTGATCAGCCATGCAAATGGCAAAAGAGTAACCAGTTATTAACAGAGGGCTCTTTTATTGTTTCCAAAAATAGGCCTGTGAAGTGAGGTGTGTTCTTGTTCTCCGTGCACACATAAAGAGAAACTGCAGAGCAATAAACGTTAGTATTTAAAAACACCCAACTTAAGAAGGGCACTTTCACTATAACTTTCCTCTTTATGGAGGAATAACAAAGGATCCCTAAGCTGCTATGGTTCTACAGAGACTATAAAACGATTGTGAGTTTAACTGAATCTTTCCTGGGTTTGAAGGTATAAGATTAGTGTCTGTCAAGGGAATTGGCTTTGTTAATACTCGAGGTTCAATCCAGCTGCATTTTCCCTGCATTTTATGACATCTGGTTTTGTCACTTTCAACAGTTTGGTAACGCACGAAGATAAGAAACATACCCAAAATTAAACTCTGTAAAAGGTGAAATTGGGTTTAGAGCTTCCTGTTCCAGGCTTTGTAGCGTTGGAAGCTCAGCAGCCAGAATCGTGCGGCACCCGTGCAGTAAGTGACATTTTCCTTGTCAATTATTCATATGTACCAACAGATCTGCTGCTAAGTAAATACATTTAATGAAGAGAGCCAGCTTACAACAGCAAAGAGCAGTTTGGGACACAAAGGCAGCACGTGCAATACTGGGTGTGTGTCCTTCACATTTGTGACAGAGCACTTGGCAGTGTGAAGGAGAGCACACAGCCCTCTGACACTCCTGCACCTCCTCCCTTCTGAGCCCCCAGGGCAGGGTGGGACTGTCAGGTATTGTCACACACACCAGAGCGGCTTCCTCCTGACCTGTGCAGGAGTCTGAGGTTGTTCCTCAAACCAAAAGCCTTCCTGGAGGCCAGAGGTGGCATCACCTCCAACACAGTGACTTCTCCTTATCCTGGGAATGCTGAATCCTGGCCTCCAGGCCCTCTGCTCTTCCCAAACCCTGCTCAGTGGCTTTTGTACAGAACTGGGTCTTTGCCTTCCTTCAGTTGTACAGCTCCTTGGACTTACCTGTCTGTGAGGGAAGGGAGAGGACAGAGTGCTCCTGCTCTCAGGCACACCTGTGCTGGCTGTGCTCAGTTCCCACAGCCCTGCATCACAGGTCCCTGCATTCTCATCTCCAGGTACCATGCTTAGGATCTAGTGCCTCCTTCCTGGGAAACAGAGATCCCCTTCAGTACCTTCCAATCCCAATTCCTCTGAGGCTGTTGTGTGGGATTGATTTGTGCCTTCTCACATACCTTGCAAATCCCTAAAGGGAGGTGCAGCAGTTTGTGGTTTCTGTCCTCCAAAGTAAAGCAGCCCAGGCCCTCCTGTCATGGGCAGCAGTCAGGACTCAGAGGTGAGACTGGAGGCGCTCACGTGTGGTCACACTCATCTGCTGCAGTGCCATTTTCTCATGGCCTCCCATGGGAAGTGTAATGACTTCCACTTTGCCTTTTGCTCCACTTTGGCACTGTTCACTCAAGGACTTCAAAGCACTTTCTCAATATAACAGTGAGTAACCTCTGGCCAGCCTCCCTGTGCTGGCCACAGAGCGTCTGTGGTGGAAGCAGGAGGCAGGAGGGCTGCCCTGGCCTCTGCTCCAGCCAACAGGCAGAAAGAGAAAGAACAGAAATACCTGGAGTCCTGCCAGAAACACATTCTTCCCTCTAATGCCTGGCATCAGCTCCAGTATAATTCTAGAATTAAAATGGATTATATTTTTATGCAGATCTTGTAAAAGCAGGCCAGCTTCTGGTCTATTCCAAGGCAGCTGATAATGATGGTACCTGCATGTAAGTGGCTGCAACACACCTTGTGCTCCCACCACAGATCCCCAGGAGCTGGAGCTGTTTTGTGAGGAGAAAGTTCTACAAATAGCTGCCAATGTCTTTTCTGAGACTCCTCTTTTGTGCTGGAATAGCCAGAAGGGACTCTGGAGAATCCTGTCAGTGCCAGTGAGTGTTGATGTGCACAATCTATAATCTCTGGGATAAAATGGAGTGATGGAAAAAGAGAGTATGGACACAAAACATGAGTAGGAACTGTCTGCACTCAGGGAGCTGAAGAGTAAAGAATAACAGAAAATACCATTGTACAGCTTTTAGATTAATCTGACAAGGATTCCTGAATTCCATACACACAATAGGGGCAGAGCTGGAAAAGACAGACAGAGAAATGAAGGCCACAAAGGAGAGCCATCAGCCATCAAGGAGAGCTGGTGTGATCTGTGCCTGGAGAGCACTGGGAGAATGTGGGTTAGCTCTGTGGAGGGAAGGATTCACCTCTGGCTGTGTGCCACAGGCTGCAGCCAGCACACACAGCCCATGGACTGGAGCCCCTCTTCACTGCCCCTCAGTGCTGGGCCAACATCCCACGGAAAATCAACATCCTTTCCTAGGAACACTGAATTACCAAAGCCTGAGGATCTTCTCACTGGTTCTGAGCAGTAACTAAGGAGTGTGACATTCACAGTAATGACTGTGTCATGGGCAGATAACAGCTCAGCAGTTTGGTGGCACTGCAAGAAGGACCCGTGGTGGTTTCAGTGTTTGCAGGGCTGCAGATCCTCTGTGGCTTTCCAGCACCAGCCACCCTGGATGTGGGTGCACTGGAGAGAGGCATCACTGAGATTTATCAATTAAAACAGGTCCCCACAGAGTGAAGTCATGCTTTCTAAATATTTGTGTCCCTCTTGTTTTGGTTGCTTTTTCCCACCCATAGCTGCTGGGCTGAACTATGCAGGGGAAAGAACAGATTTCTTTCTTTAACAAAAAGCTTAATTATTTCCTTTTTTCTAGACGTTGTTGAAAAAGTGTAACTTCCTGTTAAGTGCTGAATTTTACAATGTAATAAATTGATACAGTGGCATATAAACAAGCTGTGTAAATACATGTGCAGAGCCATGCCTTCTACAGAGCAAAGAAGAATTTGCACAGAAGTGGTTTTCTGCAGAAATAATAATTTGCACAGCGTCACACATTAGTGCAATAAATGATATTGCAAGGTCTGAATTTAGAGATAGCAGATTGTGTATTTTGAGTACTATGTTTTGCTCAAATTAAAACCCAAAAAAATATTTACTGGCTACAAAAATCCAGTTATTAGGCCAGAAAGAGCTGCTAACTTCGTCCTAATCTGAGAAGAAATCCATTAAATGGCCAGTGTATCTTTTTACCCAGCCCTTGAGAAAAGGAACTGTTGAATTGATAAATGCCTCCCATGGCCCTGGTCCAGCTCAGCTCTGGTTTTCCCATATGGAATGGTGGAGCACGAGTTTAATGAGTCTGAAAGGTTGGGGGGAGAGTACAATTGGAGCAGACATGGCAGTAATATAAATTTCTATCTGTTAGGCCTGTCAGTATGTGCTGCTTCAGTGGAAATGATTTTGGCTGGGCTCTGTGTCCCTGCCATGGACAGCTCTGATGCTGGCAGGAATTTGTTTGGCTGTGTGCAGAGGTGTTTCACCTGCAGCCCGTGCAAGAGCAGCTGCAGGGACCTCAGAGAGGCACAGGCCACCCCATGGACGGGCTGATTCCAGCCAGGCACAAATTAGCTGCTACCAGGGATGGTGTAAATCCTCTTTACTCAGGAGGGGTAAATGTAAATCCCTGTGGGAGCAGGAGAAACTCCACCCAAGTACTCACACCTAAGTACGGAGCTTGGTTTGATTCTTGGTTTGATTTGTGTCTTTTTCTCCTTTTCCTTTAGATGAAGATTGCTCTTACAGGTGCCTAAGCTTCCTTCCAACAGACAAAAAAGAGCAAACACTTATAGGAAAGCAGCCTAATTATGTGGGGTTTTAAACAGCCAGGAGGAAAAGGTAGCTTGAAAACCAAAATATCTTGGGGGCTCCTTCTGCATCCATAGCCTGTTTGATAAATTGACTTTTGCTTCCAGGGCACACATTCACCTTCTTCATTACTATAATGATCCTTGGTCTTCTCTTCCCAAACTTAGATAATTTGAATAAAAAAACTAAGTTTTATGAAATGTAGCCATTAATAGAGTCAATAAATTTTAAGCTGTGATTAAATATCACTTGCAGCCATCCCATCCCTCTCTGCTGTAGATCAAAATATATCAGCATTCTTTAAATATATTGTCCATTGTCTGTTTGACAAGAATAATCCAGTGTGTTGGTGAGTACCAAGGTGACCTGAAAGTTTTTCTAGTACATAATCTTGTCTTATTCTGCATTATGTATGAACTCAGAGACAGAATATCTGTGTTATCTTAAATAAACTAGGTAAAATGTATTTCAAAAAGCTTCTTGAGTCAAAAAGTAGCAAATCATTGTATGTATTTCCATATTTGTATAGTTTCATTATATTCTTGTTCTAAGTTACTTTTAAGTCTCTTTCATATTTAAAAAATGAACTACACACCTATCATGCAAAATGTAAAGAAGTATGTTCAACTAGTTCAAATTAGATATACAGTAAAAATACACTTCCAAAGAAATATCATTTCCATTTTTGTTCATGTTTTTAACAGAATTTCAGACTAATACATCAAATGTGGAACTGTACAAGAATGTGAAGAAACATTAGGATTGCAGTAGTAAAAAAATGTACAGCATTCAAAACCAACAAGCTCTAAACAACCAAACAATACCACAGGATTGAAACAGTCATGGGGACAACATAGGTCATCGGAGCCAGAGTGAATCCTAATGCACCTACATAAAGACCCTACATAGAATATTGTCTCTTATTTATATGCAAAATCCCTGATTTGATTAAACCAGACAATTTCTCTAATTGTCTCGTATAGGTTTCAGATAAGATTAACATGAGAGTATTCCCCTTCGTGAAGGTCAGGTGTTTGAAAAGGCAATATTGAGAATTGATTTGAAAGGTATTTCCATCCACATGGATTCAGGTAGTTAAGATACAAGATCACAAATAATAGCAGTACAATTTTAAAGAACCATTGGAATTGTTCTGCGCTACATTTGCCGTAACACTTCAGATTTCAGGATTCGGTATTGTAAAACTGTTCACAGGTTAATACACAGGGTTTTAATTATGGCCTGGAACCATTTAACAGTGGACCAAAATTGCCTTTTAAATCAAGAAAAGATCCAGCTTACCATGTAAAAAAAAAATCTCCAAGGTGATTGACAATGAACAAAATGTTACAAACAGCAGAATGTCCGTGTCAGAACAGCTTTGAAAGGCAGATATGTACCTGTTACAGTCCACCAACCAGCACAACATCCTTATCAGACACTTGGATCACGAGGAAAAATGTCCTGGATAAACCTGTAACATTTATAAATTCAACACAAACCACCTTTTTAGTGTCTCATCACTGTGCATAAACTCAACAGACGCTGGCAGCCGTGGGTTTGGTGACCAGACCCCGATCCCTCTCGCAGATCCCAACCAGTTCTCATCCTTGAGGGCTGTCCTGCTTTGCCCATAGCTCACCTCGGGGGTTTTTTAAGCTGAAGTGTTAAAAAGGTTAATAAATGACCCAATTATGTCAGCTTTTCTGTCCCATAGTCCTCATGCTCTGAAATCTCTCCCTGATCTTGATAGGAATTTGGCTTGCACAAGAATAGCAAATTTGCAGCTCAGAAAGGTGAATAAATGTAGCGTTTTTAAAACCAGAACACTGTTCAGAAAAAGTCCAGCCTACAAAATCATCTTCAATGCCCTGAGAAGGGCAAAGGACACAAATCTTGGCATCTATCTTGCTGTTTATTTAGAATAATCTTTTAGCAATTCTGATCCAATGGGAATGAGGGATTAGTTTCAGAGAGCTGGCCAGTACAACCCAACATCTGACTGAAAGAACTGATTGGAACAGGTTTGAAAAGGAACAACCATCTGCATCTTATGTACCACTCCAAACCTCTAAACCTACTGGGCAAACAGCATAGTGTAGACTCCTTCTTATACATATTTAAACTTTGCTGAGGTATTTCTTTTATTACAGAAAAGCAATTTTAAAAACAATAGGAAAAAAACTCAAAATATGAGTTCTATTCTGCAGAGATTTTTGGGGAGAAGGAATTCAATTGTGTTGAAAGGTCCATAATCATTAAAGGAATAACCACTTTTAGTGTCAATAATATATTCTTCCTTGGCTATTTATTCCTTCAAAACATTACAAAAAATGTAAGGCTGTGACTTTATAAAACATAATTTTGCCTCAACTTTGCCCACCAGTGTTGTAAAATAACCTGAAATACTTCAGCCTCTTTCCTGGGGCAGAGCTCCCCCAGTGTGCACCTTGCTGATGGAGCCCTGTGGCCTCCAGCACATGGGACAAGCCTTGCACAAAAGCAAGATTCCTGCATGCTGGCCAAAGTCAGGTTTCCTTCACGTGGCAAAATGAACCATAGTTCTTCTATTTGAGTTGTAACATTATCTGATCACTTCTACCTGCAACTAACATTATTTCTCTACAATGAAGGTACCTAGACCGTTGTACAAGCTGGATTTCTCACCCAGAAATACTTTGGGAACCAGAGGAAAGTGTACATCATATTTAGGGGTTTTCCTAGGCAGACACTGTGTTTGAAGTGCATTTTTCTAACCCTTTTGGATCCAGTCAGCCTACCTGGATTGTGACACTAATGTTAAATGTAACTGCAGCCATTACCAAGTAGTTTCCATAAGTGGTTTTATTACTGGTTAGATTTTACAAATTCTGGTATTCGAACAGACTTCGACCTTAAAATTCTAAAACAACAAAGCAACCAATGAAAGGCTTAGGACTATTCAAAGTAACAAACTCTTTAACATTTTTTGCCCTGGTCATAAATATACAGAGAGAAAAAGAGAGAAGTGGACATGGAATCCAAAGAATGTAGATAAAACAGTATATAAGGCACATGGCAGTCTTTGAAAATACAGAAGCTTTAGCCAACTTAAATTAATTGCTGTTTCCCTTGCTCAGTCCACAAAACTGTACAGTTACACAAATGTTGTGTTGCAATAGATCTTCCAAGTTATTCTTCAGTCCATACTCCATAATACCAGAACACTACATTTCCTTCTGTTTTTTAGGAGAGATCCTAACTGTGGTTAGTCAGTTGCTCAAAGCCTCTATTAAAATACACTTGGAATTTCAGCTAAGAATAATTTCTTTTTTAAAGAAATTATTAAGAAAGAGTCATCAGAAAAGATTTGTAAGAGTTGTCTGTGAAGGACTTCGAGATTCATGAACCTCAAGACTCCCGGGCACTGATGTCAGGACGGACGTCACAGTTGGCATAGTGGGGTTAGTCAAGTCTGTTAAAGTCGTGGGAGTGCTGGATGGACTCATGGAGGCATTGGATATTTCTGAGGCAGGACCTGATGGGGTCCCTGCTTGGAGGGTTGAGTCTGAAGTCTTATCCACCCCTGTGTTTTCTTGACGTAAGAGGTTCCGTCTGAATTTGGCTCGAGCATTTTGAAACCAAACCTGAAACAGTTTAATATAACAGTGCAGCACTTAAAGACCTGCAGAGTTTAAGCATGCAAAAGCATATTCACAAATTCATCAATACTGGATTGGGAAAGACATTTTTACTGGTAACAGATAACAGTTCTAGCCATGAGAAACGGCCTCTGCTTGCAGAATATTCCTTCTTCCCTGTCCTTCCATCCCTGCAAACAGTGTGCCCAGGCCAGGAGCGGGCTGGGCATGGAGGCTGGCAGGCTGAGCTGACTGCACAAGGTGTGTGAAAGGATGCACAGAAATTTGGCAGCATGCAGAATCCCTGAGAGCCCTCGATCCCAGCAGCACTGGTCTGGGTGAGGCCAACACCGTGCACCTGATGAGCACAAAATCAGGAGTTTCCCCCTTGTACCTCACATCCATCTCCCAGCAAAGTGCTGCTGGCACAGCCCAGGGCACCCTGCCTTCCCACGGGCTCCTGCTGCCCAAGGAAGGAAGGAAGGAAGGAAGGAAGGCGGGCGGAGCTCCCACTGCAGTCCCAGCGGATGGACCTGCCTCGGCTGCTTCACCTCTCTCCTCCTTTCTTCACATCTAGGGATGCTCCAGCTCCAAATTCCCCCTGTTGAGCACTCTTCCTGCCTTGGAAAGCTTTCTCCCTCAGCCAAAGGTCTTTAATGTGCACACCCTGTCTCTCACGCTCTCTCCAGGGAATGCCACCAGGAAATAATCCTCAGGCACAAATTCAAGGGCCATGCATAAATCACATCCCTACAGGTCCTTCTTTCTGAGAGCTCAGTATTTTAGACCAGTTTATATTGCCAATTGCTTTGTTAAAACACCTCATTTAAAGGCTGTTTATCAGTTTCATATACAAAAGTTCTTTTAAACCAGCACAAGTAAAAATATTCCCATGATTGTATCAGAGTCCAGTATAGCAGTGACCCTGCTACAGACCAGCAATGTGGTCAAAAAGGGGCAAAGCCCAAAGTGATGTTTTTGCCTGACAGGTTCCAAGCAGAGCCCCTTGTGCCAGGGGCTGTGGGTGAGGCCAAGCTCTTTGTTCTGGTCACTTAAACCACAAAGGCTCAAGCACCAACTGCTCAGGAACAGCAAAAACAGCAACTGCAACTTTGGTAGGACTTCTTACCTTTCAGGCAGAAATCATTTCTACTTGTTCCACAAAATAACTTAGTGGTTGGTTTCTTTAAAATACCTTCTGGCAACTGTATAAAGGATAAGAGCTGTGAAACGGAGTTTGGAGCTGGCTGCTGTCGCTGTGTGTGTTCATGTAGCCATGGCATAATTAAAACAGAACAGACAAACCAGTTGGCCAGCTGTAGATACACTTACTTCTGCATAATTTCACATTTATGTTCATTTAAATACCCATATTTTTATATTCAGTAGTCCCAAATATGGGAAACATGACACTCTCCTAAATGTCCAGCTGCTCCTTGACCTTACCAGGGCAAGAGACTCTGTGGTATTCTCTGGTAAGATGTAGTGCATCAAGTGAGAAAGATTCCTGGTGTTTATGGATTTCCCTTCATCTTCCACTCCTATGAAAACCTGAGCTCAGCTGCCCTTACCAGTGACCACCCATACTGCTTTCAGGAGCTGCACATACAACATGGTTCATTGTCTCTTTATTAGTGGCAATTCATGTTAGACATGGAAATATCATATAATCCTGCAAATATTACCTGAAAATAGAGATTATATGACTGCTTTTACTTCCTTCCCCACTGGAATATTGGCAAGGCTAATCAGTTAATGGTTACAAGGCTCTTTGAAATTGTATAATAATAAATATTTGTATTATTACTGAAAATACATCTAATTCTTTGAATTCTGAAAACACCTAGTCTTGTGGTAGAAGGGATAACATTATTTCCACCATAGTGACATTCTGGCATGTGCTTTAAATCTGACATCCTCAGCAAAGCCTTTGTGTTAGAGAGTGGTGGGAGAGGAGCAGGGCTGTCCTAGGGCTGTTCCTCTGCCTGTGGGGCTGTTCCAGGGGCTGTGGGGCTGTTCCTCTGCCTGTGGGGCTGTTCCAGGGGCTGTGGGGCTGTTCCTGGGGTTATGGGGCTGTTCCTGGGGCTGTGGGGCTGTTCCTGGGGTTATGGGGCTGTTCCTGGGGCTGTGGGGCTGTTCCTGGGGTTATGGGGCTGTTCCCGGGGCTGTGGGGCTGTTCCTGGGGTTATGGGGCTGCTCCAGGGGCTGTGGGGCTGTTCCCGGGGCTGTGGGGCTGTTCCTGGGGTTATGGGGCTGTTCCAGGGGCTGTTCCTGGGGTTATGGGGCTGTTCCTGGGGCTGTGGGGCTGTTCCTGGGGCTGTGGGGCTGTTCCTGGGGCTGTGGGGCTGTTCCTGGGGTTATGGGGCTGTTCCAGGGGCTGTTCCCGGGGCTGTGGGGCTGTTCCTGGGGTTATGGGGCTGTTCCAGGGGCTGTTCCTGGGGTTATGGGGCTGTTCCTGGGGCTGTGGGGCTGTTCCTGGGGCTATGGGGCTGTTCCTGGGGCTGTGGGGCTGTTCCTGGGGCTGTGGGGCTGTTCCTAGGGTTATGGGGCTGTTCCTGGGGCTTTGGAGCTGTTCCTGGGGCTGTGGGGCTGTTCCTGGGGTTATGGGGCTGTTCCTGGGGCTTTGGAGCTGTTCCTGGGGCTATGGGGCTGTTCCTGGGGCTGTGGGGCTGTTCCTGGGGCTTTGGAGCTGTTCCTGGGGCTATGGGGCTGTTCCTGGGGCTGTGGGGCTGTTCCTGGGGCTGTGGGGCTGTTCCTGGGGTTATGGGGCTGCTCCTGAGGCTGCCCCACTGCTCCCATGGGCAGCTCAGGCCGTGCACCTGGAAGGGCAAGGCAGAAATTACCACCCAGACACACAGAACTGGAAGAATCCTTCCAGAAGGACTTATCTCACATCAATTACACAATTCCTTCAGGACTGAGGAATAAACAAAATCATTGGGAAGTGTTTAGTGGGTTTCCGTCCAACTGCATCAGTACAAGGCTGAGCTATTTCAAATCAAAGGGGAAGATACAGACCAAAACTGCCAGTGGAAAATGAGAAGCAGCTGCAGGACCCTCCACTGCTGCTGCCACACTCCGGCGAGCGGGGCTGCATGCGTGGAGCTGGGCACTCAGCACTGAGGCAGAATTGGATTTACTGAGGGGAAAACATTGCACTCCCTCTTCAGTGATCTGTGGAGCAAATTCTTTGTCTCTACCAAGTCAAATTGGAATGAAATAACAAATCTGATAAGGGAGTGTTGAAAATAAACTCACTAAGAGGATTTGGATACTGAAGTTGATGGGATCATCACTTTAGATAACTTTATTTTCTGATTTGTAACACCTCCATTGCTGCATCTGTTACATATTAGCTGTGTGAACAGCTTCTGCTAAAAAGAAAATTTTAAACCAATTTTGCTCATTCACACAGCTACCTGGAGACATTTAGGTTCTCTGAGTTTCACTAAGAAGTAAGTGGAGGATGTACATGGAGGATGTAACACCACAAAGCAGACTGTGTTCACTCACTGCACATACATTGTGATGACTCTGCTGTAATTAACAACTGTTCAAAGAGATGTTTAATGAATGGGGGCTCAGGAAGAGCCTGCAGCCCAAAGCCAACCTTCACTAAAGGGCAGCATAGATCCCCACATGGGATGGAAATATTTTAGCCTTGTTCACTACTGGAAACTGGACCATCAGAGTCCAAATACATGCAGTGATTTCTGTAGGATTCTGGTAGTGACTTTACTGGGGACTGATTCAAGAAAAAATAAGTGGTGTACAAGACACACACTGAAAAATGATGCTTTATGTTCCTGAAGTGCTTGGGCCGTGGATAATCTTATTCCTGACACCTGGGGAGAGAAGAGGTACATACCTACAGCTAACACATCACACCTCCTCAGGGCTACCTACCTTCACCTCCCTTTTCTGAACTCACACACAGAAAGGTCAGTTCCCCAGAGAGCAGCATTTATGCCAGTTATGTTAGTTAGCTCAATTAGCTGAGGCTGTTAATTACTAATGATAGCTTCCAATAAAGGGCGTGTGTCCCCCAGCTGTAGTGCAAGAGATATATAAATTAAACTGCAAACTTAAATTGGAAGGAAACAAAACAAAAATAGGTGTTAAAACATAAATAAGTTTGCTGTATTTGAATGTGGCTACTTTGAGTGTGCATTACAAAGACATTGAAGGAAATGCATTCTGAGAAGAGAGGGTTACATTTCCAGCCATCCCATCACTGGACATGTGCAGCTGGTGACAAATTGTATATAAAGCAAAGACATCAGCCAGGGCTTCCAACTCCAGTATCACAGAACATTTAGAAAACCCTCAAATTCTCTGCTCCTCTACAAAGTCCCCTCATCACACAACATGTGGGGCTGTCTCTACAGCAAGGGCACTGCTGCTGTTCCCTAAATCACCAGGAGCTCAGTTCCGTGTGTTTCGGAGGTACACCTTTCTCCTGATCTGTGCCCTGCATTTCCTCTTAGAATAAATTCTGTGAAATGTGTCCACAGAGCCAGGATCCCTCACCAGCTGGATGGAGATCTGAGCACACAGAAAGTGCCAGAGCTCACAAATACCTGCTGGGGAGTGTGGCAGAGCTCTGGCTCCTGCCAGGTGTGCCCCTACACCTGCAATCACCTCTGGGTGTGGGACAGGCTGGTGCTAGTGGTGCTTGATTCCATCAATAGTGCCAGTGAATCACTTTGTGTTCAATCAGTGACACAGATGGATGCCAGCCTCTCTGGCTCCAAAGAATTGACAAGTGACACTGTCTCAGTAACCAGCATCAGGATGAGCTTTCCCAACAAAGAGCAACCTTAAAACTCATATATGTGAACTTAATTGTCACTCACAGGTAGAGATAAACCAACTGGGCAGAAAGGTTCTGAAACATAAAAAATACAAATTTGTGTTCTCATGGCCCAAATTAATTTTCAAACAAAACATCCGTGACTAGAGAGTGCTTGTAAGAGGTGGGAAAACTCAAGCGATACCAGACAAAGTGTCACTCCATTCTCTAGAACTGCCTCCAACAGCATCATCCCCAGGGAACCATCCTCACCACCAACTATTGCCTTCCACCACTGCAGCTAAAGGAGTCTGGACATAAAGGAGTATTTAACTCTGAGAGTAAAAGAAGTGAAACACCAAATACCAAAATGACAACAAAACTTTAGTGGAATTGTGAAGTTCTGCAACAAACAAAAGAAGAACTTTAAAACTGCAAATTGTGACGTGTAAGACGAAATGAAGAAGCAGTGAAGCAAGGAAGAAGCTGAAGGAGGAAGAGAGGAGTAATGGGATGAAGTCCAATTTTGGAGACAAGGAAATATGTTCTGAATGGCAAGAAACAGAGACAACAACTTGGAAAAAAGAGGCAAGGAAAGACCCATTCAGTGAAAAGAGAGAGATGGAAATCAAAGTTGGTGTGGAGTGACAAGAGAGAACAGAAAGATAATCGTAAGACACTTCCTAGACACTGATGTGTCGTTTCTCAGGTAATTCAGGTGTGAATTGGTATTACCAAAGTCTCTGAATTCTGAGGGTAAAACAGAGGAGAAGGGTCAGTCTAAGGATAGACCAATGCAGTGAATGACTTCAGCCATGTGTGTGGTTTTAGGACAGCTGCTGTTCACCTGCCAGAGGAGTCTGTTCCTGCACAGCAAATCAGGCTCAGAAAAACAAACCCAATCCAGCTGTGAGGATGTAGCCAGAAGTCGTTACGTACAGTTTGTCATTTTAAAGGGAAGCCTACAAAACCTTTGTTCCTTCTTCTGGCAGGTGTTAGCTCTGAGAGCTCCAGGGTCCCTCCAGTGAATTCAGTTTTCCTCAGCAGTTTTCTCCTGCCCTCCACTTGGCTGTGACTTGTGAGCTGTCCACGATGCTTCCCAGGATGGGGCTCGCAGCCCTACCTGTCTCTAGGAAGGTCACAAATCCTTTTTCTACAATTAAGACCCATTTAAAACTTTCAGAAATAAATCCTGGAACGCCATGGCTCCTCTATGCCCAAGTTTATCTCCAGGTACAGGCATTTGGGTAAGTGCTCATTAAAATTTACTTCTTGAGTCAGAACTATGAATTAAAATGCAGCTGAATCAACTAATACTGTTCCTTTTCCTTCCCACAATAGCTCAAATGGAGTGTGTTCCCATGAGCAAGACAAAGTACTTTTAAAGTGCAGTTTCATTTCATTCTAAGTCACTAAACTATAAGTTTTTGAAAAATTTAATTTGCATCCACTTCAGTTATTAACAAGAACCCCTCCTCCTTGTCCTGATAAAACAAATTCAAACTGTTGATTAATTTCTTACAAACGTAAGCATTGACATGTTTTCTGAATTTCTAAACTAAAAGCTCTCTATGTACAGTGAGCACACTAACTAAAATAAGTCACTTTTTTTGTACAGCAGCTTGGAAGCTAAAACATGCACCAGAATTAAAGAACTCCAGGAAAACAAACAGGGCCCCAAACCTTCACAATTCTCATTAAATTTAGAACCCAAGTGATCTGCTTGAGAGAAACTGAAAAGAAATAACTCTTCTCATACTTTCTGGGAATTAACTTAGTCTCAGAGAAGGTATGAATGACTAAGGATATCTTGAAAAGCAGCAAAAGCCATGGCTTTTTAAATATAAAACTGATATTTTGATTACTTTCCAAGGCACAGGACGGCTCTTACCTGAAGAACTCTTTTGGTGAGGCCAGTTTTCTGAGCTAGCTGTTTCAAGTCCTTGGCATCAGGGTTGTGGTTAATAGCAAAGTACGACTTCATTGTCCGCAGCTGGTGGTGTTTGAAGGACGTCCTCATGCGCTTGGTTTTCTGATTGCTGGGGTACTGCTGGTCTCTGTCCAGGTGGTCACCATCGTTCTCGTTGCAGCTCAAAGCTGAAGGCAACAAGAGGAAAAGGCCTCTAAATCTCTTGCTCCACAACCAATACTGTTCCAATTTCCCCAAGTGCAGCAATTAAAATGACACACCGCAGCGTGTACTGGCACAACCCTACCTGCCTTTGCTCCATTTCATGGCTTTGTAGGGCAGTTTGGTTTGGAAAAGCCCTCTGAGGTCATTGTGTCCTGCCATTAACACAGCACTGCCGAGGCCACCACTAACCCGTGTCCCAAGTGCCGCATCCACATGGCTTTGAGACCCCTCCAAGGACAGGGGCTTCACCTCTGCTTTTGGGGAAGTTCCCCAATATCCACCCTGACCCTCCCCTGGCCCAGCCTGAGGCTGTTCCCTCTGCTCCTGTCCCTGTTCCCTGGGAGCAGAGCCCGACTGTCCCCAGCTGTGCCCTCCTGGCAGGAGGTGTGCAGAGCCACAAGGGCCCCCTGAGCCTCCTTTGCTCCAGGCTGAGCCCCTGCCCAGCTCCTTCAGCCCCTCCTGGGGCTCCGTTCCCTCCCAGCTCCATTCCCTACCCTGGACATGCCACGAGTGGCCCAGAGCTGCCCCCAGCCCTTGGGGTGCCCCAGCAGTGCCAGCACTGGGTGAGCACAGCCCAGGGGCCATTGGCCTCTTGCCCACCTGGGCACAGCTGGATCATATTTCTGCACCTTCCAGCCATTCCCTCACAATAACCAGCCTGCAAGGACCCTGCCCTTCCCCTCTGTGGCTTTTAAAATGTCAGCTCTGTTTCCTTTCCCCTCTTCTCCACCTCCACAGAGCTCTTCCTCCACCTTCTGTAGGAGGACAGTAGCTGTCCTCAGCTCTGTAAAGGGTTTTTTTTACTGTACTTGGTCTCACCATCAATTGCACTGGAACACACAAAGAGAACTGCACAATACACTCCAGTTAAATCTCAATGGAACAGACTAGTTAAAATCATAATTATTTCCTCCATCAAACTAAACCCTGTAGAGTACAAGGGAGACCATTAAATGAAACACTATAAAAGAAATAGTTTGTGGCTACCAGACAGCAAATTATGACTATAATCTGACTAGCTAAAGAAATCAAGCTGTTAATACAACATATTCACTGGCATGCCAAATGAAAAATCTTTTTAATTATTTATATGTTTATATTTCAATTTTTTTAGAAAAGTGTTTGCAAATACTAGTTTGAATTATCATTTCTGCCATATCCTTTTGAAATCGAGGAATGGCAGTGTTTGATACACGTGCAAAAATCAAGCTGAAGAAGAAGGTCTGTGAGAAAAGAACACTGTAAAAATTATCAAGAAGTATTAAATACTGAATGCCAAGCAAAATAATCTTGTAGACCAAAAGTAGTTTTTCATTTATTTGTGCATACAGCAAACCATAGAAACCCTCTTAAAATAACATTAAGAACCGAGTTTAAATCCAACATAAAATTAGGAATATAACTGAAAATTAGCATTAACAAACTGTTGTTAATTAGCTTTTCCTGACCAAATATCTACAAGTCCCTCTTCATTTCCTACAAGTTTTATGCTAAAAGTAATGAAAAATTGCTATCTCTGTTCCACACAGTGTGAGAAAAACAACCAAAAATTCTTTTGAATGGGAATTGTTGGTTAGTTTCTTAAACATGAAAACAGGCTTGTTTTCAATTGTCCACTATTGCTGTTTAATTACAACTGAGTACATCTCATGCACCTATGTTGTCTAAATTCATTGTCCATCAGTGGGTCTCAGCCCTAGTGAAAACACATACATTCTGACAGGCATGTATTAAAAACAGATTTAAAAAACACACGGATAATAAAATGCACAGATTCCTAAGTAAAGATGCATGCAGGTTCCCTAAGCAGGTTTGCAGTAGCTACAGTAGCTGCTTTATAATCCTCAGCCTTTCAAAACCTGCTAAAAAGCTGTGGCACAATACAGAGCAAGGCCTGCAAAAATTCAGCTCCAAGCCCAAAAGCACGTTTGTTTAACAGATATGCCCAAAGTGTCCAAAGCCTCAAACTCTCCTGTGTTTCTGTACTCCTATAATTTAAAAAGTAGCTAAGAAAATGGTGCTGTACATAGAAATGTGTGTCTCTGTGCGTGTGTGCGTGCATGTGCATACATTTGTATAAATCCTTTCCAGACCTCTGGATCTTGTGCCAAATTTTGGCCATAAGAAGCATTTCTGCTTGTTTTTCTGCAGCATGGAAAACTGCAAGCACCTGAATTTAAAAGGTGTAAGATACTTCGAGGGAGAGAGTAACAATGGAGTAGTAATGGAGCTGTTTGGGATGTAGCCAAATCTTGTTGGGTTTAAGATCTGGGACCTAGTTGCCCATCTGGAGTCGTGGCATGTGCTCCAGCCTCCTTCATCACCACAATTCCTGATATAAAGAGCAAGGGGATAAATAACATAATAATGCTCACAGAAAATTCTGTTATGGAAATGTAAAACCAAATCATGCTTGTTTTTAAAATGTACCCAAAGAATTTTAGATCTTAGTAATGGAAAAGACCTTTGTGCGTCATCTTAGAGGCTTTTGAACCCTCCAAGAAACAACAAGACAGACATAGGAGGAAATGCATCAAAATATCTGTCTGCAGGACTGAGGTCTGGTTCCTGTTAATGTGCAACAAAACAAAGCCTAGGGCTGCAAGGAGCTGGATTTTAATGTGTCCCATAGAGAATGAGATACATTCAGAATCCAAGGATATAAAACTGATTCTAAACCCTCTTAGAATGGAATGAGGGTGTCAGCTTTTCATCAAACCCTGATGGGAAAAGGAACAACTTACTCTGGGAATTTCTCAGCATTTTACCTCATTACCTACTAAGTAAAAATAGTATTAAAATAACAGTAGGCATGCACCACTTGAGAGTGGCAGAATGTCCTTGTCTGGGATGGAAGTTGCAGCACAGATTTTGAAAGTGCACGAGGGCGTGTGCCGCTCGCTGTCTTGTGCAAGCGGTTTGGCTGCTCCCAGGCATCACCCAGTAGGACATAAATAGTCCTAGCTGGTGCCAATTCCCCTCTTGTATTTGGTTGTGGTGCCTGGCACCATCCCCAACAGGCTATTTTATTCAGTCTAATATTATCTGCATCTCTCACAGAATCTGCAATGTCCATGGGTGTTGCAGGCACAGACACACGGAACGGGCCAAGGGTGTAAGTGGAGATTTTAAGAGCTGAGGAGTTTCTGCAAAAGGCATCAGGGTGTAAAACTAACACTGTACATGCTCCTCACGCAACCCTCTGTTTTTCAGGCACTGTCTTCCCTGTTCTTTTGTGGTGTCCTGTGCATCTCCCAAAGGAATTGCTGAACTATCCATATGTAACATTTCCATTCCATTGCAGTATCTCAGGCTCCTGCTGGGATTTCAGAAATACAATTGGTAGAATTCCAGTCGAATAGAGGAGCCTTAAATTAATGAGTGTTTCACTTCTATTTTTTGATAAAACAAATTCTGAAGCAGTGCCAAGTCTCTTTTTTGACCCTAGAACATTTCTAAGGCCTTTCCCCAGACCCCACAGCCCAGGCACTGCCCTCCCCACGTCCGCTGGTGCAGCAGGGGCAGCACACACAGCCTCAGCCCATCCTGGCCACAGGATGGTGGTGTCCACAGGCAGCATCACTGCATCCCTACAGACTAAGAGGAAAACATTTTGTTTTGACATTGGTAGCCAAAATACCCTTTGCAGATTAATGCATAACACCTCCCTAAACCCAGCAACAAGAGCATAGACCAGGCTGTGCTGGTGCTATTGTAACAAAGTCTGTTAGAGGGGGAGAACTTGGGAACATTGCTTCACCCTCAGATCACCAGAGCCCCCCATGGCTTGGGACTCAGGGCAAAGTGTGTGCTTAGCAGTTACTAGGTTGCTAAGATTATGGCACATGAAGATGAGAAAGAGAAATTTCCTTTGGGGGAAATTTTGTTCTTAGTAGCTTGTGCTTGACATGTTAGATTACGCCAAAAGAAAGAAAACTAATCCTGATTCTGAAAGAGTGATGAAACAAGAGACACGTTGTGTGTGCATTATCTCTCAATAGTGGCTCGGGAACATACACCCCTTTCCTTCTGTAATCGGAGTCAAGGGGGTGTTTTAACCTCCTGCTGCCTGGAGAGGGAACTTGTGATTAACTAGACCAGGCAGGGGTGCAGCCGCATCTGTTGTTCGGTTCGGGGCATGTAGAGGACTTTGTGGTACCCTTATCCTCAAAGGGGACAGAGGTGAGACAGAGCCCTCAGAGTGGTACTTGGGACAGGAACAGACATGGTTTTTCTCTTTGGAGGAAGGAGAAGATACATAGAGAGGACAGATTCCTGACATTCTCACCACAGGCATTAGAATGGGTGAAGCTGTGGCACTGGGAGCAGGCAAGGTATCCCCGGCTGCTCCTGAGGTGCCTGGCAGCACTAAAAGGAGCGTCTCTCCGCCAAGCCACGGAGCAACAGACACAACAGCGCTGCCTCAACCTTGACATTTCAAGTGTTTCTGAGGAGATAAAGCCAGTGAGCCTTAAGGAGCCCAGGCCGAGCATCGCAAGGCCAGGACGGAGGAGAGCAGGATTAGAGCCCTCTTCCTCCGGCCTTCCCCGGGCGCCTCGGACAAAGGGGCCGCGCGTCCCGGTGCCCCCCGGGGCCGCCCCAGGCCCGGGCCCCGCGGCCGCCGTGGCCCCGGGGGGAGCGCGGCCGGGCCGGGAGAACAAAGGGGCCGGGAGGGGCGGCCGGGCCGGGCCCCGCGGGAGGAACCGCCGCCAGGGCTTTTCCCCTCAATTAAGCCAGCTGAATGGCGCTGAATGGCCGGTGCGAGTGCGCGGTCAGTCCCTGAGCGCCGCGATTAACCCGGGCGGCCCCGGCCGAGCCGCGCTCCGCGCTGCCCGCCCCGCCGGGGGAAGGGGCTGCGGCGGGCTCCGCTCCCGGGCCTGCCCAGGGACACTGGCGCTGCCCAGGCACCCCGGCGCTGCCCAGGGACCCCGAGCCTGCCCAGGGACCCCGGGTGCTGCCCAGGGACCCCGGGTGCTGCCCAGGGACACTGGCGCTGCCCAGGCACCCCGGCGCTGCCCAGGCACCCCGGGTGCTGCCCAGGGACCCCGAGCCTGCCCAGGGACCCCGGGTGCTGCCCAGGGACCCCGGGTGCTGCCCAGGGACCCCGAGCCTGCCCATGGACCCCGAGCCTGCCCAGGGACCCCGGGTGCTGCCCAGGGACCCCGGGTGCTGCCCAGGGACCCCGAGCCTGCCCAGGGACCCCGAGCCTGCCCAGGGACCCCGGGTGCTGCCCAGGCACCCCTGCGCTGCCCAGGGCTCCCGGCCCTGCCGCCTCCCGCGGGCCGCTCCCGGGGCCCCGCTCGCCCCTCGGGGCTGGAGCGATGCCCGCGCCCTGCCCCGGCCCCGACCCCAGCCCAGCCCCTGCGCCTGCCCCGGCCCCGACCCCAGCCCCAGCCCCCTGGGGAGGGGCCACATGCGCCCGGGGAGCCCGAAGGTGACCACAGCCAGGGAGGAGGCAGAGAAGGGGGAGAAGCAAGGGGAGGGGGGGAAAGGGGTAAACCCTAATTTTCCCTAGGAAATCTCTGCAAGACATCCGGTTTTAAGCCGCGATTCCCGTCTGCTCGCTCTGTCACAGTAGTCACAGGGAAGCTTCTTGTGAGCTTTTAGTCCCAAGGGAAAGGAGGAGGAAAGAGGGATTCGCTCTACAAAACTTTCCAGGCTTTTCGCATTCTTGTCAGGGAAAAAAACCCCAAACCACTTTTGACACAGCCACTCGAGGGGGTCAGCTCCAGGCGTCCCCGGCGCTGCCCCGAGCCCTGCCCGGAGCTGGGTCGGCGTCTCCGCAGCCTCCCCTCCCATCCCCGGCAAAGAGCCGCCCTCAGCCCCGTCCCCATCCGCCTGGACATCTACCCCGCCTGGATGCTCCGTCACCCCGCAGCGAAGCACGAGGCACCTTCCTGCTAGCAAAGGAAGGAAGTGTTTCTTAATATCTTGGCTGTTTGTACAGATTATGGGTATTTTATCAGCCCGTCGTGCCCCAAGTTTGCGCAATACATCTGTCATTTTCCGGGATATTTTAGTGTCTTAAAGCCAGACTAGATACAAATGAATAAAACATAGCAGACTGTGGGAGGTTTGGGGTCTAATTCACAAAGGGAGTATTCAGAATTCTTTACAGGTGCTTCTGTGTTCAGCAAGCTTTCAGCCATTGATTTACTGACCTAAAAAAACCATCAAACTCCATTCCAACAAGTGAAGGAGGAAATTATGATCACAGGAACACACTTAAAGAAAAAAAAAGAGAGAGAAAAGAAAAGAAAGAAAAAGAAGTCTTTTTGAAGTTTCAGCATCCTTCTAAGCCATTTTCCACTTGTCAGGCTCTATCCACATCTAAACCCATCATCCCCCTGCAAACGGAGTCTCGTTTAAGTAGGAAAAGAAAAAAGAAAAAAGTCAGTCTAATTCGTGTTGCAGATGAATATTTGCTGCAATTTACAAAATTATTTCGGTCTCGACTCTGCCAAGTTTATGGGTCCCCCTTTTCCCACCACCTCTGGGTGTAGATTTATTTACAAAATTATTCTACACAAATCACCAGGAACAAATCCCCTCAGATGACAACATTATGCATTTGTAGTGCATTTCTGAGAAGGAAATTACAAGTTCCACTAAAAATAAAAAGAGAAACTATCACATTTTTAGATGGTTTATCTTTTAAAGGTACAAAATCCAAGGCTTTGCAATAATTTACTGGTTTGCGGAATTTTACATCAACGAGTAACCCAGTCTGATTTCCAAGATCAATGGCACTTATTACCGCATAAATTAGTCGATTATAGGTCTAGTAAATAGTTAAGTAGATAAATAGCTTAAGCGAAGAAGCCAAGGGTTACTCAAAGAAGATCTCTAAAGTTTCAGTAGCACGCTCTAAACAACCACTAAAAGTCAGACGGCAATTCTTTTGTAAACGAATTTTTCAAAATGCAGTTAAAGGCGGTTTATTTAGGACGTCAGGGAGCAGTGAGACTTTCTCGGGCTGTGCTCCCATCCAGGACAGATGCCGCTGATTCGGTTTACAGGTCCTTTGAATCTGAACATCTGCCCTGCACAGGGAGACAGCGGAAGGACAATTAAAAGCTAATCCCTCCGAAAAGGAGACGTTTTTTAACGGGAAAAATGTATATTTTATGCATGTTTTAAAGCTGAACTGTTATTCGCGAGAACACTACATCCACTTTTCATCAACCTTCACCACTGGGACCACTACTGCTTTTTGCACTACTTCCAAATTATTCAGCAATTAGTTCAACCAATAATGGCTGGCAAATTCGTTCCCGAGGTGCGTTTGGCGGTTAGAGATGCGCCTTTTCTCCCTGCCGTTTTCAGCACAAACCACCCCATTTCGTCGCTGTTGTTACTCCCTTCGGGCGCAAAACAGCCGCAGCCCCCCGGTCCCGAGCTGCCTCCCCCGGCCCGCGGCCCGAGCTCCCCGCCACCCCTGCACTTCTCGGTGTCCCCCGCGCCTTCCTCCCCCGTTCCTCCTCCTCCTCCCGCGCGGCCGGAGCGGCCGCCCGGCGCAGCCCGCAGCTGTCGGGGCGCGCCGAGACGCGGCTCGGAACAAACCGCAGCCAACTTGGCCTTTACCGAACGCCCTCTCCGGGAAACAAGAACGTGGTAAAGGTAAATCTGTGCCCTACGGGACACGTCCGAAGCAGGCAGGTTGGAAGAGAAACCAGTCTGAAACAGTTTGAGACGGGCGGAGAAGCACACAGGGCACCGAGGCACAGAACGACGCAGGGAAACGAGTTCGGTGTCAGGGTCTGGCGGGACGGCCCGAGCGCCCAGCTCGGGAAACGCCGGGCTGGGGGCAGCCCTCCTCCGCCTCCAAGTCCTCCAATAAAACCAACAGCTAAGAATTTTGTTTTGTCCAAGCATTTTTCCCTGTTGCATGCAAGCAGCAGAGCAGGAAGCCCCCGGGATGGCAGCCGTTCTGATGGCAGCCACACGGAGAAGTGGAGCGAGGGGCAGAGGGGAGCAGGGATGGGGGCAGGAGGTTGCTCGAATTCCTTTGCCTGTAAAATTACAGTGCTGTGGCGGTGGGGAGGTTAAACGAGGAAACACGTCGGAAAGTTTGCTGCTGTATCCAGAGAGCCCTGGCTGCTGCCAGGCTCGCTCCCGTCCCTCCTGTGCTGGGCTCGGTTCAGAGGGGATGCTGCGAGTTTCCCGACTCTTCTCCGAGTCACCTCTCATGAACAAAACTCCAGCGGAACTCGCCCCCGAGCGAGCAGGCTCTGTGCTGCCCGCAGACACCTGCTGCCCGCGGGCCCTGCCCGGGCACAGCCAGCCCGACCGCCCCCCTGCAGCCCCTGGGAAACGGCCACCTCCTCTCTCTCTTTCCTTCCAAAGCTTTGGAGTGCAAGAGCTCAGGACAGGGCTGAACAATTCACCCGTCAGCAGCTTTAGAGTGTAGCCACTAAAGAAAATTCACGGGCCTCTGAAGTGCTAACTTAAAATCTCTGGTTTCCAGATTTTATTTCAGGCTGCACTCCCCCTTCTTCCCTCCCCTTAACCAGATGACCTTGCTTCAAAACATTTTATTTCCAGCTGAAGTGAATATTAGCTTCTGTAATTGCAGTTTGACAGCACTTGATCTCAATAATTATGCTGCAGCTAAACTATTATTAACAGTTTAAGCTAAAATAAACGGAAATCCCCCTTTGGAAGTGAACAGAAACAGACCATTTGAACTGTTCTGGGGGAAGGGTCTCTTACCTGCATTGTAGGCTGCCAGATCTGCTCCAGGCCCCGGGCTTTTTCTTTTCCTGGGTCTCCCCTTCTGGACAGTCCCCACGCCATTGTAATAAGGCAGTCCCAAAGTGTTGGCAGAGCCCGCTCCCAAAGCCGGGCCCTTCCCAGCGGCTACATCCGAGTGATTGAAATGCACCTGGTACTCCCCCTGGATGAGAGTCTCGAAATGGAGGCGGCAGTACACCAGATTGTCCTTCATGCCAAAGTGATCGCCAGTGGTCAGCATCTTGTTGCAAGTGGTGCAAGTGAAGCAATTTAAGTGATATACCAAATCCCTGGCCCTCATGACCATCTCGGAGGCAGAAATCCCCAGGTGACATCTCGCACATCTCTGCACCGAAAACCTCCTGCAAAACAGAAAGGCCAGAGGAGACGGTGAGAGGCGCATTGCCCCCACCCCGTCCTTGGCCGGTTCTGCCCGGAGGGCGGCAAAGGGCCGCGAGCCCCGGGGCGGCCGCCTCGGCCGGGGCAGCGGCACAAAGCCGGGACGTTTGCGGAGCCCAGCCGGGCGCGCATCCCGGGACGGAAGCGCGGGAGTCTCCGTCCCGTTTCCCACCTCGCAGCGCAGCTCCCGCCCCACCAGACCCCACCAGGAAAGGCACCGGCCCCCGGGCCGCGAATGTGCCCGCACCCCCGGCCGCAGGAGGCACCGGCGGCGGGCCCCGGCCCCGCAGCCAGCACAGGAGGCCGAGCAGGGCACGCCTGGGGAAGGCCCCAGCAGCCAAAGCAGGCCGGGGGGAAGCCGTGCCCGGGCCGTGCCCCCCTCTCGGCAGCACGGGACTCATCCTCCCCACCAGTCTCCCTCCCCAGGGGGAGGTTTCGGGAGCTCGCAGCCTGCCCCACGCGTGGCCACGGGTCCCCTCCGCAGTGCCGTCAGGACGGGCTCTGTTCCGGGGCGCAGCGGCGGGCAGTGCCCCCGTCCCGGCCGGCGGCCAGGGCAGGCTGTACCTGTAATAGTCCTCCTTGCAGTAGATGCTGCCGTCCTTGCTGAAGCAGGTGAGCTCGGACTCCAGGTTGAGTTTACATTCACAGCACTTCAGGCAGCGCATGTGCCACTGCTTGTCCACAGCCAGGAGGTAATAACGGTCGGAGATTTTACCCCCGCAGCCGGCGCACAGGGCAGCCCTGTCACTGCTGATGGAAGGCATGGTCTGCTGGGGGAAAACAATTACAGACCGTTAGCGAGAGGGAGAAACTCAGGAGCGCGGCTGGGCTCCCCCCTCCCCCTGGCCGGCCGGGCCCGAGCTGCCGCTCCCCTGGCAGAGCAGCGGGGGCTCCGAGCCCCCCACCCCGCCCGGCCCGGGCCCGCTCCCCAGGGTCCCGCCGCATCCCACCTTCCCGGGAGGGGGCGGGAGGCGGGCGAGACAAACAGAAAACCACCCTGGCTTCTAGGGGAGGCGTCCAGACCGGACCCAGAACTTTTTTTTTCTGGTGGATTTTCCAGTCTCAAACCAAGAAAAGGCGCCGTTCAATAAACAGGCACAATAATAATAGAGCAGGGCAAATCACAGATAGATCATTTTAAAATTTAGAATTACGGAAATATTGAGAGTGTCTGCCTAGTTAATGCTGTGTGAGTGCGTGTATGTGGAGCGTGTCTGTGTGTGTATTTTCCTAGCTATAAAATTCCGAATGAATTACGATCAAACCCCCGGTAGTCACAGAGCTGCAGACACAGCTCTCTGCAAGCTGGTTCCAAACAACACGGATCGCGATCTGCTCTGACCCAAAGCGCTAAAGGGATCAGTAAATAAAGCTGCGGAGGAGATGAGCGTTACTAAATCCGAGGTGCAGAATGTTTAATCAGGAAAACGAAATAGTGGGAAACGTGCAGGAATGAGAGCGGGTTAAAACCAAGAGAGCACATTAGATTATGCTAGGATAAACTTGGAAGCAATAAAACTAAATATAAGCCCTATATAATTTAATAGTTTAGTGTCAAATCCCAATCCAGTCAAAACCTTCAAAAAACCCCAAATTCATACATATCCTGTCAACTTCTACCGAACAAGAAAGAGGAAGAAATATCGGAACCGTGTAAGCATGCTTATTTATTTCAGCAGGCACCTTAAAACAGCATTCGGGAGAGGAGGCTCGGGCGGAGCAGCGTCCGGGGCAGACCTTGCAATATGCTGCTTTCCACTTCGCTCCCAACTTACTCTTACCCGCTTTGCACAAAAGCCCACGGCAGATTGTTCTTGTGCACGAGCACCCGAAACATTTCCTTACAGCTGTGCCCAATGCGCAGTTTGTTTTGGTTCGGGGCGGGGGAGAAGTTGTTTGTTTGCTTTTACCTCCTCTAGAGCCTTAAATCCTCGCGCAAAGCAAAAGCAAAGACAGCTAATCGGAGGAAATCGAAATGAACCGAGGCTGATTTTCCAGCACATGCCAAACCCATTGCTTTCATCCTGTGCTTGCGGGGATCACAAAATCCCATCTCTGTGAGCGCTCCCGTTTGCACCGCATCATTCCCACTAGGAGAACTCCGCACAAATAAAACCCTGGCACTCCACTGGTGTTAGTCACAGGAACCCACCGGTAGCTTGTTTCTTTAAGGCATTAACTGAACTCCGAGCAGGGATCGTTTTATAACCAAAGTAGTTTCTTGTAAATCCACTTTAAATTAAATAACGATTTTTTCTACTTCGCTCTTCCAGTAACAAAAATATTCTGCGGTCTAGAAATGGAATTCAAGGATCTAGTATTCCAACCCACTATTTGTCACATACACACGTGTATCCATACAGATTATATAGATATAAAACTATCACGCCACAATATTTATTCCAGCAAAGATCATTGGATGTTGTGTAATTGTACGGAGAAATATCAACTTTTTAAAAGAAAACCAAAACCATTTAGATTAGAAATCGCATCCCACCCTTCTAGTACAAAGGCCGTTCTCTAGATGATGTTTCAAGATTAAATAGTCTCACTGTCACCTTTAAGCAAATTTCATATAACATTACAAGAAAGAACACATACAGATGAAGTTTGAAAACCTGAAAACGGATCTTCCTTGCATACGCCTGTATCAGTTTACAAGACAGCATTTAATAAACGTATGAGATAATCTCACTTCGGAATTGTAATTTCTTAAAAAAAAATAGTATGCATAAATTGCTAAATCACTTTAGACACTTCGAAAATTTCTTCCACTTTGCCAGCTTAATGCTGGTTAGATGAATGCATCTTTTAAATTATCTAAATGTATTAATATACAAGGTCTACGCATCAGCAGACAAGATGAAATGTGGTAAAGTTATAAAAATTCCCATCCATCCGTCTTCCTGAGGCATATCTTCTAGTTCTGTTTGCCATGTTTACAAACCCACATATTAAAATTATTTTAAAAACCCATAACTTAAAGACACTCGTGTTTGTTTTTTTCTTTCTTAAATAAATGCTATAACGACTATCTCCATGAAGGCATCCTACCTGAAAAATTACACAGAATTGGATTCTTTGGTGTTTGTGTTTCCATTCTGCAGACAAAAAAATTTGCTGTGCCAAAATGTTACCGGTATAAAACCACACTTTGCCTCTTCCTAAAAACTTTGGAAGGCCGGACAGGCTGGGGGAAGGGAAGGAGTTCTTGGACGCTACCAAAAGGCTGGTCTATCTGTTTTCTCACAAGAGCAGTACCGTTCATTTCACCCAAGTGTTACTATTACTATGCATATTATTAATAATTAACAGTTTCATGCCTTTCCCCACGGTTTAATTTAATCTTTTAGGGTGCCTTTATGCTTAATTTTCTTCTGATTTAGTATTTTGCATACGCTTCCCCCCAGTCTGTTATTTTAGGGGAAAAGCTGTATCTGTGAGGGGTTTGGCATGTTTAGGGGGGTGCATGACTCTCCCATTCCTTCGGCTCCTACCGTTTCCGTCTCTCCCCTGTCTATAGCCGAGCTGATGGCCGGTGCTTCGCTTTTGGTTCTCCGATCCATCTCGTCGATGACCCCGTGCATCTCCGAGCCGGAAAGGCTGTGGAAAAGCATCGCTGAGGAAGCAGAGGAGGAGGGCCCGAGTTGCTGTTGCTGCTGACGGTTGTCGGGGTCCCTGCAGGAGCCCAGAACTTGCATTAACCGGAGCCCTCCCCCATGCATCTAGCACGGCCGCCCCGTCTCTCCTTGGGCACCGGGATTTTCCCGGCAGAGCTCTCCGGAGCGCGGCGCAGGCACTGATCCGAGGTTTCAAGGGACGGGGTGCAGAAAAGGCGGGCGAAGGGGATGAGGGAGAGGGGATAACTGGTGGTGTGAGCTTCGGGGCTTGGATCTAGTCTGTTGCGCGGCCCCGGCACATTTCTCTAGGAGGCTTCTTCAGTGCGGGGCTCATTGCCCCAGGTGCAGTCCCAGGCTTTATGCTCTGGCTCAGCTGGCAGAAAGCTGGGCAGGCTTACGGTTGGGAGGGATTAATAAATAGTAGAAATATAAAAAAAAAATTAAACCATCTTCGGTGAGAAATAAATAAGAATTAGGAAAAAAAATTACGACAAGCCCCTTACATCGTACTGTGCGAAATTTAGAGGAGGAAAGCAAGGGAGAGGGAGGCTGCAGCAGGCGGAGAGCAGGCTGGTGCTGCAGGAGGCTGGGGCGGATGCCCACCGTACGCACTCACAGTCCAGAGGGCTGGCAGCTCAGGGGCAAAGTTTGCTCCTTCCCCCGCTCCTCCCCCAGCCCGCTGGAGCTCATTGGGAAAAGAAAAAGCCAAGGGGAAGGAGGAAGAGTTGGACGGGCACCAGATGGGACGGGCACTGGCGGCCCCCCTCTGTCCTTAAAGCGGCGCGGCCCGCGGGGCCCGCGGCGGGAGCGCAGCCGGAGCGGAGCCGCCGCGGAGCTGCGAGCGGCGCGTCTGCAGCGCGGGCACCGCGCGGGGCTCCGCGCCTTTTCTACAGCCCCTCTGACATCATGTCCTGCCCCGCCGCCATTGGCTGCGCCGCGCCCGGGCCGCCGGCATGTGCTCGGGGCCGGGCGGTGTCCCCGCGCTGTCCCCGCGCCGTCCCCGCGCACCGCCAGCCCTGCCGCGCCCCGCTCGCTCCGAGGGCTCGGCAGCCGCCCGGCCCCGCGCCGACCTCGGCCTTTGCCGCCCGGTGACCGTCGGCGACGCGTCGGGCCATGGCGCCGGAGAGGCGCCGGGGCACAACTTCTCCAGCGCGCGAGAAGCAGGCGTTCTAGAGTCTGTCTCACGATACCCCAAACATTCACGACCAGTTGAATGCACCCAATAACTCTTCGTTATGAAAAAAATTCGCTGTTAGAATATAACAACTTGAGTCGCTCCGGTTTGTGGAGCCTTCCACAAACCAAGGCCTCTTGCATCTCTGATTTCCAAGTAGACTGTAAGAAAACCAGGCCAGGAAGGTCTCTGAACTTGAGGAAAAGCTTTAGAAACTCTCCAGGAAAAACAAAGAGTGCACGGGGAGACTGTTTATGGTGTCTAAATATTTATCCAGGAGGTGGGTAGTAAGGAAGGACTAATTAGTATTAAAGATGTCAAATATCGCACTTCTAATTATGTTAGCAAAGGTAGCACAACGGAAGGTAAATCTGACTGCACATCTGAGATCATGAGACTCGCTGCCTCATCCGTGCCTATGAATTATTACATCACTCTGCTCATTCCCATCAGGTGTTGTTTTCTGACAGAGTGATTTGCCTCTTACAGGTGTAGTGCAGTTAAGATTATCCTTGCTAAAACTGGAATTCTTCTGTTTATAGCCCAACTTTGCTGGGTTTATACATTCCATTCTTACAATAATTGATGCTTTTTATCATCTTTCTGTTGAGATTGCTCTGAGTAGTTACAGTCATTTGCATGTCACAGAGGAGAACAAAGTGTCTCTTGTAGAAATGCATATGAAATAGCCACAAGACCCCTCAAGAAACCATACAGAATACAAGCTAATTTGGCATCTGTGGGAACTATCCAAAGTCTGTCCTAAAATCAGACCTTGGAAACAATGGAAGTTCATGTTTGAATTCAGATTAGAATCCTGCAGCACCATTAGTGGCTCTGTACAGCATTTATCTGAATAAAATCATCTTTCCCTTCTCTGTACAGTTGCGAGAGGTTTTCCAGCCCCGTCTGTGCTGGGAGCTTTGCCTCCAGGAGCAGCTGTGGATCGTTGCTCACCGGACAGCACGGACCCGAGGTGGGACAGCACTGGCGCACCTCTGCTCGAGCACTGCTGCAGAAATCCTTCTCACAGCTGTGCACCGTGCTGTCCTCAAACGTTCCAATACCAGATTCATTTCCTATCACCGAATTGATGACGTACTTTTTGCAGTCAAGAAAGGTCATGGATTTGTACACTCTATCAGACATAGCTAATTATCAAAAAGATTTTAGGTATTTAACAGAATTAAAGTACAGTATTTTATGTTACAGAATTGCCTCAGTGGATGGAACCAATAATACCAAGAGCACGCTGAAAAAGTATGGCACGGCCTCCAGTTCGCAGGATATCTCTGATTATCTTCTAATGGATATACAAACACAAGAAGACATCCAACCCTTGCTACCAAAACACAAGGAGAGTAACAGAATGTAAACATAAAGCTGCTAATGTACACACTGACACATGAATGGCATTTACATTGTTTAGAATAAAATCAAGGATACTTTCAAATAATGAGCCACAGAAAAATTGCTGGAGCAAAATCGTCTTCAGAATAAAATGCAGGCTCATTTGAAATGAGAGTTTTTCATTTAAAAACGGTGCAGCTAATAATAAAGTCTTTTAACCTGTATTTTGTTATAGGTGACAGGTGAACAAATCACAGGTCTTGAGTTTCTCTACCCTGCCTCTCTTGGTAACGTCATCTCCAGTACCATCTGCTACCTACCAGACAAACAGACCAACCACATAATGAGGTACCAGCTTCCACCCAGCTACCGTGACTAAATCAGAACAAAAGATTCAACGCCTCCTTCAACAAAGGAACACAAGTCTAAGCTGTCTTTGCTAATTGCTGGGTTTCAGGTTGTCTGTTACAGATTTTAAGTGAGCTACAAACTTCCATCAAATACTTATAGCTGTTGGATAAAGATGATAAGAATAAAAGATAAATGGAAGCAAAAGGTAAGACAGAAGAGAAGAAAGCTTAGAAAATAAGCAACTACTTATGGTAATTTAAAGACTGTGGAATAATATAAACATGAAAGACCAGGGGGCAGAGTGATTGATATCTCATATGTTTTCGATGCCCCTACGGTTATTAGACTGCAATATATGGGAACATACAATAAACTATGAATTAAAATGTAATTGTAGCTTCAGGCATCTTCTTCATTGTCTGCTGTGGTGTTATGTCTTCATGCACCGTGATTGACAAGGTGTAATTAATCATCTTACTCAGTTGTAAATATGGGCACCCTTCACAGTAGGCATCAGGAAGTGTGTACCAGCAAAGGAAGCAATAGTTGACGCTGAGATACCATTAAATCAAAATCAGAATGCTTATATGTTCAGAAATGTGTGTTTGGTGTGATGCTGTTATGGTTTATTTCTAAAATACTGTACCAACAGATTTACTTGATTTGCAAGTTAACTACAACATTAACCGGTTTTATATATTTTGTCTCTTCTTCATTTTTATAGGCAATGATGTTGTTCTCCTAAAATGTGAGCCAGTTTGCTTCCTGTCAGCAAGTGGAGCTCAGCTCAGCTCTTCCTCTCCCCAGGTTGCTGCACACAGACCAGCAGCTCCGTGGTCTCACTTGAAATGGTTTGGGCAAATTATTGCTCCAATCATGGATCACCTTCTGCACTTCTTATATACTGACTTAGACACTTTGGGTCATTTGAAAATGAAAGAGAATAATGAAATTATCCTAACCAGGAACACTGTTCCATTTAAAAATAGGACATTTCTTGCCACCAACGCTGTCCCTAGATTGTAAATGAACGTCTTTTAAAAGATTTTTAAAAATATTCCAGGGTAGGAAACTTGTTATATCTCTTTCTTTTTGTAAATGATTGCTATCCTTATCTAGTTAGTACAGAAATGGTATCTGAGTCATGGGAAATTAGGTGGTTTGTCTCAGGAAAATTTGGTGGTATGCATGTTTTTGATGCACGTAGAGCTGCTGAATGAATAATTGGCCCCTATTTAATGTCCTCTGCTTTAAAGCTGTCTAGTACATTTGCTGTTTAAAAAAATGTCTTTCAAAGCTGTTAAATATGTAACAAAAAGAGGTTGCTCTCCCCATTTTGACACAAACAAAGCCATACAGTGAGCTGCCCGAGGTACTTCCAGCATGGGATTAATTACAAACACAATCATAAATGGAAATTTTCAAAGTTTTCTCGTTCCTTTTCTTTGCAATACCAGCTGATGAGGGTTTGATAAAAACATGCAGTAAAAGCATCAGTTCAGGAATTAGCTATTCAATATTAAGCCAAACATTTTTCAGAGAGTATGGGATCTGTTGGATCTATAATTCCACCATTTACCCCTGATGGAGTGAGATCTCTGGCTGTCTTCAGAAGCAAACCGAGCTCAAAACAGGAGTGCACTCTCAAGAAGATGATCGACTAAGAATGTGTTTTATTTTGATTTGAAAAACCGTCAATCACAGATAAAAAAGACCAAATACTGTTATTATATATACTAGCTAATTGTATTTATCTGGTAAACCAGGCACATGAAGGAAAGAGAAAAAAATACAGTTTAAAACGAAAATATTCTGAAGGTTTTGCCCACATGTTGTGTTGAAATTGTTGTTCCCTGGTACAAGCAATTGATTTCAGAGGAAAATACAAGCACGTATCTATAGATGGGAGAGAGAAATTAGATGTCCAATGTCTCGCATATTTCAGTTTATATAGCCACAGCTATTTAAACAATTCCAAAACTGCCTCTACGGGTGTCAAAGAGGGAGGGAAATCTTCAACCACATGATCTTCTCTCCAGAGTCCTGTTAAATCCACTGAACTTAAAACAGAACAAGAAGTGTGAAATATGGGTTTGAACATGTTATGTCAGAAATGTAAAGGTTGGAAGCCTTTTTAGTAACCGATATTAATATTGTATTAAATGTTATGAAAAGGTAGGTGTTGGAGAGAAGGGCTGGGCTCATGTGCAATTTTGTCAAGGTTTTTATCTGTGATTATGATTCCAGATGTATCTATTCCCTGAGGACAAGAATGAAGTAAAGTTGGCATGTGACATGTGTTTTAAGGTGTTTGGCACAGTTTCCCAAAGTGATGACAAAATGTTCATTTTTATTACAGTGAATCGGTACAGAAAACACGATTCTGAAAGTCAGTAGCTGGATATTTACCAGAGCTTTGGAGTTTTATTTTGGGGAATATACATTTTTTGTGAAGTGCTTAGATCTGATTGCCTGACAAGCATCTACTATAATAAATAACGTAACTAGAATAACTTTTACAAAATACGAAGTGGCAATTACTAGAAATTCAGTAAATTCATGCACAGGACATGGCAAAGATCGCAAAAATTTCTCTTTTTTGCATCTAGCAGCGTAGCTGCTTCTTTTTAATTATTTTAAATCTGTTTACTGCAGACTAATCTTATCACTCTACAGTTAGAGCTCAAATAATGGTAGCAAGGTCCTTTGTAGGAGCACGTTTTTCATGTAAATGGACAGATTTGAATTTTTTTAACCAACTGGGAGGTTATTTATTTGGGTGAAGCCTGCTTTGCCCAAACGCCCACAGGAGCTGAGTGGGTTGTGAGGCTGCCCCGCTGCCCCGTGGGGTCCCTGCAGCGTGCACAGCCCCAGGCTGGCAGCAGGGCACCCCGGCTGCAGCAGCAGCAGCAAACGCTCCTCATAAAGCTTTTACAAGTTCAGCATCCGCCAATCCGCGGCTCGGGGAGCCGGCCCCGATTGGGCATACCGGGATTTGGTAAACACGGCTGCATGACAAAAACAAGGTTTGTACAGAAAGGACTCCAATAGCACTGCCTCCTCTGAGTGCTCAGAGCCCAAGAATATGATTAATTCCATACTTTATAAGTAAACTTCCCAGCTCTGTATCCATCTGCAAATATTCAGAGTGATGTGCTCAATACATTCCTTTCTGTTCTACAACCGCATTTCTTTGTGAATTTAACCACATCAGAAAGCACTTCAGATTTCTAACACAAATATTCAATGCATTTAATGTAAGGAAGCTTCCTTTATTGGAGGTGATTTGGAACATTTTGTATTTTATAGGTATATTTAAGAGGTTAGCAGTAGGGGGGAATCGTCTGTGGAAAATCTGTCTACAGCTGAAATTCTTAGATGCAGAAGTGTTGCTGAAATGCCTAATACATTTACATTCTTTTGTTAAGTGGCTTACAGGACTATCCTCTTAGCTACCAGATACCCAGATTTTTTTTTTTAAGGTCAAATAACATTTCTCCCTTTTTTCTTATTTGTTATTTTCAGGACAATATATTTGGACTGGGGTTTTGTGTGCCATTAGAAGATTTCCATTTTTGCTGGTTTTTTTACTTTTTTAATCCACAATTTTGTTGTTCTTTTCAATAATCTTCTGCAACTTTCTTTCATCTTTAGTGCATGCAAAGAAGCCCCTTATTGGCTAGTAAATTACTGATAATGATTTACAAATTTCCCCAGATTAATTTTCCATGGGATTATTTTTTCCCCAATATAACAGAGCTCCAATTAAAAAAAAAAAGAATGCCAAAGGTTAAGGCATTTTATAATACAACTTGGAAATGAATTTTTGAAGTAGTTGTGTTTGTATTTTAAATTTAGAATCTATTTATACTTCAGCATCAGAAAAACAATGTGTAGCATTTAAAAATTAGTAGTCTGGTGCTTTCCAGATATTGAAATGTGCCTGCTTAATGAAGGCAGAAGACTCGCTCATTAGATTTATTTTAAAGCAGTGCTTTTAGATAGTCATAAATTTAAATGGCAGTTTTCAACTGGATACTTATTACTATTTTATTTGATATTTGCAAGATACCTGACCATTTAATATTTATCCTTTATTTCTCTGAGCTGATCTAATTGCACCTCTCTATTTTGCATTTATTTCTCTTTGCAAACACTACATTATTCACTCTCTCCTGTGCTTATTAAACAGTGCCACCTGCACCAAATGAAACAAAGCTTCTCCATCAATCTATCCCAGCTAAAGAACCCTGACTATATATTATAATTAATTGAAGCTCAATTGAACACTTGAATCTGAACTAGATACAGTAACCTGAAAAAACATTAAAAAATTAGGATGTACTTTAAAGAAATCTTTTAAATGAAAATGTTCACTCAAAACCGAGAACCTAACCTTGCACCAAGCACTCTTCATCAGCTCCGCACAGTACCTCAAGTAGCAATTAGCAGGTCCTTTAATTAATTAACTATTCCCTGTACATCACAGGGATTTTTGTGGCACTAACGTCATCCTCCATAAGTGAATACCAAATCCAGTCAATATTTTGTCACTCCAAACCCTTCTCTGGACTACCTGAATGCCACCGGCGGGCTCTGCAGCCCTTCCCAGCGCAGGAGCAGGTATGGACAGGGGGAACGGTGTGAGCTGGGCACTGGGGACAGGAGGGCACCCTGGGTGCAGGTATGGACAGAGGGAACGGTGTGAGCTGGGCACTGGGGACAGGAGGGCACCCTGGGTGCAGGTATGGACAGGGGGAACGGTGTGAGCTGGGCACTGGGGACAGGAGGGCACCCTGGGTGCAGGTATGGACAGGGGGAACGGTGTGAGCTGGGCACTGGGGACAGGAGGGCACCCTGGGTGCAGGTATGGACAGGGGGAACGGTGTGAGCTGGGCACTGGGGACAGGAGGGACCGGCCAGGGACCCACGGGGAACCCTGGGTGCAAATACTGGCAGCAGGAAGTTAGATAAGATGCAAACTGAACCAGGGCAATGAAATCTCACACATGGACTGCAGTAAGGTGATTTTCTTTAGGAGCTGAATGCACAGAGAAGTTTGGGAGTGCTGGAGGCTCTGTGCTGAGCTGCCCTCGCTCCAGCTGCCCGCTCCCAGACAAGAGCACATTAATTAAGTGGCAGGTCAGACACGAGAAGGTGAGAGGGCATTTCTCTCCAATCCCAGACATTTTACCATTTTACTCATTTTATACTTTGCAAACTTTTTATATAAGCGTGGCTGATGCTTTTCAATGTAATTCTCATTTGGAAAATATTAAGTAATTTTAAGGGAATTACCACCCGAAAATGAGGCACAAAATACGTAGTGCTGGTTTGAAGATTTCCAAAGATGCAGTATGTAAATTTGTTTATATAAATATGTATAAGATATATCACATTATGAGGCTGTGTGTGTGTGGATGAACATATGTGTGTGTAACCATCTATCTATTTGCAGATTCAGACACAGACATATGTTATAAATACTTAGAGGCAAATATCTGCAGAAATAATTCTTTGTGTTCAGTAGTTTTCTGTAGTGTGCAGTAAGTTTCTCTTCAGACATTTCTGTGCTCAGGAAAGATCTTATGAATTTATGTAATGTATAGTATTATGAAATCAAATAAAGTATGCCTTGTATGATTTTGCAAGAATTATACATTAGCATTCTCTTTCAACATGTGTAATATTTTGAATGATGTAACCAACTTTACAGATATTTTAAAATTAAACAATACATATGATGAACTTGTAGAAATACATACTGTAGAAATCTCAAGAAAGAATAATTATTATTCAAATATTTTGAGATGTTTGTCAAATGACATTATAATTTAAAAACCCACTACATTTAATTTGAACTCTTCATGAAGAGTAATATGTATTCAATTACTAAAAGGTAGCAAAAGATAGTAACTTACTGATCTCAGTAATATTTGCTATTTTCTAAGAGTAACAGAAATTTCCATTTTTGCTTTATGGATTCTCCTGCATCACTGTTATTGCAACTTCAGTTAAAAAATTTTTGGCATGAGCAAAATGTAAAGTAAAATGTAAAGGTCAACTGATAAGCTATGATTGTATCTCTGTTTTTGCTGTGTAAATCTGCTCTTATCAATAATTCACTATTCATGTTCTACAAAGGCTCTGTCTTTACATTTTTAATTAGCACTTAAAATATTACAAAGATAATTAAAAAAAGGGAAATACTCTGTACATGGAGTCTTTATGTCATAATTTACTACACATTTTTTCCAACAGATTTGGCAAATGAATTCTCTGTTTTGATACATCAATCTCAAACAAAGGTGGACTCTGATGCAATTTTTCACTGTTCATTTCCCTGAACCTTTTGGGATATAAAGAATCGTGAACAAATACTTAACAGCCTGATCAATAGCCATTGACCATTTGGAGCCCCTCGTACCCTAACAAGCACAGCTTGATCATGTATATTTGATCATGTAAAATTTCAAAGCACCTTGATACAGCAGAGCAAGGCTTTCTATGGCAGCTTTGTGTTATTTCCTAAAGCACACATTTCCCATGATTTAGCTTTACCATTAATGGGAACTTATTGCACATATATTTGATGAAGCTCAAGATCATGAATTTCAGTGTTATATATCCACAGTATTTCATATGAATGGCAAATATAAAACACTATCCTCACATTTTAGGATAGGGAACTCTGGATGTGCCTATGGATTCAATGGACCCCAGAGTGCAAATCTAAAAAGCTCTATCGTTATAAATCTTGCATTCCTGTTAAGTGCTGGCATGCACATTTCATTGAGGTGTATTAAGTTTATTTTAGCAGAAAAACTGCAGCAAAAATCTTTCCCTTGATATCCTTTTAAATGTATGTTCACATATGTATAAAATAAAAAATATTCACGTTCGCAGCTGTGTTAGTCCTCAGCCTTATTAATATCATGGAAAGAGATAAAAACCTAAGCAAAAATATTTACAGTGAAAAATTTCTTTGCAGAACTTTATTATTGTTCATAATTCTACGTCCAGTGTTTTTCATACAGGAATTTTTAGTTTATCATTAAAATATAACACTGATGCTACATTTGTATAGCTGCCTTTTCTGCTTATAATCATAATGTTTATTCTAACTTTCTGGGCTTATTATTTTAGACAGATATCAGTTTAATTAGCTTAAGCTGTCATACTCTAATAAATACAGACGGGTTGCCTGGTTCGGGAGGAGGAAGGTGGCTGCAGATTTCAGAAGCAGAGACAGTTAATGCCTTGTACATTATCATGTAAACAGCAAAAGGACAAAAATAATTACCTGATAAACTTTCCATTTCTGACTCTCCCCTATATGCTTTCTGACCATTTTTTCTATAGAAAATCCATTCAAATTAGGCAAGTCCTCTAAATATCTGCAGCATCTGCTGGTTCAGACACCTTCCTTTATGCAGAGTACCATTTTCATATGATAATACATGTAATATGATATAGAATGACAGAATGCATGACAGTTGCCCATAATACATAGAAAGTCACTCAAAGGACAGAAGCGACATTTGGATAATTAGCATCCATTGGGCAGTCAATCATGCGAATAGAAAAAACTGAACAAAACCCACAATGGAGTTAGAAAACAAAAGGGACCCTAGCCAGTCTCAGGATTAACTGCTCTAAAGCGATCTAAATGCTTTTGTATCTAAAGAACTGAGGCTCCCAGGGCTGCCCTGTTCCCCTCTAGATACCCAGGGAACTAATTGTGGCGATCAAAGTTAAAGCATTCTCTCTTCTTTATAGACTGCTAAATACACAGAAAAATTATTTCTCCATTCGTGTTCATTAAACTATTTTAAAGTTAAAAAACTGATGCCACGTTCTTTTGCCAAGTGAAATGAGCTAGAGTATTGAGATTGTCCTGCTTTTATGAGAACACAACAGACCTTTTAATTTAAACTCTGCCTTTGTTTGATTAATATTATTTTGCTGTTGTCCAGTCTGCTATCTCTTTCTTTTTGGATAATGAAGGCAATTGTCATTAGAAACTCCTCTGTGAGAAAAACCTGAACACAGGAATAGGAATAATAGTAATACAAAGCCCATTAACAAAATTAAGCAGGAAAGGTTCCACAATTTCTTAGTAGCTTCCACTTCATAAAAGAAATAAAATATTTTGTCACTCAATATATGCAGCTCAAAATACTTCCTTTCCCCAGATTAGGTGGAAGATGAGGGCAGCCTCCTTTAAAGCTCCATCTAACAGAAGAGAAAGAGAAAGAGAAGAGATGCAGAGAGAGCCCCAGGATGTGGAAAGTCATGAAAATACCTACCCTGGAGACAGTATTCCCATAGGATCCTTTTCATACAAATTCCAACTTGCCTAATGCCCTTAATGAATGAAATAAAAAGAGAATTCAGAAAGGCCCATGCTGATGGCTCCTGCTGGAAAGTGTGTGGTTTAAGGCATAGCTGCAGCAGTTCTGGGAGGGAATCAGCTCCGGTCCCCATCAGCCAAGCAGACAGGAATCACTGGGGCGAAATCTTCCCCCTCGCACATTTGCAATTGACTTGAAATAACATCACGACACCTTTGGATAATTGACGCCTTCTTACCTTTCGTTGTCCTTTGTAATTAATATTTGTAGATCTAGAGGTTTCTGCCAGCCAGATAACAGGAAGGTGGAAGGGGTGGGGAGACAGAGTGCGTGTGCGTGTGTGTGTGTGTGTGTGTGTGTGTGAGAGAGAGTGTGTGAGTGTGTGCGAGAGAGGCAGAGGCAGAGGCAAGGAGAGAGGCAGAGAGAGGCTTTGGTTGTGTCTCTGCTTGGGGAATGGAGTGCTGGTGTATTTGTGTGGATGTGTACTGGGGGCTTTGCAAACCTCTGGAGTTCTAAAGGCAAGACAGAACGGGAGAAGTGGGATGAGCTGGATGTCCCCTGCCAGTCCTTACAGAGTTTCAGCAGCCGTGACCTTCAGCCCTTTAGCTGTGTGTCAGCCCCAGCTGCAGCCCCCTTGCCCAGCTGCTGTGCCAGCCTCCCAGCGAGGAGAAGGGAGAGGGGACAGCAGAGGTAAGGAGGCAGAGAGAGATGGAGATCAGAAAGGCTTTTCGCCCAGTCAAATGGGCCTCTGGTGACAAATCAATCACGGCCCTTTCAAAGCAATGGTGCTGCCAGTCCCCAGCTCAGCAAGCCCTCACAGCCTCCCCCGGCTCCTCGGGCTCTCCTACATGACACTCAGCTGATGACGGGGGCTCCAGTCAGAGCAGGGCTGCTTTTTACAGGTTGATTTGGTCATTAGCATCATTTCTTCTCTATCTCCCCCTCTTGTTCTCTCTTTACCTACCATCCATTTATTTATTAAATATTGAAAACTAATATTAGAAGAGGGATTGAGATAACCAGAAACATTTGCAAATAAGTTGGTATACTGCCTTGCTAAAGGAATCCAGATTTATCTTTTTATTTGGTTTTGTACTCTTAGGAAGAGCTACTTATTTTAATGTAATGAGTTGATCTGATCATATAATCTAGAACAAAGAAAGGAGGCATTACAAGATGCTCACTTCACTTCCTCCTTCCCTTTATTTATTTTACACCAATAAAAACTAACCTCAGTGATTTTTCCCGCTATGCCTATAGGACAGGAATTATTTTTCAGTTTTCTTTTTTTTGCAGACATTTGTTAAAATATGATATTAGGTCCCTTTTTAAGCTATGAGGAAGCTCCTTGTTTGAAACAAATTGGCATTGCTACTGAAATTCTTGTATTTCAAGAAGTGTACACTAATAAAGCTCTAAATGAAGTAGGAAAAAACCCTCAAAAATTGCTACTAAATCCTAATAAGTACCTCTTTCAATGATGGCTTTCTTCTGAATATCTGAAAAAGCGTTTTAAAGCAGTTACAAGAGAAACAGTAATAGAAGAAGAGGGCTTAAAAGTTTAGGAAGAACAAAGTACTCTTTTGCAGATTTTGTGATTGTAGGAATTGCATTCTCTGTTTCCTCTCTTCTCTCCTGGCCACACGTCGCCCCCCAGTTCCTAATACATAGGGGGAAAAACATCAAAATAAGGTCATAACAGAGTATATATTGCTCTGTTTAAATCTCCTTTAACCTTAGTCTCTGGAATAAAATCCTCCTACACTCCCCCCCAAAAAGAATATTGCACTTAAGGAAAAGGGAGCAGTCCCTTCTCATCCTCGCTCTGTGCCAACGTCCTGGGCTGCAGCCAGGGGTGGCAGCGCCTGTCTGAACTCCCACATTCACATCTGGCCATCTGAGAGCAACTGGCCAGTGTGCAGTGGGGTGGGAAAGAGGGATGATGGAAATGCGCAGAATGGAGCCCAGCTCTTGCAGGCTCTGTAAAGAGAGCCTGGGCAGACACAGTGGCATCGAGAAACAGCACAATATAGTCAGAAATGTCTCCCCTGCCTCCTCTCTCCACGAGTGAACTGTGCGAAACTGAAGTGCATTGCAGGCAGCAGTGTGGGGTGCTGAAAAGCCTGTAGCTGGAGAGTGCTTCAGTCTTTATCTTCAAAGCTGTCCTGTCAAATACAAGGTCTTTTAAACATCAGAGGGATAAAGTTTCTGATTCTGAAGGGTTCGTTTTCCTCTTGGTTTTCCTCAATCAGGAGTTAAGCCCATCCGACCCCCACAGTAAGCTGGCTCTGGGATTGCTGCCCTGCTACTTGCCCCATGATTTGGGATGCTTGGCTAGAGCAATCTTGATTTGCTCACTGTTTGTTGAGTTCAGTTTTCTTCATGTTAGTTCTTTTTTCCATCTTACGTCTTGAGGCTGTGGCTGTGTGGCAGTGAATTGAATCTTATGAACTTGAAAGAAAATTGTGGCTGGGACCTGGAGAATATTCATCTGTTGCAGAAAATGCTGAAGTCTGAACATGTCAGAATTGAACTAATGAGTTTTCCCCTCATTTCAACCCCTCAGTCTCTTTTTTTACCATACCTTAATTGCAGTGTTTTCTGACAAAATAATCCTAGCTCCTAAAAAAATTAAATGTGCATCTTCATTTCATTGCTTGTACTTCCTTCTACCAATATAATAAAATAAATTAAGATGATTTACAAAATAATGTGTCTTTCTGTCATCCTGCTGTCAATACATAAGTACTACACCGAAATCTAGCTGATTTCCAAAATGAAAATTCATTACATTTCTGGAAACTTGAACAATCAGCTCCGTGCATTTTAATTAGATTGCCTGTTTTTTCATTTATTACTAATACAGTCCTCTTAACTATGATTTATTTGTTAAACAAAGTGCCATAATCCGTCACTTATTCATCTTAATTTCAGCAAAATTAAAGTAGTCGCCGTTATATTACACCTAATTGCACTTGCAATGAAAAGAACGGAGATGTTAATCAAAATAAATTGAAGATAAACAATAAAATCATTAAATCTTTGCTGCAGTAAGTGTAACTAATCAGTTTTGACTTGAAGCGACCGAACACAAATAATGAATCTGTCAGTAAAGACGCGCTCATTAAATCCAGCCTGGTCCGCCCGGGTCCTGCAGGCAGCGGCAGCCCCGGCCCCGCAGCCCCCGCGCGGCTCCGAGGCAGCGCCGGGCACGGGGGCAGCGGAGCCCGGGCAGGCAGGGCAGGGGGGCAGCGGAGCCCGGGCAGGGCAGGGCAGGGGGACAGCGGAGCCCGGGCAGGGCAGGGCAGGGGGGCAGCGGAGCCCGGGCAGGGCAGCGCCGGGCACGGGGACAGCGGAGCCCGGGCAGGGCAGGGCACGGGGACAGCGGAGCCCGGGCAGGGCAGCGCCGGGCACGGGGGCAGCGGAGCCCGGGCAGGGCAGGGCACGGGGACAGCGGAGCCCGGGCAGGGCAGCGCCGGGCACGGGGACAGCGGAGCCCGGGCAGGGCAGGGCACGGGGACAGCGGAGCCCGGGCAGGGCAGGGCAGGGCAGGGCAGGGCAGGGCACGGGGGCAGCGGAGCCCGGGCAGGGTAGGGCAGGGCACGGGGGCAGCGGAGCCCGGGCAGGGCAGGGCAGGGCACGGGGACAGCGGAGCCCGGGCAGGGCAGGGCAGGGCAGGGCACGGGGACAGCGGAGCCCGGGCAGGGCAGGGCAGGGCACGGGGACAGCGGAGCCCGGGCAGGGCAGGGCAGGGCAGGTGCCACACACCGCCCCGCGAGCAGGCGAGGATGCGAACGCCACAGGTACGCAGGGACTCCTGCGAGCACCGCGCCGGCCACACGGAAACATTCTTTGTTTTAGTCACCACCAGCAGGGCAGAGATTAGAGAAGGGGGGAAAGGGAAATGAAACCCAGAAACTCAGAGGTAGGAAGCACTTGGGTTTAAAACTTACTGGAAGTATTAGTTTCATAGCAGATCAATGTAGCTGGCATTGTGTTAAACAATATATGTTAAATAACATGTTTTGCAGTAGTACGAAATACTGATTATAGTCTTCTGCTATCCCCACGGAGTAGTGACAATGCCTGGATTAGCAGCAGAAGCTGTTCATGTCCTCATTGTCTTTCCAGCAGTTACCACTTCTGGCCCCACTACCTCATTACAAGGGGCAGAATGGGCACTCCGGTTATTTCCAAGTATGTTGTTACCCTGGCAAGGAGTCCTGTATCTGAGCAGCCTGGTGAGCTGAGCTAGAGCAATCAGCACTCTCTACTTCAGCTTTTAAATTGTTTATTCAATTATTTCAGTTTCCCCAATGGAGTATTTGTGAGTAATCACTGGTTAGCAGGAGCAATTTCTCTTAAAATAGTTTTGTGCGATACGCCTTTGTCTGCTCTGAGCCACCAACTCAGTGCAGATATAAAATACATCCTTGCCTTTAGTCACACTCAACAAAGTCATTATTTCTTGAACAGTTATCAGTTCCTAAACAGAAGATACTGTTCTGTATTTTTAGGTTTCCCCTCCTTGTATTTTATCAATCATTTTACTTATTTACAAATCTTACTGTGCTTTTTTCTTATAATTTACTTAAGCAATATAATTCAGCTTTAAATGTTGATCAGCACAAAGGATGTCTGCCTGGCTCCTGGGATCAACATAACCAATTAACATTTTACAATGCTAATGCCTTCTCCTGTATTTTAAACAGCGGTCAGTAATAAGTGATAGTTTAACAGTTAATATGCTCTAGCTCAAGTATATTTGAGAACTACACACATTTTTAACCTTATTTTTTACTGTCTCTGGATAAGAAATGGACAAGATAACCCAGAGCTCTCTGAGCAGGGGGTCAGTTTCAGCTCAGTTGTCTTCCTTTTCCTCCTTTTCCTTCCTTCCTTCCTTCCTTCCTTCCTTCCTTCCTTCCTTCCTTCCTTCCTTCCTTCCTTCCTTCCTTCCTTCCTTCCTTCCTTCCTTCCTTCCTTCCTTCCTTCCTTCCTTCCTTCCTTCCTTCCTTCCTTCCTTCCTTCCTTCCTTCCTTCCTTCCTTCCTTCCTTCCTTCCTTCCTTCCTTCCTTCCTTCCTTCCTTCCTTCCTTCCTTCCTTCCTTCCTTCCTTCCTTCCTTCCCTCCTTCCCTCCTTCCCTCCTTCCCTCCTTCCCTCCTTCCCTCCTTCCCTCCTTCCCTCCTTCCCTCCTTCCCTCCTTCCCTCCCTCCCTCCCTCCCTCCCTCCCTCCCTCCTTCCCTCCCTCCCTCCCTCCCTCTATAGTTCATATTTGAATCACACCAAAAGACAATAACGATGGACAACAACCCCCCAAATTCAGGGTTGGATGACTGCTAAGCAATTTTTTCCCTCTGTTTTTCTCATACTAGTGTAATTTGATATCTGTGAATAATTAGCCTTAATTTTTTTAATAAAAAGTCTAGCTGATGGACCTTTTTGTTTCTGTTCTGCATTTTTCCAGCATTTATAATGTTTAACTTGGGATTTGACATCTCTCAAGGTGCTCATTTGGAATGATTTATATGGGCTTTGTTAGTTCAGTGGCAGGTGGGTAATTCTAGAAATTAAATATTACCTGGTTTTTATTGATATAACTATAAGCACTTAACAGAAGTAGTAAACATTCCTATTCCTAATTTCTAGGAAAGGTAATAAAAACATAAACTGGAAAGTGGCTAGCAGGATAGGAACCGGGTAATGATAAAAAATTACCAAAAGGATGGACCTGATCCTTCATTAGCCAAAAACTCCTAGGGACTGCAGTCAAAATCTGCCTTGAATGAAAATGATCAAGGGCTTTGGAGCTGTGGCCTGTATAAAGTTAATCCGAGAATCTTATTCCAGTTGCTTTCAGCAGGTCTGTAAAAATATTCTCCAATACAAGTGGCACCAATTGGAGCCCATGTTGGGAAGCCTTGCAGAGGAGCTCAGGATTGAAGGGCCCTGGCAGTGAACCCCCTCTCCTGCCAGGCAGTGAACCCCCTCTCCTCTCTGGCAGTGAACCCCCACTCCTCCATGGCAGTGAACCCCCTCTCCTGTGTGGCAGTGAACCCCCTCTCCTGTGTGGCAGTGAACCCCCTCTCCTCCCTGGCAGTGAACCCTCTCTCCTGTGTGGCAGTGAGCCCCCACTCCTCCATGGCAGTGAACCCCCTCTCCTCCCTGGCAGTGAACCCCTCTCCTCCCTGGCAGTGAAACCCCTCTCCTCCCTGGCAGTGAACCCCCTCTCCTGTGTGGCAGTGAACCCTCTCTCCTGCCTGGCAGTGAACCCCCTCTCCTGTGTGGCAGTGAACCCCCTCTCCTCCCTGGCAGTGAACCCTCTCTCCTCCCTGGCAGTGAACCCCTCTCCTGTGTGGCAGTGAACCCTCTCTCCTGTGTGGCAGTGAACCTCTCTCCTCCCTGGCAGTGAACCCCCTCCCTGCCTGGCAGTGAACCTCTCTCCTCCCTGGCAGTGAACCCCCTCTCCTCCCTGTCAGTGAACCCCCTCTCCTCCCTGGCAGTGAACCCCTCTCCTCCCTGGCAGTGAACCCCCTCCCTGCCTGGCTGTGGCTGCCCCGGGTCACAGGCACAGCCCCCGGGGGATGCACAAGGTCGCTCTCCTTCACTGGGGCTCCACCTTTGCTGCAGGGAGAACACTGCCATATTCAGGCTTTTCCATGTATTACCTTCTGCTTGCTCGATATTCCAACTACCCTTTGGGGGCTTTTTTGTTTGTTTGTTTGTTACTCTAAAGTGTTTTGGACGTTCTTCAAGTGAAATACATTTTCAAAGCAGAAGCATTGACTATACATGGTGAGAAGCTGAATGGCATGCACTATGTATACAGTGATTCAGGAAAGAGCGGGGGAAGAGTGCAGAGCAGGAAAGAGGGCAGGAATTCTGTTTGGTCCCATTTTGAACAGAAGATGACCTACAAAGACATTTCAAGAGCACAAAGTGAGATTTCACTTTCACAAACAGGAGAAGACAGGTTCAGAATAAATAAGTGGATCTGACATTGGGAACATAGGGATGATAGCTGAATCTGTTTGACTGGGGACTACACCAAAATAAGACTGGATTGGAAGGGGGAGAAGGCAGTAAAAATATAATTCCGCTAAATATCTTCAGAGAGTTGGAGATGTGATGTCAGGATGAAGGATAAGTGTAGAAATTATTATAGAGGCAACTGAAGAACCATGAAAAGACAAGGTCAGGGAAATCAAGAAAGACAAGATGTCAAAATCTGGAATTCAGTCAAAAATTCTGGATGATGAAATGCAAAGGTGGACAAAATTGGAATAGTATTTCTCAGCTTTAACAGAGAAGTCTGTGCTGTGCACAGATCAGCCTGCCTTGGGTATTCACCTCTTAGAGTGAAGGTTTGTGTGCATGTAACACAATTCTCATTCTAGATCTCTAACCCCATCCCACAGCCAGACTCACTGCCTTGTGTTCGTGGCTGTGCGCAGCACCCCAGTTTGGTGGGCAGCAAGTGACTTCAGAGAGCAGTACAACTGCTCCATCAACTCTGACACAAGGTAGCTAAGGGTTGGAAACAAAGGAGTTTCTCTAGAAATACAAGCATATTCAACTGTAACAGAATGTAATTTTGAACATAACAATGTAACATTATAAACTTGACTAAGAAATAACTTGATTCCCAGGACCTCTCAGTTATGGAAAATTATGCAGACTTGAGCAACATGTACTTTCTCAAAAAACACTGCAGGTTCCATTTCCCCAAATGTTTTTCAGAATTTGGTAGGCTTTATTTCATTAATCTATCAGACTTAATACTGTTTTTTCCATTTTCTGTTTCTTTGGTCACTGTATAACATCCTTACGTTTCTTTCCAATAGTTTTTGGTTATCTAATAGATAGCCAAGCTAATGCAAAAACATCAGTCTCCTAAAGGTTCACCTCACAAACCACAGAATTTTGCCAGTTTGCTGATTCTGGAAACATTTTAGTCTAGGTAATGTTCAAACTGCAATTTTCTTAATTGTGAAAAACAGTGTATTCTACAGCAACCCAGGAGAATATAAAATGCCCCACTCTATCAGTAGCCTGTCTGACCCAGTGGCCTGTTCCCAGAAAAGATGAGTCCTATCAGAACACTCCGAATGTCTCCCAGGGAAAACCCTACTCAGCTCCAGGTAGTTGGGACATGGCTCATTTCTCCCCACATGTGCAGGAGTTAGCAGTAGTTAATACCCTACAAGTACACTGAGCTGCCAACCCTACAGAGAGATAAAGGCACTTGCAGAGAGGGATGAATCCCCCCATTTGGGGCAGGATCCCAGGCCATGAGGGCTGTCTGTCTGTCTGTCCTAGTACCAGGCTGGCCAGTGAGCCCAGAGAGCCCTGGCTCAGGGCAGGCCCCCCACACCCCCCGCACACGTGTGCCTTACATTTACTTCTCATTCTGCTGCTGGTGTCCCAGGAGACCATTTTTCATTGGAAATGAATACATTTTAAAACACTGAAACAGCTTTGCAGATTTGGAGGTCACTATACTGGAGGGCTGGAGATGTCCTTTCAGAACAGGCCTCTGAATTCTGATCACATCGTTCTAACTTAGGAGATGGGCAATTTGGTTTTAACGAGTTTATATTTCTTATATATATGGATCTCTGTGTTGTCATTTCCAGATTACCCTTCATACCTTTTAGGGGATAAATGCTTTGTACTTTACTATGTGTACTGATTTTAATCAGACTGTCTGTTCTTGTTGTAATTCAGAAATTTCTGTTTGAAATCCCCTTAGAATTTATTTATTTACTTTCCAGTCTTAGGAGCCGATTTTTAATTAATTAATGAATTTGTTCCAGCACATCTTTTATTTCCTGTGTTTGACAAAACCTCTTCTATATTACATAACACGAGAAAATTTAGTATGTCTATTTTACCCTAAATTCTGTGTGGAAATGCTAATGCAAACAAGTCATTTACCTTCGTTTCAGTGTCACTGTATTCTCATTAGTTTTCTTACTTTTCTACCAAATAGCCCACTGGACTTATAAAATGTCTTACAGGCTTGCTGGTTCTTAATACTTGAAAAAAATCTTATTTTCATGTCAGGCTATCTGCTCCTCAAATCCTCTGTCATCCTTCTAATCTCCACTGGGTATCTTAGCCACTGTGCTTTATCCCTATTGACTTCACAAGTTATAATTTTACCTTCAGAAAAATACATGTTTGCCCATACAATCTCGGTGAACCTTCCTGCAGCCCATGGCTTGTTTTTGCTTGTCAGTGTCCGTGTTTGTTTGGGATTATGCGTGCCTTCTGCTACCCTGTTATGGTTGCTCAAGTAGCCTCCATGCTGAGTCGAAGGATTTTAATTTCCTCACTTCTGACTTTAGGGTCTTTTTAACTAGCTTCCTCATTTTTTGTACAATCTCTCCCCTGAGGATGTTGAAGTTAATTATATTGTGGTCACTATTACTTAGTGGTTCAGCTTTACTTACTTTATAAACTAACTCCTGTGTATTACTTGAGAGGCTTTTCTTGACTTAGTTCTTTATAGCTCTACGATTAAAACAACTAACATATGTATCAAAACATTTTTTAAACATCCTACAGGACTAACTGGAAAGTCTAGAAAAAGGTGAGTACTTACAGGGGAATTAATAACAAGGACCAAGAGCATTAACCCTGGTGAAATACCACCCAGTCTTCATTAACTGTAAGAGCAGGACAAATCAAACCACATTTAACGATGGCTCCATTTAGAGGCAGCAGGACAGGAGCATACTGGTATCCCCACCTTATAATTTTAAATTATATCACAAAAGTGTCAGAACTAGACTCAAAAGAGCATTTCCAGCAGGATGTTATCCCCATTTTAGAGAAAAGAAGCATATTTGCTGGCTTGCAGTAGTGCCTATTTAAAGTTTCTCTATTGAATTCAGAGGAGATTGGTATTTGCTAGCTGATGGTATCACCTCATTATACTTTGATCATGTATAGTTGCAGTAATTACACAAATAAAATTGACTTTTTGTGAAGTATAAAGTATCAGTGTCTAGGTAAGTGCACTTTGGGTTGTGTTTGGTTTTTACCCCCCAAAATATAATGGGATCATTAGCATCAAAGAACTAATTAAAGTAACATTTAGAAATAAAGCACTACTCTTTTTTTTTTCTTAAACAATGCCTACAGGTTCAGAAGAAAGCTATCCTGTACTGTGATACTGAAGAATAATGCTACATGTTTTAAAAAATTAAGTAAACTACAGACACCAACAACGACAATATTAAGACAACCCCCAAGTTAGTATTAAGAATCTCTGAATTCTTAATATGACCAAGCTTCTTCCCCCACCAGGTACAGGACATCAGACACATCTCATTTGAACTTCTTGGACAAAATGGGAGTACAAACAAGAATGGAAAGATCTGGAACTTACTTACCCCAGTATCAATCAGGGCTAACATTACTGATGTCTTCTGAACACCAAAGCAGGAAAATCAGTAAAAGAAATTTGTAGGCCATCAACTTCATTTTATATATTTAAGCTCGGAACAGTTACTGCCTGCTTAGCACTAGCTGCTGCCAGAAAGGTAAGCTGGAATGTCATGCTTCAGCAATCATATGGAATTACACTCATATAAAATGAGTACAAATTACATAAGACTCAGACCCCTACTATTCAATCACTGTTATGCTTTTGAAGATTATAGAAATTTAAATATTTTACCAATTTTCTACATAGCAACATGAACTAAATCTTGATTTTAACATTATACAGTTCAATTTTGATACCAACACATACCTTCCCATTGTTCAAACAACCAGCTTACATTACAGAAGTGCCACTTGATGTTTTCTTAATAACAATTTAAAAATAATAGTTTATGACAACATGTTGTCTGATGACAACTTAATAAGTAGTGAGCCATCAATAGTTATGTTCCCCCATCCTGTGGCAGAAAGGATAAGTGATTCCTCCTTAGAAAAGCAGTGAAGCTGACACTGCTAGTGGTCTTTTGATTTATGGTGCTTGTAATGATTACATTTGAAGCTTGGCTCAAAATATGCTTTAATTTTACATCAAAAAGTTCTTTTAATTGCTACTAGAAACTCTGAAATTAGGATCCCATCAACTCTGTGAGATGGGGAAAACACAAAGAAAATAACACTGCCTGCACCAATGCTTCATACCAAGATTTTATTATTCTTATTTCTAGAATGAGTGCAACAAAATATAACACCATGTTTCAAATAATAAACATCACCAAGTTAGAAACACTGCATTTTATAAATTCCTTGTTCTTTTGTTCATTCATTCATTTGTTCACACCTTCCTTTCTTACTTCTTCTTTTATCTCTTTCTTTTTCCTTCCCTCCCTTTCATGCTGCTACCAGCTTAAGCCGGGCACTACTGTACAAGAGTTTAGTATTATCTGAAGTAAGTACTTCCCTCTGCTCCTACAACTTATGTCTTGCTGTTCTGGATTTCTCCTAAGAATCCTTGTTCTTCCAGGCTCATTAGTAACTTAGAGGGACTTGAATGTAGCAGTCTGATTTACATCAGTGATCTTATTCCTTTCAGCTCAGGAGGGTTATCTTTTCTGTGACAAAGGCTATCACAGATATGAATAACTATTTTCATACTGGGCTTTTTTTCGTCTAGCTGGAATCACACCATCATAGATTTTGCCTCATAAATCTGACTTCACTTTATAGAGCAATAACGGTACAGTCAGCACTCTGCCATCACAGCAAGGTGAACAGAGAAGAGTAACTTAGGTCAGTTGCTTCTTTATTATTGGCAGATGAAATAGTGTCTTCAACAGCTTCAGAGCAAGAAGCAGGCAGGCAGTGTTTGTGCTGGGGAGGCAGAGCCATTCCAAGAAGCCAGAGCCAGAGCCAGAGGATTTTTGCAACGTGCAAGGATGGGTCTATAGGCCCCAGAGTAAAGCAAACCACTGAGTAGCAACCTACTGTTATTACCTACCTAGTGTTAATTTAAAGCTGCTTGGGTGAAAATTTGGAGAATGAAATATGTGTGAGACAGTATCAGGTAGCAGAAACACAAGAGTTCTGCTAACTCTGGTACACTGCAGGAAGAGGAGGATAAACACTGTAAAGCCTATTCCAACTAGTTAGAACTGCATTTAAAAAATTTGGGACCAATGCTGCAGAACTTTGTGTTCCTTTGAAAGATGGCCATTTCCTGTTTTTCCAAAGATTTGAGTGTTTCACCAGTTTTCTTTACCCCTCCTATGCTTTTTCTTTATTTCACCTCCTGGTGTCTTTGGTAACACGCACAGGTATGTTTATGGTGAGCTGGATATATTTTGGGTGCAAAACTCCTGTTATAGGCTAGTGAGTGCTCTGAGGCGAAGGTAAAGGTAAAAGCCTAACACGTTTATAGCAGGAAGAATTTCTGAAATTAGAGAAGGGCTGTGTTAGATGATAAGGCAAACAGATCCAGCAGGTGAGAGCACAAGTGATTATGGGGAAGATGCTGGCAGGAGACAGTGTAAAAATGGTCTCCGCACACACCAAATGTGAAACAACCAAAAAAACATGTCCACTCTTTTACCATAATATTTTTCTAAGCACTGACTTCCTGATGCCAAATGGGCTACTTCTCTCTTATGCAAACAATGGAATCAGTAAAGGGAAAAAAACCAATTTTTTTCTGGCAGAAAAATCACTGCACAGTTAAAGACAAAACCCAGATAGTTCTCATAGACTTTTTGCTAGTTTCTCCCTAAAATTAAATAACCAATTCTGTTAATCATAAGAGATTCTGATGAGGAAGATGTCTGTTGAGAGACAGTAGCACAGGGAAATGTTTGCCATATTTAGATCTCCTTTCATTAAAAATGAAGAGGCCATTTCAGGTCAATCATCTTGAGCTCTTTTCTTTAGGGGAATGACTCTCCAGCATGGCTCATTACATTAAAGGATTTCACAGGCCTGAGTTATAGCTATTGGTATAATCACAGGTATGAGAAATAAGAATAGTTATTTCTTATTTCTTTGTGAATGGAAAATGAAAAGGTCATTCAGTGTATGGTACTTCAAACACTTGAAAGGGAAAGTATTTTACTGCTTGCTTAGCTTTTAAGAGGAAGCCTACAGAGGGTAGAAGCAACGACACGTAGACTGAGAGGAATACTGAGAAATTGTCTCAACAGCCAGCTATCAGGTTAGGAAAGCTAAACCCTGATAGAATCAGTTCTGGCCAGGGATGTCAGGGGCATGGAGAAAAGCACCTCTAGGTACATTGATAATAGGAAGAACAGGGAAAAAATGGGTGCTTTGAGGAAGGGGATGGGGGACCTGGTTACTCAGGACATGGAGAAGGCTGAGGTACTCAGTGATGGTTTTGCCTTGATCTTCACTGACACATCTTCTGTCCACACTGCCCACACTGCAGAGGCAAAGGCAGGGCCTGGAGAAGATCAGGTTTGAGGCCATCTAAAGAACCTGAAGGCGCACAAGCTGATGGAACTGAGATACATCCACAGGTCCTGAGAGAACTGGTGGATGATGTTACTGAGCCACTACCCATTGGATTTCAGGAGTCAGGGCAATCCAGCCATGTTCCCCCTGATGGGAAGGCAGGATGAGCAGTCTCACCTCTGTGCTGGGCAGCACCATGGAGCAGACCTCTTGGAAACTGCTGAGGCATGTGGAAAATCAGGCAATGATTGGTGACAGTCAACATGGAGCTGTGGTCAATGGCTCGGCTCCATATCCAAGGGCAGCTCAGTGCCTGATCCCACTAAAGCTGCTATTTTGAAGCAGCATCTGTGGCTGAGAAAACACATTAATTTATTGGAGGCTGTGAGAGACTTCTACATATTTCCACATTCTTGCACTCTTCCTTAAACATCTCCTAGCATTCAGTTCTGGAGACAGAATGCTTTTGATTTAACTCTTTGGTTATGTTCTTGTAACTGAATTTTGATGGCGGTTTCCCCCCTTTTTTGGCTTTGATGTTTTCTTCTGTATTTTCTAAAGATCCATTTCACTCCATGCAGTTACAGATTATTGTTTCTTAACTTGTAATGGAAAACTAGTCACTGTAACCTATTTCCATCCCTACAAACAGGTACATAGGCTGATTTCAACATCTCTCTTGTTTCAGGGCATAAGCGAATGTCTCTGAGGGTAACCAGCTATCCTAACAATGCCTGATGAATCCCAGTCTGGGAGCATTAAGAACAGGCTTGTTTCTCAAGTAACATATGTGAACACTTCTGGAGGCTGTTTGCCATGACCTGATCCATAACTCATGAGGCTCATTGTTTGATAACAACAAGAATTACAAAATTAAGGTTGATTAAATAACTTCTGCTTCACATCTAAAAAATACCTTTAAAAGGCTTTTCATTGGTTTCTAATACTCATCCTAATATTCATCCACTGACAAATTAAGAAAAACGTACATGAACATTATAATCAATATTAGTCAGATAGCAGGATATTCTCTTCCAAGGCATAATCTTTTAGATGAAGCTTTACTATTGATCTCTACAGTCAGCATTTTTTCCCTTGCCATTCTCATTGGCTGAAATGTAGCAGGGAGAATGTCCCCAGTAAATTCAGGTTACATTGTGCTTCAGCAGGGTTGTCACGGTGGAGCAGAAACAGTAACTGTGTTCTCATGTACATTTGATGCTGTGAGTGTGTTATATACTAAAATACAGGCTCAGCCACATTCACCAAATCCATCCTAGAGCATCAGACCTCTATTTCTAAGGCACTGAACTTAAATGCTCAGGTCAATCTGGAAGCATCCTAAAGCTTTCACCAAGCTTTTAATTCCTGGATTATTTTCTTCTGCCTGAAGTTTCCCTTCTGCTTCCCTTTTGTCTGCTACTAATGCTTCATCTCTTCTGGGAGGGTGATTCACAGTTAATCAGCTCATCTGTTCTGAGCCACTCACACCCAGGGCTCCGTGGCCAGGCCAGCAGGCATTGCTGGAACCCCTCGCTCTCCTCGGGGGCTTTGCTGTCCCTGCTGGCCTGTCACTGGGACACAATTACATCAACCATTGGGCCAGCTGCAAACGGGGGGGCATCGACAGTTGCAGAAAATGGGATTTGGGGTATCTAATGAGCAGCTTATTTACATGAATACATCAGGTAAAGATAGGGGAAAAAAGTTCTGGGCTGAATGCGTACTTCCCAACTGCTCCCCTTCTCTGGCAGAGGGTTTAAATTGTTCATCTGAACCACCCAGCCTTTTATTCCTTAGTATGTCCAGTTTAAAAACAATGAAATATAAACCAGTCTACTACTCTTGCATACATGTCCCTATTAAATATTTACTACATCTGTTCATATTAATAAGTTTACCTTTAAATCTTTGAAAAGCTCAGTACACAAAACAGACCAAAACTAAAATTGTGAGTAGCTCTGCCTCTTAAATTTAATGTCAATTAATGTTCCAAAAAAAGAACATGTGATGAAATGTAAGAGTGATGAAATGTAAGAAATTCTGTTAGCCGCTCCTAAAATGCTGGGGTTTCCACATAGTTATTTTACACTGCATCAGCATTGTGTTTACCAGCTTCCTTATTTTTTAACTCATTACTGACCATAGGGGTTTTTTGCTTTTGCAACCAATTTTAACACTATTTCTGTAAACTCACCACCATTTGATGGTTATATGTGCAACCCTTAGTGCACCGTTTAAGGGTTAGAATATCCTGTTGGAACACAGTAATTTTGGTTACAAAGCTACTTTACATGGATATGGGAATGACTGAAGGAGACAGGGAACAAACAACGACTCAGGGCTGGGGACAGGTCTGTCCACAGCACAGAACAGGGCAGGGCTCAATGCTGAGGTCTGAGCTTACACATGGCTGCTGTGGCAGAGGCTGTGGGTGGAACCTGTGGTGGAAGCACCTCATCTCAAGAACTCAAATTAGTACCAGAAACACTCCTCCTCATCTCCCCAAACATGTCTTTGACTTAATGTAAATGTGAATAATCTTTTAGGTCTCTTTGCATAGTGTTTAACACGTTTTAAATTTATTATTGAATGAAGGTGGTATGATTTTTCCTACCCAGGCTCTCTGGGGAGCAAATAGGATATTAAAGGATCTCAGATGGGATATACTCTCTCCCATCTTTCTAGCTGACTAAGTTCTTCAGCCAAGCACTTGGTGTCCACAAGGATTTGCACTTTAGACACCTTTTAAAGACAAATTTTCAATTCTTTCATTCCTCACTGCAGATCATCCTCAAAGTTAAAAATTTCTACATTATACTAGAAATCCTCCAAACCTTCCTGAAAACCTCCTGTAAATCATGTTTAATGAAAGAGTTGGGTACCTGTTTGTTCCTGTTTGCCGACTCCAACCCAGCACGTTTCAAAAGCTGTCTATCTGCGATTTCTGAGTCAATGTAAGACATGTTCTCAGCAGACTGCATTCCTTTTCTGAGAAATCTCCAGTCCCCTTTTTAACCTTGCTTGGCCTTGAGATTCTCTCTAGTCATGTTTTACTGTTTTTTCAGCCAGTTTGGTCTCTGTGCCCACAGTGCACAATGTTCTGTCAGAGAACAGGCACCTCTCCCAGCCCCTCCCTCTGCCTCTTTCCTTTGACTTCTGCAATTCTTGGACATCGAATACCTGTTCCGGCCTGAGACTCCGGCCTGTGCCCATGGGCACAGCTCCCCTCTGCATGGGGGTTTCCAAGATGGAAAGGCAGTCCTGCTCCTCATCTGGCCTGGATATCAGTGGATATTCAGGGCACGGGATCAGGCAGTGACGCGGTTTGGCCCCGTCAGTCCAGCCTGGCACTGCTGTTCCGTGTCACTCCAGGCCGCACTTCAGCTGCTAAACGCGGCGGGGCAGCTGAGGAGGCCAGAAAGGAGCAGGGCCGGTCCTGCCTGACCCCCCTAAGGGGAGCGGGGCCCGTCCCGCCCGGGGTTCCAGGCTGAATCTCTCTGAGGGAGAGCGGGGCCCGTCCCGCCGCGGGGTTCAAGGCTGAATCTCTCTGAGGGAGAGCGGGGCCCGTCCCGCCGCGGGGTTCAAGGCTGAATCTCTCTGAGGGAGAGCGGGGCCCGTCCCGCCGCGGGGTTCAAGGCTGAATCTCTCTGAGGGAGAGCGGGGCCCGTCCCGCCCGGGGTTCCAGGCTAAATCTCTCTGAGGGAGAGCGGGGCCCGTCCCGCCGCGGGGTTCAAGGCTGAATATCGCTGAGGGGAGCGGGGCCACTCCGCATTGCCATTGCCGACCCCCGGCGCTCCCGGCCACAGTCACAGAGATACAGCATAGGTCGGGTAGGAAGGGACTTTTTGGGGCATCTGGTCCAACCTCTCTGTCCAGACAGTCATGAGAACACATGGTACAGGCTTGTGTCCTGACGGTTCTGGAATATTCCCCCGAGGGAGACTCCACATCCTCTCGGGACAATCTGTTCCAGTGCTCGGGCACTCGCGCAGAGAAGGAATTCTGCCTCGTTTTCGGGTGGAACTTGCTGTGCATCAGTTCCTGCCCGTTGCCGGGTTTCCTGTGGCTCAGCACCACGAGCAGAGCCCGGTCCTTTCCCTGCCGGTTGCCCCAGACAGGCACACACCGCCCGCCCCGGGCCCCGCCGCACTACAGCTCCCGGCAACCTCCGCGCCGTGACTCGGCCGGGGCGCCGCGGCGCGGGCCGGGATGGAGTGAGGGGCGAGCGGCGGACAGAGCGCGGCCCTGCGGCCCCCGCCCGTGTCTCGCTCCGCCCCGGGTCTATGCGGCCCCCCGGAGACCATGGGATCCAGGATCAAGTGAGTGCCCTCCGCAGCTCTCCAGCCCCGCTTCAGGCCCTCGGGAGAGCGAGAAGGGGACTGACTTCCCCGCCCTCCCTCCGCTCCGTGTGAGGCCGCGCGGGCGGGACCCCGGCCGAGCCCGTGGGCCTCGGCTTGGGCGAGAAGGAGAGGGAGAAGGAAGGGGAGAGAGCGCTCCCTGCCCCGCCGGCCGGAGGGACGGGCAGGACGGGCCGTCCGAGCCCAACTCCGGGCGGGACCCCGGCGGGACCCTCCGGCCCTGCCCCAGGAGAGGGGCCAGAGCCGACCCTGCCTCACTCCGAGCCCGCTGCCCCTCCCGCTCTCCGGGCCGGGCGGGGAGCGCAGTGCAATGTTATCGGTGCAGGCCCGAGGGAGGGCGGGGGTGCTGCGTTGGGAACATCTTCATTGCCAGCACAGCCGACGCCTGTTCGGGGGTGGGGAGGGATCGAGGGAGTACACATTTCTTCATTTCTTTGCCCAGAGTGTGCTGACGGAAGGACTACAGTCTGGCTAGGTGATAGCCAAAGTACATTAGCAAAGGGGTCTGGGGGAAGGAGTGATGCAAGTGATTGATGTGCTGGGCCTGCAGATCCATGCCCTCAGTGTTGGGTTTTTTTTAAAATTTTCATAAAATTGATTGTTGATTTATTGGTAAACCTTGTTGATATGTTTGGTATATTCACTTTAAAAGTCTCAGTTTGTTCGTGTGCCATTCCAGGAAAATTCAGTTCCTCGGACACAGGTAGAGCTGTAATAAAGTTATTGCCAAACAGGGAGTGCTGACATCTCTGTGTGTGAAAGGGTTACAGAGTGGAGAGACCCAGGTAGATCCTGTTTCATTCAGCAAGTGCGGTTGAGCACTTATTTTTCCTTCTTGAACACAGTGTTCTTCAGGACTTGGGCTTTAACTTTTCACTTGTTTTCTTTAACTTGAATACAAGACTAGAGGGGACAGAATTTGTGTGATGACACATCTTCATGTTCCCAAGCCTATAGGCTGGATAGATGAAAACACGTCTCTTCAGTTGGGTGTTTTAGGAAAATGTAAGCGGATAATGAGTGTTTGTAATGATAGCACTGTGGCAATTGGTTGGTTCCAGAAAGGAATGAACCTTTCTTCCTTCCTTAGGCATACTGTGGGTCTGAGTTTTGTGCCTTTTTGGAGTATATGTTCTCAGCTATTGCTGCAGAGAAATGAAAGCCTGAGAAACTGGTTAAACTCTTACAGTCAAATACAGGTAGAATTGAAAACTGTACGTATTTCGGCAGCAGAGCAGAGTGTATCTCTGACTTGCACCTTCAGACCCTGCAGCAGTCACCCTTGCTTGGATCACTTCAAGGTTATGATCCAAAATTACTTGTTATGATGACCTTATCTTAAATTTTTTAAGGGGTTGATGCTTACTTTAAGTGCAGTTTGTTTTGTGGTGCACACTGAATCCACAGGCTGGGTTTGCCATCTTTGGGTGTGTGGTTGCTGAGTGGGGCTTTGAGTAGACTTTGCGAAATGAGAATGTCAGGCAGGTGAGATGCTCCAACTAGAAACTGGTGCCAGGGAGATGTAGCTGTTAGAAATACTTAGTGCAGCCAGTGGAGTTAAGGACTTTTTCTGTGCTAAGTCTTTCGGTGTGAACTTGTCTTTCCCAGTCACCAGAGTAGCAAAGGTAATAAAGAGGCAATAAACCCAGGTAAACATTGCTTTTCATTCTTCTTGAACTTTGTGAGAAAGCATTTTGTCTACTGAGTGAATAAGCAACTTTGCCTTGAGCAACACATAATAAACTGGTTTTTTTTCACTTTGAACAGAACACTGTGCCTGAGTAGTGTAAGGACAAAATTTCAAAACAGTCTTAAAATATATAGAGTGAGAGAGAGCCTGTCTGAGTAAGAGGCTTTTCTGGTCTGCCTTTCTGAGCTGGATGTTTAATCCAGCAAGGACTTCAATGTTGGTAAGTAACTTCCTTATTGGGACAGGTTGGAAGTGTGAATGGGAGAACTGTTTGTGTACTGGGTAGGGTGAGGCACATCTGCTTTAGGGGTGTCACCAGTGTGTGCTGGAGCCCCAGTAAACATCCAGCAGTCTGATCCCTTGCTTCCTGCAGTAGATTGATAACTGAGGGATATTGAACTGCTTGGCACAGGATCCCTTGTGTGCACTGTGATAGACTCTGCATGAAACCTGGGCATATCTGTCAGTTAGATTTCTGATGGGTGTATAATAATGAGTCATTTGAGTGAAAGATTGCTTAGAGAAAAGTATCAGTAGCTGCATCAGACTGAAGTGAAAGAAATCAAGGAATTGCCAGCAGTCCTGTAAGCTTTTGGCTTCTGTGTAGCTGCAGGCAAAAAAAAAGCTCCATTGAGTGTTGTGCTGGGTTAATCCTGTGTTGGGGCGCGTCTCAGGGAGCGTGCCAGGCACTCTGTGCCAGCCAGGTGAGGCAGCACAGGAGCTTTGTTAACCTGCTGCTGTCACTGCTCCCGAGCCTCTGAACTCCATGTTACACGACAGAAAGGATTTCTTATTTATTTCTATTAAGTAATGTGTCAATATCAGTCTGTTCAGCAGAATGGCATTGCACTGTCATGCAGTTGGCATGTCCCTTTCCAGAGGGGGTTCTGTTTCACTGGTGGCACAATAGATGCCAAGTGTACATCTGAGAAACCTTTCAGAGATTTAACAGAACATTTGTTATGTACTAAGATGAAATATTATCTACCCAGGGAATACCAGGCAAAAAAGTTAAATATATGGAAATTAATCGAGGCTTTGGTTATAGTTTCTGAATTGAATTAGTGATTACAGGTTTCTGCTAATAATTTACTTTTTGCAAGAGTTGAGCAACTAAGTCTTGTTACAGGACAACTAATTATCAGGCAATGTCAGACTCTTCTCTTATGCCTCAGTTCTTCAGCAGAATGATACTTTCTGTCATAAATGCTATTGCATTTTCCTATGTGTACCAAAAATGCTGCTAACAGAATTGAAATGGGCTGTAGATATGTAAAGTCTGTACTTCCAGCCATCCAGCTTCGGAGAAGGGCTTGGTTTAATTTTATTCTGAGTAAATCTCTTACAGTTTGGTAAAACTACATTTTTTGATCATAAAAGATGCATAAATATCTTATTTGAAATATCTTATTTCAGTGTAATATTGGATTTCATATGGATTGCTTTGAAACGGATGTTATTTCTAGATCAGAGATTTGAAGTAATTCATACAACTAGCATTTATCACAGAAGTATTATTTTCTCATATAGCTCCTTCCTAAGTTAGAGTTTACAGAGAAGTATTGCATTTCCTTCTGAAATAACCTACTTCTCAAATAAGTGAGGTACTGTGTCTCGTTGTACCTCTGTGTCCTATGTAGTTTTTAAATTGCATCTAATTGTTCACTTGTTCACATGGGTCCGTAAGTGATTGTTGGAGGAGGGAACTCGGTGTGTGTGCAAGGCTCTGTGCTGTGGAGGATGGCTGGGCTTTCTGTGCAATGCTCAGGTGACACTGGACTACAGAATACACATTTCTGATCCTGTTTATGCTGTATTTGCAAACTGTATGAAGTCTCATAGTGAGTTGTTTCCTTAATGCCTCTGAAAAGTTATAAAATAGCCACAATCCAACAATGACTTCATTCTCATAGTGAGGTGTTGGTTGTTGAATGCAGCCTTTAATACTGAATTTCTCACTTGGGAAGGCTACTTTAATTTTACTGTTCATAGAAATAAATGGACATTTGTCATGGAAAATTAAAATACAAAATGTGATGTCTTTTTGTCTGAAAGATTTGGAATATGGTCTGTGCTCCTGCCAGCTCTGTTACCCGGTGCTTTCACTTAAGAATTTGAACATGGGTTCTAACATAATACTAAAAAGGTGTTTGTTGTTTTAACCATTAGCTATAAAAATATAAAGTTTATAAACTTTTAATTAAGGAAACAGGATGCTAAAAATAGAGACATAAACAAGGAGGGTATGATAAGGCTGCCCAGCAATGTGTATAAAGGAAAAATACATTTCTGGTGCTCTGTGGGTGTCGTTCCATCCTCACCCCACAGTGTGGCTGTAGGAATGGAGCTAAACCCCAGTATTTGCAGCATTTCCCCCAGTATTTGCAGGTTATGGGCTGCAACTTGAGTAGCACAGCGAGAGTTGTGCAAGTTTGCTTTTATATTGCACAATAACAGCTGACTTTGGATTTCTCATAACTTATGAGTGTAGTTTTCTGAAAAAACAGCTACTTAAGACAAATCAGTTGGGAACTGGTGGCAAATTAAATTACCATTAATTGAGTTGTGAACCATTGTTGCTCCTGAGAGGTGCTCTGTAAAACCGAGGAGTGTGATCCTGTTCTACTGAAAGCAGTGGTACTTTTCTGTCCGTTTAAATAGGTGTGGGGTTTGGCTTAGAGCCACTTGAGTTAGGCTAAGTGGGCCTGTGGCACGGTTAGAAATGTTTTCCTTAATCCTTTTGGTGTTAAAGTAGGATTAAAAATAATAGAAATTCTCTGAAGAGTTAAGCTGAACTCCTCGACATGCTTCTATGTTTGGTTTGAATTGTTGGGTAAGATGAGTTTAATTTTTCAATTAGCATTCAGTTAGGAATTTTAGTATATGTATTTATGGACTTTGTCATTATTTTTGTCCTTAGCTATAAGGAAGTTACAAAATTCACAAGTAAGTTATACCACACCAATTTTCTAATGTTAGTTTGCATTAACACATAGGAGACAATATTGTCACTCTACAAGCAGCTGTAAATTTGGAACAGTAAGTATGCAATTTTGATTCTTGATTTTAGCCAGAAAGTCTAAGAATAAAGTGTCACATGTTCATACCTGCAAAATCCTTATTTCAGTATTTCAGTCTTTTTAATCTCATAAAAAATATCTGGAGTAGCTGAAATTGTTAGGAATAAAGTCAAAATATTCTTTCAGATATAATCGCCTGCTGCCTTTGCATGTTCATTATGAGATGTAATTCCAGAGCATCACTTAGAGAGTTAAATTAGTAAGAACTGGAAATATACACTAAATTCTTTGTTTGTTTTGTAGTAATATCATTAACTTTTTACTTTTACTGCTGGTGTATTTATAACTCTTGAGCAAAGTAAATCTCTTTCCTCAAGCATAATTTACATCTTCTAGCTCAATTTGGTATGGTTTTTGACTGTCACACTTATTTCCATGCATCTGGCAAATTTCTGGAGTTAAGACTGGAGTCTCATGAGACCAAACCTCGTGCATTTGTAATATTCTCCAGCATGGCCTGTTTTTGGCAGAGAGCTAGAAATATTTTGACAGGTATTAAAAAGGGGCACTGTCTTCATCCTAAATACAGCCTCTTAAGTTTTTCAGTAGTGTGTGCAGAAAGTGATTTTGCCTCCTCTTGACTGCATCTACTTTTTTTTTTTCTCTTTTCCTGGGCAAATAGATGTCATGAAGTTGAACCCAAGGGTCACAGTAATGAAAATGTGAATCTGGATGCTGTTTGTTCAGTGTTGGACAATGTGACTTTTCAGTTTGGTGAAAAGTTCCCAATCCCTTTTTTTTTTCCTGGAAAAATCCCTGTATTTAGCACCTTCCAAAGGTCTGATGAGAAATCATTCAGGGCTGTAAACCAAGAAATGGAGATTCTCTGGTTGGTATTGTACTGTGTGCATGCTGAGAGCCCTTTCTGACTGCCTCATTGCAAGTGCACTTAAACCAAATGCTCAGTGTGCTAAATACCTTCTCTTGTTTCAGACAAAATCCAGAAACTACCTTTGAGGTGTATGCAGAGGTGACCCACTCAGGAGTCAGTTGCCTTGGGAAAGGTACCGTTTGCACTGTTTCTACCTCTTTGTTGGCTACAACTGTTCTTAAGAACCATATATTGTGAGATAATGAAATACATTTAGCATTATGCTGTTCTAGCTTTTAAAAATATCTTAATTACTTGTTCTGTGGAATCTTTAACAATTAGGACTAAAAATTAGGAATTTATATTTCTGTACCTGATTGTGGATAATTTTCAGGTTTCTTTGACTGTTTTGTCTCTTTTTGTCTTTTAAAATAGAAATAACTCTTTTCTTGATGAGGTTGAAAAAGGAAGTGCTTTTTAAGATTGGTATTTGCTGCTCATGTAAAAAAGGGTAGTTCTAAACCAAAAAATACTCTTGAAACATCTTGTTTGGAATTTGTTTTTACTTCCTCTTTCTTACTTGTCTACAGAAGTATTTTTATTTACTCCCATAGTTTTCCCTTTGATCAAGTGACTTTCTCTGGAAATTAGGCACAGATGCAGCTTATGATTTGGTTAACTGTTTTTAGCATTGTTATCAAGTCATAATTACACAAGTATTTTTCTGTAATATTATTTTGATAAGTATTCCTATGTTTATGGTAGAGAAGTCCCATAACTGCTGAAACCAACATGTAAGTACATTTGGGAATTTTTGACTGCACTTTTATCTCACCTGAGGAACTTGAACAAATAAGCAGGAAAAGCAAAGGTTGAAATTCATAATGTCAAAATTTAGTTCAAGGTAGAGTTGTGAGGGTTCAGTCTCTAGAATGGCACAAAAAGGAAGTTCATAACAATTAAATGATTATGATTAGTCAGCATGTACTGAAGTAGTATTTCTTTTGTCTTTTATTAAACAATCACGTGTGTGTGGTAGATATGGTGTAATGAACCAGTAGAAAGGATTTCTCTATTTTATTGACTGGAAAGCCATTTATCTCCTTTTATATCTGTATTTGTTACAGTCTGTGAAAGTCAAATAGCTGCAAGTCCTTCCTTGCCTGCCAAGGCCTCCATAGGAGTTGTAGCTGGAATACAGTTTTGGCTTGTCCTACTGCTCTGTGCCATCACAAGTATTTGATGTAACTGCAGGAGCCCTTTTAATAACTGGTCTTTGTTTCTGCACATCTGACCTGGATTCTAGTGCCAGAAAATCTGAACAAATTTGACCATAAACATTACATTGTACAGTACTAGTGTCTGGGTATAATCTTCTCTTTGAAGTTTGTTTGCATCCCCCTGGAGGGATTAATTCCCTGCTGAGGGAAGGTGGGTTAAAAAGCACGGAAACTACTTTACAGGTTTTTAATTGGAGAATTTAGTATACATTTTGTTCTATAAACCAACTGATTCTGTGGGAGTTTCACTTAGTTGTGTTTTTAGGTTTGTTGTATGCACTTGTAGGTGCAAAATCTTCAGAAATTCTTTTTAGAGATTAAAAAAAGAATTTTAGTAATTGTTTTTACTAGCCGTATATTTTGAAGCTACTCTCTCTGAAGAATCTTTTAGGAGATTTTTCCCAAATGATTTTTTTGTACTTAAGACGTGGTCTTTATTCTCAGAAGCCTTAGATTTGTGTGTACCCAAATATTTTGTCCTTCTGTTCTGAATGAAAGTTGTGTTGTTCAGTGTCAGCTGTATACTGTATCCCAGGCAAATTACCATTCCAGAAATACACGCCTAGAAAGCTCCATGTAATCTGTGTCCATGTTTTGGCTGTCTGTTCCGTGCCAAAATCCTAAGAATACAGGTTAAGTTTTCTTTTTCTTGCAGTCGGGGAATGTATGTTACAGGGCAAGGAGCAGCTACTGTGGAGAAAAGTAAAATGCATAAAAGTTGTGTAAGAAGCAAATAGTCAGGCAGGATTGAAACTATTTCTCCCCGTTTGGTTGGTCCCAAAATTAACTAAGGCAGCTGGTTCTGAAGTTTGTGTCTGGTATAATAGTGCTGTTGATACTGAAAATGCTCTTAATTCTGGTACCAGTCTTCTGACTTGGTCTTGAGGAGAAGGAATTACTCCAATCTGTCACTGCTGTAGTGTAGGGGATTGCCTGGCTTGTGGGATGGTTAAACTTGCCTCCATTTTGTTATTCAAGAATTAGTGTAGCTGTCATGCATTAACCCCAGCTGGCAGCTCAGCCCCACGCAGCCACCCACTCCCCCAGCCATGGTGGGATGGGAGAGCAAATTGGGAAAGTGAGAAAGTAGCAAAGGATGTTTCCATGTGACTGTGAAGTATCAACTGAAATTTTAAGCTTTAATGTATTTCAAAGTTCATGGTCAGCTGCAGAAGAGAAAAATCTGTTCTGCATTCCACAAAAGCCACCGATAAACCAGCCCAAGTTCAATGGAGGGCTGCAGAGGTGGTGAGTGAGCTGCAGCACTTCAGTGTGAGGAGACAGGAGTGCAGGGCTGCTGCAGCCTGGAGGAGGCTCCAGGGAAGCTGGGCAGCAGCATTCCCTGCTATGGGTATGGGTACATATATGGCTATATATGTGGGTATATATGTGGGTATATATATGGGTTTATATATGTTGTATATATGTGGGTATATATATTGGTATATATATGGGTATTATATATGGGTATATATGTGGGTATATGTATGGGTATATATATGGGTATATGTATGAGTATTCTCTGGGAGGTTCATACCCATCAGGATGGGGTGTCCAGGCTTGCCACAGGGGAACAAGGGGCAGTGACAGGCTGGATCAAGAGACGTTCTGAGTGAATATGGGGAACCTGTTCACCACGAGGAGTTGTGTATTACACCAGCTCACTCAAGAGCTGTTGTGCATCTCCATCCTTGGAGGTTTTCAAGACCAAACTGCTTCAAAACCATGAAGAACCCAGTCTGATCTCACACCTGGCCTGTGTTTGAGCAGGAGTTTGGACTAGAGCCCCCTCAAGGCTCCTTCCTGCCTCAGTTATTCTGTGATCCTAAGATTTGATTCATAGAAGTGTAAGCTTCAGGATCATCTGGGGAATATTTTGTACACTTAATAAGGTACAAAGAGAAAAATGTCATTGAAACCAAAGAAGTTGAAAAAGCAAACATTGTTTTATTCCAGTCCAGGCAGAACTTTGCTAAACCACAGTGAAATGTGTGAACTGAGACTGGAAATGATCACTGGATCAGCTTCCTGTGCTCTCACTGTCCTTTCCCCTCAAGATTGTTTAGAAATAATAATCATCTGTGCTCAGCATTGTGTATTTTTGGTACTTGAAACCTTTGGTAGATTATACAATTCTAGCATTCGGTTGTATTTAAAGGTGTTTTTTGTGCTTTTCTTTGTTGAATTCACAAGTCTTACTTGGAAACTTACAGATTTTTCCTACTTAAGTAAATGTGATGTCTTTTTTTTTGAGAATTGTTAAGCAGGATAGCTTCAACTCTGACTGGCCGCATGAAGATGAGTATTTCTTACTAAAAATATATTTCCTTAGGAGAAGATGACACCAAACCATTTTTTTGCCTCATGGTGTTTCAATGGAAGCTGGTTATTCCCCTTTCTGAGAGTACATGTATTTGTCCTGTTCTTTCTTTTATTACCAATGTACCTATAAAAGCTTTTCTTGATGTCCTTGGCCAGATTTACTTCTGGCAGGGCTTTAGCTTTCCTAACCTGATGCCTGGCTGTTCAAGTAGTTCCTCTGCATTCCTTCCAGGCCATGTTTCCCTGCTTCCACCCTCTGGAAGCTGCCTGTTTGTGTTTAGTTTGTCCAGGAGCTCCTTGTTCATCCTTAGAGGCCTCCTCTCCCCTGACTCCCTCTTTGTAGGGATGCTTTGCTCTGGAGCCTCCTCGCCAAAAGTGAGAAGCTGCAAACGAGAACAGAGCTTGTGTTTGTACAGTGACAGGACATGGAATTTGTCTCGGGAGAAATCTGTGTTGTGTGTGTCAGGTATAAGTATGTCAGGCATAGGAACTTTGCAATTCTAATGCTTCTCACCAGCTCCCACACATTTACTTCCAGAAAAAGAGGGAAAAATAGCCATGGTTTTGTTGTGAAAATGAAATATTTTAGGGAAAATATTGGCTCAAAGTAAAACTGGTAAGTTTTGTGTCTCTGGTGCATGATCTTCTGTCATGCATTGAAATTGTTACATGATGTTGATAATTAAAAACTTTTTATGAAATGCAGCTATTTTACTGGGTTTATTTTCCTATTTTTAATCTCTGTGTAAAGGAAGGAAAAAAGCATTTTATAAGATTGTGATTTTTGTATTTGTTGCGGCATTTCATAATACTGAAACTTCACAGAAGCTGAGATAGTAAATTACAAAGAACTTTTATTGTTTCTTTTACAGAAGAGAACTGCTTAAGCTCACTTAAGCACTCCTAGATAGCCAGTTCTGTGCTATCGACGCATTGTAGAGAAGTGCATTGCAACTCTTTCCTGTGTTTTTCATCTCAGCCAGGAGATTGTTTTGTGCGGGTTTTTTGAGATGCAGAAGTAGAAAGGATCTCCTAGCAAATTTAGTTTAAATACCTTTATAAAGAAAGTGAAAGCTTACTACTTGTGAAATTTTTCTTTTAACTTTCAAAGCACTTTATGATCTTAAAACTGCTGCAGATCATTCATCAAAAATAGGATGTGACAAATTTAAGGCTGTTGCTGGACTTCAGCCAAAGATTCTCTCTTGTTAGAAAGGGCTGTGAGGAGAATTGTAGTCTGACTGTCAAACTGTTCATATAGCAAAAGAGAATTTGTTAGTCTAAAGTAACCGATCAAAATAGTCTCTGAAGTGAGAGCATTTGAAAGTAAATGCTCACAAGAGTAAAACACCCCCTACACCCCTGTCTGGGAGGACGTACCATGCTTTTGTGTGGGGTTTTTGTGTTCTTGCCAAAGCAGACATTATAAAAGTATGTCAAATCTGTAGCTTTACCATGTAGTGTGCCAAAAGGCCTTTCTCTCCAAGGACCTCATCTTTCATCTTTTTGTGAGTGTAGCATAAATTCTTGCTGTGTGTTCAAGGAAAAAGCTGAAATGGTTTAGTACAGCTAAAGGATTTCTTTCTGAGTGTTTTTTAAAAAACCATGGTAAGTTAGAAGCCTAAACGCGACCGCACGGACAAAGTGTGAGCATGTTAGAGTTTAACAAATGTTCACTGGATTAGGAAAGGAAATGTAGTTTATGCTACTTCTTTTATGACAGAATTTAAAAGGTCTTGCTGTAAGACTCTCCATGTGCTTCTTTCTTTTCTGGAAAACATACCGCTAAGTTGAAAAGGGAGATGAATCTTAGAAGGAAACTATTAACTCTGAGGTAGTTTATCATTGTTTGAGTGAAAGGATGAAATTTGCATTTGAATTGGCTCCTAGAGTAGCATGTACTACTAATCTTGTTCCTACTAGAAGCTTGTGAGTAGTTTAAGTACTTCCTTCTTTACTTTTCATGTTCTAGCCTTGGGTTGTAATAGCTCTTTCCCTCCCTCCCCCCCTCCCCAGTAGATCACAAATGTATAACTTAAACTAATCGAAGTCCTTAACTCTACTGGGAGAAGTCACCATGTACTTGGGCCTTAAAATTATTCTACAGTTGTCACCGTGGTTTCTGTGGTAGGATTTTCACAGGTAGAGAGAACTAGCAGCTTTCTGTCTCTGTCAGACACACTGCTGCTCCCTACCATTGGATTTTGTTACAGATTATAATGTTACATAGCAGAGCAGTGCCTCCTAAACTGATGAAGGATTTTCTTGAACATAAGCAAAGTTACTGGACTAGGATTAAGGTAAGAGTTGGTCAGTCAAAGGCTTGTAAACCTTACCCATGCACCTCTCAGAGCAGCCTTTATTTTTTTAAGATGAAAGCTTTTTATTGGTTCTAATATGCCCATTCTGTATTGATAAATAGATAAAATGTTGAAGGTTTAGAAATATCAAAGGAAGTGCAGAATTCAGGTCTCTTTCCATTAAATAAGGGCTTTCTGTTGAAGGGGCTGGAATTCCCATGTCACGAGTTTTCCTACCCATCTTCACAGTGTTGTGTTGCTACACCCAGCTTCCTAAAGCAAGATTGGAAAAGTAACCAAAGCTAAGTAGGTAGGTGGTATTTGGGAATTCTAATTCTCCTAAGCTGCTGCTTTGTTTTTCTGTTTCCATTTGATTGCTTTGCTTCTAAGTACAAACAAGGTGGAAGATTTTAACAAAGAGCTTGCTGGGACTGCAGTGTCAGGGTAAGTCAATAGCACAGTTTGAGCTGTTTTTTGTGAAGACAGTTTACAGTTTGGTTTTTACAGTATAAATGAAATATAGAACTCAATTGAAGAGAAACTCACCTTATGAAAAATAATAGAATCTGTCATTTTGCAAGTCATCATACACTTTATCTAACACATTTTCAGATGTATTCTTATCTGATAGTACTAGGTTTAATAAACCCCCAAACCAGTAATATCAAATCTGAGTGTTTCTCTGTTGTTGTGAGCTATTTTGTGGGAAGAGAACTCTTTGGCCTTTTTGCTTCATGCTTTAAGTACTTCTGTCTACAGTCTTTCCTATTTCACAAGTATTTACTAATCTGAAGTATATTACTATGCTGGCACTGTTTAACTAGACAGAAAAATTCAGCACAGAATGTCTCACTCACAAGACTTTAAACTCTTTTGTTGATTTATATTTTTTTAAAGGAGCTTGACATCTTCATCAAGTTCACAGTGGGCCTGCTTTGTTTGCTTTCTCTTGAATGCTTGATAAGATTTTTCTTCTATTGTTTTGTGCAGCAAGGACAGAACTTGCCATGGCTGAGGTGGTTTTTTTGTAAATCCACAATATGGTCATTGTCTGCTGCTGAATAATTGTGACTGCTTTTTGTACAACCAGAACTAAGGCTTTGGCTGTGAACAGATTCCTTCTTAGCGTGAAAAGAGACTAATCCATGTAAATACAGCCCCAAAATAAAGCTTTACAGAAAAAGGGAAAGGCTGCTAAGCAGGAGGGCAGAGGTCAGCAATTTAACCTTTAACCTAACAAATAAGAAGCATGAAAGTTCCCGAATTGGTTTACAAAGGCAAGCTCCTGTGATCTGTCAGTTTTTCTTTTCATGATAGAGTTGGGTGAGAAAACTGACTGACAGCTAGTGCCTTTTTAACTGCAGGTTGGAATTAACTGCTAAACTGAAACTTTCTTAGGGAAGGTTTTTCTAGTGATTCTAACAAATTATTTTCATTCACTAGCAATACTTTTCCTTGAATTTATAGATGAATTTGAGTGGCTGTTCCTTTAAAAGAGTTCTCGAGAGACTCAATTTAGATACCAAATATTACTGGAACATTTAAGACTTCAGCATCTGAAGTGTTTAAGAATTTGGTGGAGCACTTGTTGCAATTAACTCTCTCTTACTGTGGAGCTTTAAGAATAGGGCTGCCATGCCAGTAACTGCAAAGAGTTTGTACTTTGAACAGAGTCCAAACGTTGATGTTGAAGGGTATGTGTGTGTGACTTTATTTAAGGGAGCCGTTTAAACTTTAGTTCATTCTCAGTCATAAGCATTTCCAAGGGGGTTTGTTTTTTGGTTCTTCTCAATCACAACAGGTAATCTTGTTAATGAGTGTTAACTTCTGTTCAAAGCTTAGTGCATCTCTAGTTAACCTGGATGCAGACATTGCTGTAAAGGACTTTCAATTCGAGTGTCATTCAGGTGAAAAAGAAACAAAGTAGTAATGACTTTAAAGGAGACTCCCTGTAGATTTCAGAGCAGGGACTTTGGGTGGTTCCTTTCCCTGAAGTTAGCACGGTCCCCTAAATCCATCCACAGCTGGATGATGCTTCCTGTGAATGTTTTCAGTGGAAGCACTGGAATTTAGGATTTGTGTCTGTCTTTAGCCTGGTGTTGTGTAGGTTGGTAGCTGCAGCACTACAGAGTGCTTTAGAGCACCTAGCAGAGCACTGCTTCAGGAGCAGCTCTCAGGCAAAGCAGCTGTGGGCAGTAAAAGATGAACGAGATCTATTTGTATTGCTGGTTCTTTCTGTTATGGGGAGTTCCTTGCAAGAAGAGAGTGTAAACTGGAATTCGAAAAGAGGCCTGTCAGAGTGCCCAAGGCATGGGCTGCCTGCGTTTGGTGTGGTATTTTTTGTCATGAACAAAAAGTGACATTGTTAGGTTTTCCTGTGGTTTTTTGTTGGTTTTGTTTTGTGTTGGTTTTTTCTGATCGTTTGCAGTTTGGGTGTTAGATTTTTTATAAACTGAAATGGAGTTTAAAAGAGATGGTTTGAGGTTTGATGATTATCAAATAAGTGTAAAATTAATGCAAGACTATTGTTTTACTTCAGCACTTGTCAAAACCCAAAATCAAATCTAAACAAATCCTAAACTCCACCTTCTGTGCTACCAGAGACAATTTAGGTTTTGGTCCTTCTTAGGTTAGCAAGTTTTGGTAAACCATTTGTCAAAACTCCAGATGCTGACACATTTTTGGCTCCTGGGAAGATGATTTTTATGTCCTTTTTTAAAGATGGAAACAGCTTTTTATTTACTCTTTAATATTACTTATTTCATAGAAGAGTGAAATAGAAACGAAGGAAGTTGGGCTTCCATTTTGAGGATGATAACCTTGGATAGAGGGATAGGAAGAGATAACTGATACTGATAATATTATTGTCTGGAATTGGTTATACTCTGGAGAGTTTTTTCTGAACACTTTCCTGCCTGGAGCATCTACCATTAGAATTTGTGCTGGGATTTCAAGCGGTGGTGAAGGGAATTAAACTCACAACTCCCATTGCACTCTACAGGTGTTACCTCAATCCCATATTTGGTTCCTTTGAAGAATCATTTACTTTGAAACCACATAGTTCAGAATATATAAATAGTGACAGCATGACCTCTTCATGATTCTTACATTGTTGCACTCCTTAAGGAAATGTCTCCGATTTCTATCTGTAAGATACTTTGGAGATCCTTGAGATCTTCTGTTCCAGAGATTACCACTCTGTGGAGAAAAAAACCAGATTCCCACTCTGTGGAGAAACACCTATCAAAATTACTTAAAGCAGACTCAGCCAAGTGTGAAAATGTGAAGGCGATGGCAGATTGGGCAGCGCAGTGTGGGCAGAGGCAGAGGCAGAGGCAGAGGCAGAGGCAGAGGCAGAGGCAGAGGCAGAGGCAGAGGCAGAGGCAGAGGCAGAGGCAGAGGCAGGCAGGTTCTGGTGTTTGCTGGGGTGAGCTGTGTGTTTGACTCGCTGCTGGTTCGGTGCTCGGGGTCCGTGTGAGTCTGCACTGAGGGGGTGCAGACAGGCAGGGCAGGCTCCCGGGAGGGCAGGAGCAGCTCTGCTGGGGCAGGAACCGTGCGTGCTGTAGGATGGGCTGTACCTCTGTGGGACAGAGCTGCTCCAGGGGCAAGGGCGGAGCAAATCCTAATAAAACATGGCAGAGGAAAGGTAAAATGCAAAAAACCCCAAACCCCAGTGCCCAAAACTTTCCTTGAACTAAATATGAAATTTTCTCCTGGAGTTGTGCTTCACTTGCACCTAAAGTAGTTTCTGGTTTTATCTGATACTTGTCTGTTGGTCCTTGACTCAGTTTAATTTGAAGAGTTTATCAAACACCTAGAAAAAGATTCATTAGGGTAAATAACCCTCTCCTAAAGCTGTAACCCCTGTCCACAATGCATTAACATTTATTTTTTTGTACATTTGCCACAAAATAATATATTAATCTCATCTTATTCCATTTTATCTAGAGGTGGCACACAGAAAAGTGTTATAAATATGATTATTTTGCATCATTTGATTAAATTCCTTCTACTCTAAAGATCAGATTATATTTGCCCTGTGTATTTGTTAAGGCCTGTCTGTGATTATCCATCATCTTATTTTCTAGACAGTAATGGTAAAAATTGTTTTTAGTTTGTGTTTGGGAAAATTTACTTGTAAATTATTTGCTAGAAATATCTGCCACTACAGTATATCACAGTGCATTAATATTGTGTAATTAAAGATACTTCTTGAAGGTGTTTTCTGCTGGACAGAATTAGCATGTTAAAACAGAAGTGTGCAGCTTTGTGTGTGCCTTGGCAGTGTTCATAAACAAGAATAGATGTAGTGAGTAAATAGAATTCTTTAACTTGTTCAGTATTTTATTCCTTAATGAACTGTGAAGAGTAAAATCTCACAATTTGCCATCTCTCTTGCACGGATGGCAAAAGTGTGTTTTGTTGCACTTAGAAATACTAAATGTGGAATGCAGTAATACAGTAATTACAGCTTATCATTTTGATGTATTTCTTGATTGCTTTGCTCTACCCCGGCCATGGGGTTCTGTCCTTCACTAAATCATCTTGAAACAATTCTGTATCCAGACTAAATCCTTCCAATACAGTGGGTATCAATCACATGGACAATTAAAATTAAGTATTGACATGTTTTTAAAATAGTCATACATCTCAATTTTGTTTATCTCAAAGTTTTAAAAACCTAATGACCTCATTGCAGCTTGACTATAATTACCATGTTTAAACTTCTATGCATTTTTTAGTTTAAACAGCCTTTGTGTTTTTTTAAACCAAAAGAAAATTAATGAGAAGAGACAAAGAGACATCAAAGAGGTTTTCCCTCTGATTGCAGTGTTAGAAGTTTTGCCTGAAAATAGGTTACATTTCTTCTGTTTTCAGCTGAATCCTCATTAACTTTACATTTTAATGATGTCCAGAGCAAATTATACGATTATGGTAGATGCCTTAAAGGGAAGCTTAAAGGACACCTTTTTAATGTTTGTTTCTTTACTGGTGGCAGTATTTGCACCAGTATTATAAACAGCATTAGACTGCTTAAAATAATTCCAAAACATATCAAAATTATATTCCATTTTTGCCATATATGTAGTATGAGTGTCTTAATTTAATATTTAACACAAATGGAGCATGTTATGGGGAGATCATCTTTGTAGAAGAAAAATGTAAATCAGATCCTTTGAAAGAGTTTACAAATTACTTGTGCATCTTCTATTCAGTTTTATTTATAATGATCAAGTAAAATGGAGACAGATGATTTAACAAAGTCTCAGAATTGTTTTGTTTTCTTGAACCTTCCATGGAGACAATAGTTGAAATGTTAATAAAGGGCTAGCTTGTATCTTCCAATGACAAAAAGCATTATTGAGGGAACTTGATGGAATTTCAATTTATTCTGTTTAAAGGAACTCTAATAAAGGCAGTTCTATGTTCTAATGTACTTCTACTAGAAATTAAGATTGCATAATTAACTTTATAGATGAAGAATTGTGTTCTATCAAATGCAGCAACAAAACCTTGTATTCAGTGCACCTTAAACAAGGTTACCTGGAAATGGCCAGAGCTGGAATGGAATTTGGACAGTTCAGAATGAAATACATAATTTCTGACTGTAGCTCAATGAAAAGTTAGAGCCAAAGATCTTGTGAAAAGTGTGGTCTTCTATTTCCCTGTCCTGACACTTGGTGTCTGTGCTTCATGAATAGAGCTTTGATTTTGTTGTGCTGCACTTCAATCAGTAAATTTTTGGGAGCTGGGATTACGACAAGGGGAGGGGAAGAAGCAGGAGTGTGCTGAAGTACAGGTGCAAGGTAGGACTCAAACTCCAGTTAACTCAGTGAAATGTTTCCATTTGTTTGGGTTCTTCATCACTGATTACAGACTGCCGTGTCTTGGTGGAAGCATTTGATATGCCTGTCATTAATAATCATTGAATGAAGCAGGAGTTGTTATACAAAAAGAAAACTAAGCTTAGCCTTTCCATTTCAGTATGATTTTACATCTTCTGTTTCATGTTAATTTTCTGTAGAAACTTGTCAGAAATCTAAATTGTCATAGTTGTCCTGAGTTATGACAAACCCAAACTACACATCCACCTTGGTGGACTTCATGTGATATTGTGTTAGAAAATGGATTTGAGTCTTTCAAAGGTTTGGCTCTCTGCAAGTGTGAAAACAGCTGTTGAAAGCCCTGGTTTAAGTTCCTAGTTAATCTTAAGTCTTTTGGCTTTGATGCCTGCTAATGTAACTTTAGTTTGAAGATGGTGTTGCTAAAGGAAATAAAGGTGGAGTGCAATTTCCTGCTTTTTTCTTATCTTTATTTTATAATTATCAGAGAATTGACAATCTTTAGTTGAGATGCAAAATAAAAATACTGATTAATAAACTCAGGGTGATACAGATTAGAGACTTCTAGCTGACAGAAAGATGTGCATGTTATTTTTATTTCCTTGGCCAGAAGGATTTTGTATAGAATCGTATTAGCACTGAAAACATGGAATGTTCTTCCTGGTAACTTGTTCTCCAAGTATTTGCAGCGTGGCTGTTTCCAGCCAGTTATGTGTTAATGATAGTGCAAGGCTGAAGCATTCCAATCATTCATATGCCTGTCCTCCCTTTCTCATAAGGGTTTCTTTGCTCAGGGTTTTTGCCTTATTCCTTTTGCTTTGTTGTGGTCAATTCAGTCAGTATAATAGCATAGACACTGGCTTTTTTTCCTCTTTATTTTTCTTTAATAAAGAGTTATGTTAGAGATATACTATAACAGAGATAAGAGCTATTTATGTCCTAAGCTATTGATTTTTAATTAATGTTGCCTGGGCTCATACATGTTGGCAGAATTGCTAACAGCTTGTGGCATTTTTTAATTCACATCTTCTTTTTTAGTATTTTGACAGTGTCATTCATATCTCATGAAAAAGTACCTCGTCAGGTTAAATGTGTTAAAACACCGAGCAAAAAAAAAAGGAGAGAATGGAACATAGGGCTGCCTAGAAACCTTGATCCAATGCCAAAGTATTTAAACAATTTAGTGTTTTGGTTTTCTAGCTCCAAGCTGCTTCTCAAATCCCTTGCTAATTAATCCAGTTAATTCTTTGTAGACTAACTGTATGCAGGGCTTTTTCTTGGGCCTCTATCACTGAGAACCCTGTTTTGTTTGAAGCAAACCTAAGCTCGGTTATAAAGGTTGTAGTAACAACGTGAGTACTTGCAGATGTAAATACAGTGTTTTGAGCCTTTTTAAAAGGACTTGTGTTTGTGTGGGTAACTTCTAATTTAATCTTTCATGTTTAAAAATTAAACATACATACTTGCATAAAAAGATGGAGCGAACTTAGGTCACTTAAGAAAAGGCTGTGGAGCATCTGTAGAACAATCATGGCATGGAGCATTGATGTTGTGGTACTAGAGTTAGTGATTTATGTTTATTTTTCAATGAGCAAATTTTGATAAATATCATTAATTTCTGTTCTCAAAAAGGGTGTTTGGGTGTAGTGCTAATAAGAGTTTAGCAAAAAGGGGAGTGCTTAGAAATGACCTGTTGGTGCTTGAATTTCTTCTGATGAGAGTACAAGAGCAGTGTGAATTCAGACCTGGAAAAAGCAGCTGGGGAGCAAAGAACTTAGAGTCCCAATTAGACACAGAATAAGATAATGAGAACAGAACAGGTACTGCTCAAGGTGTGCTGGTGTGTGGTAAGAGCTGCCCAGCTCTTGAGCTTCCTGCTAGTTTGTCAGATTTGTGAGAAGTGTTTCCCCCAGCATCCCACTCCCAGAGTCAATGGCCAGCTGCACCTCAGCACAGCCTGGATCATCAGCCTGTGGAGAGAGTTTGTACAAGTGGATTCAAGTTACAGTTTTAGATTACCTTTGGAATTGTAGTGAAGGAAAAAGATTGTTTTCAGCAAATCTGCTGCTGAGGGTGACCAGATTGAAACAAATCTGCAGAGCTTGGAAAAGGGCTGAAAGTTTAGTTGGGAGTTTGTGGTTTCTTAAAGCTGGGCAAGGGAAAGAGAAAGGAAATTAGTGAAATTGCTGGGTTTATATACGCCTGATTTCCAGGGCTGTGACGTGATTGTGAAATGTTCCTGCTCAGAGTGGACTACTCCACTCTCTCAGGAGCATTTTGGTAGCTGGATGTATGCTCTCATACATCTTGGAAGTATCAAGTGTCTGAAAACATTTTTTGTGGTTAAAAATCCTTTTGATACCCTTGCCTTTTCTACAGTAGCAGAAATGTTTTAAATTCTTTTAGCGAGATGATAGATTTCCTGTCTAGCTGCGCTGAATATCAGCAAACTCCTCTTTATCTAAACCAAGTTTTTCTTCAAGCCAACAGCACTGCTTAAATGTGCCAAACTTACTTTCACAGAGACCTTCCTTTTGTTTCAGCAGTGCACACAGCATAGTGAGCTCTGCTAATGTGACTGAAAGCACTGCAGCCATGAGCTAGGTCAGTCCTGCAAGTGTCGATATATCCACGGCTCTGCTGTGCTCTGATGCTGTCCAGTTAATGAACTTTCCTCCAAAAGAGAGAAGTCATTCTGAACAGCTGAGCATGAAGTGATTTTGGTTTTCTTTCATCTCACGGTCATTAGCTCCATGAGATGTATTTTTCCATGTTAGGACCTCCTTCCCCTCACCCCCACAAAGTTGGGAATGGTGTTCAAGAAGTTCAACTTCTGTCATCAACATTTCTGACTCCGTGGAAATGTTTTGTTGGGGTGCATACTGGATGCTTTTCCCGTTCTTACAAACTTTCCTCCCACTTAATACTTTGCTTGAAGGCTTTCATGAGACCTCTCAGTGATGCTGCAGCCTTACATGAGGCTCACCAATCTCTGGTTTTGTTTTGTTTTTTAAACTCAATTCCAGCTTACCTGTTCTTACAGACTTTTACTGTTTTACCATGTACCATTTACCATGGGCAGCACTAATAGCACTGGTGGGTTGAGATGGGCATGTTGCATGGCTCAGGCTGAAGCAAAAAGGTGAGGCTGAGTACTGAAGGGTACAAGGCCAGGTTCTGAAGTGTCCCAATAAAATAATTAGTGCTCTCTCTTACGTATGATCTTTTAATATATGAACTTGCAACACCGCAAAGCTCAGGAATGTGTTGGTGACCATGGAAACTCTTGGTCAGTTCTGTTTCTTGGCCCAGGTTTCTGGGGTTATCAGTGCAGTGAGGGTGAAACTCTAAGTGTGGCTACACTAGAAAAGCTGCAAGCAGAGCACCACTGTGAAATCAGCTCCCCAGAAATGCTCATGAAGCCTGGCTATCCTTTGTTGGTAAGGCCATGGGTGAATCAGATTTATGGTGTGGCAGATGAGCTGTGTCCTACTGCCCATGCCCAAAAGCATCTGTGGTGACATCTCCACTGCAGGGACCAATGGAATGGAGAGTGAGGTCTTCAGCGATACACCTTTGATGGAGTTGTTTTGTTTCAGTGCCAAAGGGATCTCTAAAGCATCCTGAACTAAAGCATCATCGCTAAAGCCTCATCACAAAGCATGTTTTGTTTGTGCCATCCAGATCACTGAAGCATCCTGAGCTAAGCAGAGGTGCACCAACAGAAGCCCCCAAGCCCCATCAGGCTGCTGGTGCAGCTCTGCTCTCTGAGCTGTGCTGAGGTTCCCCAGCTGGTGACAGAGCAGTGTGGGAGCGCTGCTGCACCGCAGCACACGGGCACTGGGAGCACTTGGAGACTATCAGTATGGAGAGGATGAACGTGGGGTCAGAGTTTGAATTAGAAACTTACATAGCTTCAGGCTTGGAAATCAGTATTCACTGTTGCATGTGTAACAAAGAAGGTTTCTCTCTGTAGTTCAGGCAATTATCCAGTTGCTCAAGAGAAGGGTTGTTGTTTTTCCTTCCTTAGTACAACACTTCAAGAACTTATGGTTGGCTACAACACTTCTGTTCCATGTCCTTTTCCAGTCAGTTCAGATGAAACCTGATGTGTGGCCATCCATATTGCAATGAATGTATTTCTGCAGTGCTTTATGTGCCTCTCTGACAATATGTCCATCTGAAGTTGTTGTGGTTGGTGAAGTTTGGAAAGAAATTTTTAAAAAGTTAAACGACTGTAAAATGTTCTCTAAGACATAGAAAATACAGATTATTACCAAATTTAAATGGTCAAACTATCACTAAAGCTAAACCCAAAAATGACAGCAATGAAACAGCTTGGAAAATGTTTATAAAACTCCAAGTATTTTCTGCTAGTGAAAAGCCTTGTAGTGTGTTGGAAAATACTGTTTGTTTTCATTAGCAATTCCTTTAGGTTTTGTAATGCAGCTGATTGATTGCCATGGCCACATTGAGGTTTTACACAAGTTCCTTTTAATACACTATTGCTAAAAAGCAATATGAAATGAAAATATTAATTCTGTTTTTTTTTTCAGAGCAACAACCAAGTTAAAAGTTATTTGGTTGACACAGGAAAGTAGAAAATGTATCATTACATAAAAATTTCTTGTAAAATTAATTGAATAAGGATTTTTTTAAATGAAGGTGCTTAGTATGCTAATTAATACAGTTGGGTATTAATTCAGTTGGCTATAAGCTCTAATTCTATCAAATATAACTTTTATTTTTGCTGCTGTACAAAGTGAGCTTAGAGAAATCGGTTTGGGTGCATGTGCTTGGCCCTTGAGCAGGCATTGAGATTGGCATTCAGAAGCCATCTGAAATACATGTCCTGTAAATATTAAAGGGGTGACTGTTTCCTGTAAAGCTGTCAAAGCTCTGGTTGCTTTGGTCTTAGCCTGAGAATTTGCATTCTGAGAATCTAAGTTAACAGATTTAGACAATTACTGCTTGTGTCTGGTATTGTTAAACTCTAGATGATGCACTAATTTGGATTAATTAATTAATCAGGATTAATTTTTGCTGCATGTTAGCTAGATGTGATAAAGGTCTTTTTAGTTTTCTTTCTTTATTGCTTCTGAGACTTTTAGAAAAACCTTAGCTTGTAAATCCTGCTCTGCGTGGTATTGGCACTTCCAGACTGTCACATTTAAATCAGAGCCTGAAATATTAGTTAACTGATTCTTTCATATCCCCAGGACAAGGAGGGCTTGCCAGCTGCTGTGGAAGTGGGGAGACTGTCACCAGGCAACTCTGCTGCCTCGGAATATAAATACAAAGAGGCAGGAGAGAAACAAATTCAGTATTCATGGCCTGAGCACTTAAAACACATCTCTATTAAATTTATAGAGTGTCAAAAAGGTTATGAGAAAAAAATACTCTGATCAAACACAAATAAATTAAAAAATTATTAAACCCCAAAAAAGCCTGCTTAAAGTAGGTGTTCCCATTCAACTTCTGCATTTAAACTCTTTTGTATAATTATTACAGGCAGCCTGTAAAATGTTTCAAAACACTTCGTATTTCATTTTGTACGCCAGGCTTTGTGAATTTCTTGACCATTGGAGTACAATTTTACCTAATTATATTTTTTTGCAAGTTTTAGCTGCTGTATAATTTGCTGACTAAAATTACAGGGGAAAAAAGAATTTGAAATACAAACCATTCAAAATTTGCAGTTTGCAGGACTCCTGGAGTTTGGCTTCGATTTGCAGGAATACTGCATTTCTGGGCTGGTTGAAGAACAGATGGTTATCAAGAGAAATATCCCCTTAAGTGCACAGTACAGCAAACTCAAAAGATTCATCAACCGTGCTTTAATGTGGGCTCGAGGTATCACCAGAGTCATTAACCAGTGCAGAGAAAAGATCTGAAGACCTCAAATGAAGGTGGGAGAAACATGTAACAAACAGGACTGGAAATAAGTACTTATTTTGTCTTCTGGTTTTGATCTCTGTTATTTTAGTTTTAGCTCTATACTATGCATCCCCTTCTTATAGTTCTAGCTTTAGTTCTGTCAGTATCAGCAGTTTAAAAATTAATCTGGGCTGAAAGCTTCCTGTTCTTCTTTGTAAGGAAATAATTCTGAGTTTGCTGATCACTGAAGACATCTTATGCTTTCAAATGTCTCCCTACTCTTACCAGTTTAGAATGGCAGCAATAGACATTAGTCTGTACCCTTATACAACTGGGTTTTGTAAAACCAGTATCTTGGTATGGATGAAACAAAAGAACTTAAGGATTTAATAGAGAGATAGTTCCCCAATTGTATTTCATATTTTGAATACACTGCTTGCACCACAACTGTTTCCCAGCTTCCATTGAAAGAATTAGTAAAGTTTTGATTAAACCTGGCCCCATTCCATATAAGAGTCCAAGAGAGCAGATAATAGCAGTTAAGGTGGAACATGTTGCCTTATGGGAGGGTCTGACTGAATGCTCTGCACATGGCAAGCTGGGCACTTCAGCAGCTTGACATGACACTGAATAACTGATGGGGAAACTCTTCTGCTTGTGAAAGGCAGTGAGTGTTTCTCCTGTCTTCTTATCCAAGAAGTGAGCATTGGTTTTGTTTATGTAACAGGATTGTAAAGTGAACCAAAACCCCTTTAGATGGAAAGTTGGTTTGTCTGCCAGAAACAGTGAAAGTCTCATATTTAATGTTTACTCTGAATGGCTCATAAAGCTGCTGCTGGTCTCATGCCTGCACTGGAAACTGGTGTGAGGGCATCAGAAACCTGGTGTGAGGGCATCATCAGAGACCTGGTGTGCACCCCACGTGTATGGACATAACTCTGACAACTTGCACCAGTTCTTGTGTTGTTAGAGCTGTTACCTCTCTACATCATCTCGTTCTGGAGAGCTGTATATTGCCTTAAGTAAAAATCTGCAAGGTAATCTGTAATTTAACTTGCTTTTTTTGAGATTTTTTAAAAGATTTTTTTAAGGATTTTTTAAAAAACGCATATAAGATGTTGCTGAATACTGCTAAGGAAAGTTCTATTCTTCACTGCCCCTCTGGCTCTTGATGTGTTAATAGTATAGAAATAATTATGGAAATCATAGTAATTTGCTTAATCTGTTCTGTTTTTTTCCCTTCCTTCCTGTTTCCTATGATGTATATTTTATACTGCCTTTGCTCTCAGTCTTTCCTGCTTTCACATCACTTTACTGAAGTCTGAACAGCATTTTGTGTCTGAGTTACAAACCTTATATTATGTTTCTAGATTAAACTGTTGTGAAAAGCATTTTTATGTTACCAGTGAGGTATTTGGCACTTGCAGAATTCCAAATGTTCTATTAAAGATAGAAAGGCAAACTTAGGAGTCTCTTTTTTGTGACATGCCTGTCCATGGCCTCGAGCTGAGGCCCCAGTCCTGGCTCTTCTCTCCCTGCAGGGCCGTGTCCGCAGACTGAGGCCCAGCCTGGATGCTGGGGTGGGCTGTTTGTGTGCACGGTGGTGTGCCAGGTGAAGAGGGTGATTACAGACTCACCTGGGGTGGGCTGTTTGTGTGCACGGTGGTGTGCCAGGTGAAGAGGGTGATTACAGACTCACCTGGTGGTGTGCCAGGTGAAGAGGGTGATTACAGACCCACCTGGGGTGTGTGTTAGAGCATGGAGCCTGCTGTGGGTGCTCGCTGTGCCCAGTGACACCTTGGGGTGACATCAGTCTCACACTGTGCTGCTGGCAGTGGTCTGTGGGATGGGGTGTAAGACTTTCTTACGGAACTTTCTTTTCATCTTGGTTATTTTCTGACTTTCACACTTTTAGAATAAAGTGCACTTTAAAAAGAAAGGATTGAAGACTTAAAGCTGCATATTAAATAAAAATGGAAATTTTTATTCCATATGTATTATATGCCAGAACTTATTCTGAGGTTTCATGTCTGTCTTCTGGTGTGTGTGTAGGTTTTTTCTTTCCCACATTTTCTCCTCCCATCCCCGCCTTTTTCCCTCCTCCCCTGCTTCCTGCTCTCTGAGATGGGATCTGCAGGCTGAGCTGCAGCAGGTTAGGGGCAAGCAGGAGTGTTCGGCTGAGCTGGGTGCAGGCACCAAGGAGTTGGCAGAGGTTTGGAAAGAAGTTTGCATTGCTTTTTAGTTGTGTTGCATAAGAGTGAGAATGTGTAGTGGGTATAGAAATTAAAAGTTACTCTGAATGGAATTCCAGTTCATTTTAGAGGGATTGCAGCTATAAGGACCTTAAAGAAGTGAATGAGGTAAATAATTAGGAGAAAAAATGAAGCAAGTTTCACTATATTTTTCAATTTGGGATTGAAGTTATTTGTTCATAACCATAATGGATTAAATTGGCTGACTTTTATCAGAAAAAGCAAGTTTGTTTATATTGGGTTTGCATGGTTTGCTCTAGGAAGTATGTTCTGTTAATTTTTTGAAAACTTATGTGGTCTTATAATTTCTATAAAATTCAAACACAGACCAGTTTGCTGTGCTATTTGTAGAAGTAATTAGGCACGTGTCTTTTAAAAGCATAACTCCTCACTTTATGACGTAAGAAAAGTTGTGAGTAAAAGAGCAGCATAGTTACACTAATATGCCATTGTAACATGTTCCCATCCTGTCATCTGGAAAATTAAATCAGGTTCCAGCATGGATTAACATCCAGACTTGTGTGGAGGGGAAGGTACTGTCTTAAATGCCATGAAATTGAACAATGGGATTATACAGTTCACAGCTAATTTCAATATTCTGCTGTACTTGGCTTTTTGTTAAACAAGATCCTGTATGGAGAGGCAGGGATAGCTTTTAGAACTTGGAAACATTCACATATTTAATGAAATACTAAAATAATAGCTTGAATATGTTCGAGTAATGAATGCAGTGCTCTAGGTAATGTGCACAGATGAGATGTGGAATCTCCTCTTCCAGAGGAGAGATCTGGGTGTGCTGGCCATGAGAATGCCCTGCCCCAGTGTGGGATGTGTGCTGGGTGCTAGCCCTGGGTGGGTCTGTGAGTGCTGCAGTGCCCGTGCAGAAAGGCCTGGCTCTCTGTCCCTGAGAATGAGCACTGGCTCTGCTCACCCCTCTCCAGAATAACCCCCACGCTGTTCCACTGGGAGGTGGCTCCGGCTGTTCCCTCACAGGCACCTCTTGAAATAGTTGTGAGGGAAACTGCTGCAGAAATAGCCGCAGAACCTATTTCGTATGGGGATTTCCAGCCCTGTCCTCCCTGGCACAGGCTGTCCCTAGTGAGCAACAACGGAGCTGGAGCTCCTGGTCTTTGGCCAGCTGAGATTTTGTGGCAGCAGCTGCTTTGTAGGGAGCTGTATGCTGTGGGAAGAGAGCTTCCAATGGTGCTTGTCAGCTTGGGAAGTGAGCCCACACTGGCTTCACTGAAATCACTCATGGATCTTAGGAAATTGATACTACGTGCCATTGGGTAACAAGCTTTTTAAACCTGAGTGTAAGCATTAGGAATAAAATCGACTTTTTCCTTGGTACCAGCAGTTTAAGTTTGTGACATATGTGTATTTCTTTGCACTTGTGCCCCTACAAGAAGGGAAGGTTGCAGATGGGATGGTGTATTTTAGCTTTATTTTGGAATGTTATTGCTTGTATTCTTTCTGCTTTACACTTGCAACTTACAGTTTCCAGTGCTGTATTTCAGCATGTATTTATATTTATGGATGGCTGTTTTCCAGGGAAGTTTGTGAGCACTTGCTTTAGGCATAAACTGTGTGGGTCTTGTCATCTTTGTGAGCTGACACTACAAAACCAGTTGTAATGAAAGATAAACAGGAGATACTAGGTTACCAACAACAGAAAAGTTCAGCATGTAGCACAACCTGAATTCTTGTTTTGGGGTCTGGACAAGTTTAGTTTGAGAAGCATCTCCATAATTCCTGTGACTTTTTGCTTTTGGGGGTTAACCTGCACTGTGTTTGTTCCTGGTTTGCAAGGTCTGCTCCTGCTCTCAGCTGAGCTCTCAGAGCTCTGTTAAGTTAAATGTGACTGTAAGGCTTCAGCTCAGTGCTTTGCTGTAGCTGGGCAAGAGGTTGGTTGGGATTTCAGCCTGGCTCTTCCCTTGTTCTGATGTCAGCAAATAGATTCCACTCTCCTGAACTTGAAAACAGTATTTTACATGTGTTTACTTTGCATCATTTCACTCGAAAGCCTATTAAGTACCTGGAATTACAGCGTTCCCTGTTTTGAGTTGCAAAGGGCTTTCTTACTGTCTACAACTACAATGGAGCTGCATCTAACTGTTTGCATGCACTGTGCAAAACAAATTACTGCGAGTAAAAGTGTTTGAAGTTCCCCAAGCTACTTTAGTTTTACAGGCAGAGTTGACAGTCAGTTTTGTTCACGTGTTTGCCAAATATTTCACACGAGTGCTGGAACAGTTTTCACTGATACTCGTGGTGCTGATTGAAGCTGAGTCCTGGGTGCTGGCTTGGCCTGTATCTGTTTGTTTTCTCTTGTTCAGAATAACTTGGATATCATGTCTGTTGTGATTTTTGGGCGACTTGTGCTTATTCCTTCAGGGGAGAGCCTGCTCTGAGTAGTCATGATAGCAGTATTTGGCCTGAGGACAGGCTGTATCCGTGTCCCACGGGCAGGTGGCAGGCAGGGCAGTTCCCTCAGGTGGGACCATCGAGGCAGGAGCAGGGATGGGTTTGCTCAGGGTGAGTTCAGCTGCCCTGAGCTCTGGAATCTCCCCCAGCCCTGCTCAGACCTCTGCCCCTGCACCAGGAGCTCGGATGGGGCTCTCAGGCCTCATTGAAATACACTGGGCTGTCCTTCATGGCAGGGAGCTCCAGGAACGCAGAAGGGCTTTCAAGATGCTAAGAGAACAGGAAAAATGCATGTTTACACACACACACACACACACACACACACAATTACTTTGTATGACTAATCTATTTTGTTGCATTTTTCAAGAATGAGAATGTAGTTTGCCATCTATGGACGAATGTGTTTAGAGCAAACACACTTTGGATTTATGTCAAATTGAGTTCCTCATTTCCCTATGATAATGGTAAATGATAAAATGTTATGTGTGGCAGTATGTGTATATATATTTATATTAAGTTTGAGAGCAATGGATCAATAGAAGGGGGGGGACATGTAGGTTTCATGTTCAGACACCATTACAGATGTCTGCAGCAATACAAATTTGTTTCTTTCATTGATTTGGGTGGGGGTTTTTTTGTGGAATTCTGAACACTTGCCCTCCATTAATTAATTTTAAAATTATTTAAAAATAAGCATCTTAATAGGTGTGGCATAGTTTCTTTTACCACTGATGCTGTACTTGCTGTGCTGAAGTGTGAAGCTGTACTGTCCTGTTAATTGCTAGCTGTGTGCAGAGGGGCCCATGCCAGCACAGCTGGTCACATCTTTTTGTGTGTTTGGACACTTTGCTCACTTTCAAAGTAAGGCTTTAAAAGGAGATCCCTTGCTCTCTGTTTCTGGTTTGCTGTGGTAATGGAGATGGGTTTGCTGATGTGTGCATGTACAGTTTGATATACTGAATATACATCACAGGGAAATGTTAAGACCAAGCATCTGGTTGTCTGGAAAATGTAAGGCTGGAAAGTTTATAAAGGCCTGGGCTGTTGGATTTCTCATGTGAACAAAGTACACCTTGAGAAGGAGTTTGCACCTGCTGGCAGCAGAGCTGCCATGGCCCAGCTCCTCACTCGGGGAACGCTGCTCTGGGGACTCTGGGCTGGCACCTGTGGGACAGCAGGGGAGGTGCCCGTGCCACCCGTGCCACCCCTGACTGCTGAGCTGGGTCTGCTCCAGCCTGGGGCCGTGTCTGCAGCACCAAACCCAGCCTGGCACCGAAGGGCAGTGCTGCCACAATGCTGTTCATTTGCTCCTGCATTGAACTTGGTTTTGAACTCTTGCTTGGTTGTTACATGGTTTGGTGTTTGTAATTAAAAAATTATCTTTGTAGAATGGAATGTGGCCTTCTCCGATGTATTCCTTTGAAAAACGGATGGCTTTGAAGAGATCTGTTTTAAATAGGTTGTCATATAAATAATTTCAATCGTGATATTCTGTTGTTTTTTGAACATCTCTAATTAAATTTAAGATAACTTCTCAGGGAATACTACCGTATTATTTATTCTGACAGCCAAAGGAGTAAGGACGTTGCATCAGTCTTGAATGCTTGCTACTCTGAAGTGTTCACACTTGTTTTCCTGATGAGAAAGGTTCCAGAGCTGTGTTAATTGCCTCTTTCAAATTCTAGATAAATATTTTTGGGTTTGTAGGGAGCATACTTTAACATAAGTAATGTAATTTTGAGGGATTTGTAATCTAGTATCACTGAAAACTGTCTATGGAGATAAATTAGCAGAGTGCCTGGAGGTGGCAAAACTGGCTGTCTGATTTTAACCAAAATGAGGTGTATTGGGTAACCATTTCCTGGAGATAAGCCCAGGTGGGAAATTGCAGCTGGAAAGATGTAGCCCAAGTACCAGCCTGAAGTCCAGTCTAGCACCAGGGCTTCTCTTAAAAAGTAATTTATATTTATACATATATATCTATATATATGTGTGCGTGTATGTACACACAGACATTTTTGGTTTCATGTGTTTTGTGTGTGTTTTATGTACAGCTTTTTTCTGTCTGGAGGAGGGTAAAGGGAGAGCCTTGAAAAGTCCTTCCCTGCTCTTATCAGCACAGCAGCCTCAGCTGCCCTCCTTGGATCCCCTGCCAGGGTTGCTATCATCTTCTGATCAAATATTAATGTGTGATTCTCTGCTTGCTCACTAATCCAAAGCCAATTAATATTATCTGTCAATTATTTACAGATCCTGAGGTGCGGAGGCAATTCCCAGAGGGCTACAGTGACCAGGTTTGGAATGCGTAATTAATTTTTTACATGACAAAATTTATTTCAGGGTTGTTCAACATATTATTGCTGCTCTTTTTACTGAAAGAGATAAATGCATTCTTAGAAAGAAAAAGAAGCTGTAATTAGAAGCAGAAGGATAAAAACATTTTTACACATAAAGCAGAAAACGGAAGAATTTGGATCTCATAAGATTGGTTTACAATCTCATTTTTACAAGCGAACATGAGAGCGAGAAGGAAAATTGATTAATAAATTTCACTTTT